>NC_083318.1:5482348-5807348 GCF_963455315.2 Globicephala melas
CATTTGTACTCATTTCTGAACTTACACTAGGATTAATATTTATTAATTAATAATTGATGTTTAACATGATTTTATTTATGTCTACTTAGAGATGCAGTGGATTTTTATATAAAACAGAGAAGAAATCAAGAACATAATACCATCCTTTACACACACAATCTTCTATTGTTTTCATGTCTTCATTTGTCATAAGTCTCAACTTTACCTTCTTTTCACTAAAAATGTCATTATCATATCAGGAAAATGTGAGGATAAATTTTTGAGGTTTTCTCTTATTTATGATTTTATGTTAGCTTTATAAATATTCCCAGTCTTTGACTTATGTTTAAAATTGAAGAAGAGGGAGACTCAAGAGGGAGGAGATATGCGGATGTATGCATATGTATAGCTGATTCACTTTGTCATAAAGCAGAAACTAACACACCATGGTAAAGCAATTATACTCCAATAAAGATGTTTTGAAAAAAAAATTGGAGAAGGCTGACAGCAATTTGACTTATAGGATCTTTAAATGGCAAGAGTAGTTAGCTAAGTATGTAAATAATTTTATAACTATCTTCTCATTTCTTATGAATTTTGAAATAGGATCTAGCAATCATAAGTTACTACATTTATTCTCAATCCTGTGTTAAAAGCCAGGAAGTCTGGGATTTCCTGTACTGGAATAGAATAAACACATTTTCCTGTCGAAATTTTACCTTAAGCCCTAACATTACTCATCCCCTCCCCTTTGATGGTATATGTTATATTGATGATTTACCACAAGTCCTAGCTGTCTTTTACCTCAGTTATAGAAGATAAATTTTGTGATTCTGGGAAAATCTCTTTCTTATCTTAATTCATCTTTCCAAATGATGCCACCGTTATTTTTAATGTAAGTGCTATCATGTGTTCCCCCACTCCCCCTTTCCTCCTTCCGAGGGGGATTGAATACTCAGTGGTTCAGGGGCAAAGCTGAGCTGCCGTGGGAAAACTCTTACAGCCTGGTTGTTGTTAGTTTCCTGGCTTTCTTCATCCATTTTTCAATATGAACATTGTGGCCAGTGACATTGCTTATTCACGTGGTACCGGTGCATGGGAAATAAAGCTGGATCTGATCTGTTGTAGCCTGTTAAATCTACTTGTGGGAATTGCTAGCCTCTGAAATCACCTCCATGGTTAACCATTAGCACCTTTTTTCTAAAGACTTACATATTCTATGAGTAGAGTGTGGCTTGCCCTTGTTGGCTTGTTATAATTATTCTTACTCATTTCTTGGTACTATGTTTTGTTCCTACAAATTTACTATAAACGCTTCAAGATCAAGCTTTATTTCATTTGCATGTCTACCTGCACCTAATCGTTTTCTATTCTTAATGGAAATTAAATAAATTATTTTAAAATAGCTAACATTGCAGCTCACTTGGGTAATGTCAGTTTGATTGTGCACCAACGCTGCAAGGCATACAGGATGAATATGTTAAAAGGGAAAGTTTTTTACGGCGTCTCATCTACTTCCATAGTTATGTCTTAATAGGTGGACCTTGATTTTTCTCATTTTATATAAAGGACTTGTCGTAGAATTCTTAAGCTCAAACTTTCGTATTAAAAATACAGGTTTCCTATGAGTTCCCATCAGAGGAAGGAAGTAGCAAGCAAATGGCCCTTGCATGTTTCATAGAAAAGAAAGAGAAAAATCTGTAGGTTGAGAAAACTCTGAGGAAGGATGACGTGATGGTTAGGTGGAATGCATATATCAAAAATTTGGCATCAGGGGCTTCCCTGGTGGTGCAGTGGTTGAGAGTCCGCCTGCCGATCCAGGGGATGCGGGTTTGTGTCCCGGTCCGGGAAGATCCCACATGCCGCGGAGCGGCTGGGCCCGTGAGCCATGGCCGCTGAGCCTGCGCGTCCGGAGCCTGTGCTCTGCAACGGGAGAGGCCACAACAGTGAGAGGCCCGCGTACCGCAAAAAAAAAAACAAAAAAAAAAAAAAAGGGGAAGATGAGTGAATATAGCTTCATTGGATGGAATCTTGGGTTTTAGACTTGCAGTTGTTTAAAACCCATGCAAATCAGACCATGACCAGGGTTAAAAACCTGACCAATACAAACTGACAACATTCTATTGACCATAACAACACAGTGTAGCCGTATCTTTCATTTAATCCAAATATTGTTCAAACATGCTACAAATATTTATTATTTGCTTATCATGTGCAAAGTCTTTCTAGGAACTATGGTTACAAGCATGAGTTAAGAAAATAAATTTAATTCCGTACCGCAAAACAGCTTATAGTCTAGTAGAGAGAGAAAAAACAAACAAACATATGGATAAATAAATAAGAAGTCACTTATGCTTTTTCTACACTGAGAGTCTGATACTATAAACAGTCACTGGGGTGCGCTTGGCTAAGTTTTTAAATTCTAAATGCATACTTGAATGTGGAATTTAATTAATGTGTCAGGAACAATGGTAACAGAAACTGGTAAGATGAAGAAGTGTTAGTCACACACATTGAGTTACAGGTTTCATGGACTTGCTTTTGCTAGATACAAAATAATTAGCTAACCTACATTGAGAAGGTCAGGTATTTTGTAATGTCTCATAAATACAGAGGATATACCTATAATTATAAAATAATGCTGTAATTTTGTACCTACAAGGTTAATTTTGTATTATGAAAGTAAACTGAGGCCTTGTACATCTCAACCTTGTGTGGTTTAATGTGCGATCAGTGAGTCATATCTCTAGCTTGGTCTTCAGCTAATCCCCAGGAGATATTGAAGAGGGATGTTGGATGTATGTTGATGTGCTATCTGGACCACTGAAGGTATCCTCCAGTGTGTAAGGGCCATGAATGAGTTATAAAACCAAAATGAAAGCTCTGTAATTTGTATATCAAAACGCCCTTTGTGAAACTCCAGACACCTATAGGTAATTAATCCTCATCTCTCCTTCTGGGATAGGATGGTGGTGTGTACTTTTACTGCATTTTACAGGTGGGATAAATAACTAACCTCAAGTTGGTTGCAGAGTAGGGAATAAAACAGAGCTCTTTTTATGTCTTATCCTGTAATTTAGCAATGCTGCTGCTTCCCGTAAAGAAGCCATTATATTCTTTCTTACAAGAATCTCAGGTTATTTCTTGTTTTGATATCTTCTCAGATTTGAGACTGGACCGCTTCTTCCATATCATATAATGTTGGTCACGCAGTAGGTATTTACAGTATTATAGTATTTACGGTATTCTAGTATTTACGGTATTGGGCATTTATTTTTAAGTTTCTAAGATTTTTATTTTATAAAAGTAGCTGATGCTGAATGTAAGGATTATGAGTGTTGATTCACAAGATTCACTAGTCTTCTCTGACTGCTGGCACACTGAATACTGACTTTTGCTTTGATAGGCCTATGCCTTTCTAATACATTTTCCCTCTTGGAACAACGAAGCTGCGGTTTTTTTTGTTTGTTTTTTTTTTTTTTGCGGTACGCGGGCTTCTCACTGTTGTGGCCTCTCCCATTGTGGAGCACAGGTTCTGGACGCGCAGGCTCAGCGGCCGTGTCTCACGGGCCCAGCCGCTCCGCGGCATGTGGGATCCTCCCAGACCGGGGCACGAATCCGCGTCCCCTGCATCGGCAGGCGGACTCTCAACAACTGCGCCACCAGGGAAGCCCAAAGCTGAGGTTTTTTGACTTTTACAAATGAGAGGTGCTGTAGACTATGCAAAACTGGTTTTCATCTCCTCTGAGAAACTTATTATGTAAATATAGATTATTATGTTCATAAATAATAATTTATTTTCTGAGGCATAATGCCAGAGCTAAAGTCATTTGGGTAGGCAAACATTTGTTAGCTGCATGGAGGTTTCATCAAGTGCAGTCTCCATTCAGAGATAATAGATACTTAAATGGATTTTTCGTTTTCATGAGTGCACCTCAAGGTTTAGAAGCAAACTCATTGTTAAAAATATCAGACAATAATAGCAATAATTTTTCTCAACTTTTTATGGCCTGCCAAATTTGTAGCATGAATACAAGTAGAAAATCACAATCCTTTGGGAAATTGAATTTGATTCTCTTAAATTTATTCTTTCATTTAAGATAGAAACCCAAGCACGAACTCCTCAGACTTGCTGGTCTTGGGTTTTCATTAGACACAAGATATTTTAGTTTTGAATGTAGTTTTTATATTCTTTACTTTTAGGGAAAAGAAAGTTGCCTGTCCTTTTTTTGTAAGAGAGTATTATCAAAATCCAGCCATAAGACTAAAATAGTAACCAGTAATTCTCATAACTGGGAGATATTTGTGATGCCTTATTAATCTCTGTTAATAAATAAGAAGTTTATAAGTTCTGTGAATGAGCTATACCTGAAGGAACTAGGTGGGGATGGTCATTACTGAAAAGCTGGAATTAAAGGGGGAGGCAGTGACTGTCATATATTTGAACAATCATTACATGGAATAGGACATAGTCTTGTTTAGTGTCGTCCCAGAAGGTAGAAAGGGAAGTTTTAGGTGCAAGTTACAGGGAAGTAAATTTTAATTCATTGTAAGGAAGGGGTTCCTAGTAATGTCCCTACACAGAGAAAATATTTGTTTTACAGAAAGGATTCCTGAGTCCTGCTGGGAACTTGAACCCCACCGTCCTTAAGGACCTCTCAACTCTAGAATTTTGGCAGTTCCATCTGAATCTCTGTCCTTTACTGCAAAATCCTACCTACCAAATTTGAGTAGTTCCCAAATGGATGTCTTCCTCCATTTTTCCAAGTTTGTTGATTAGAATGCCATTTCTTTCCATGTCCAAGTATCAAAATGTTCAAGTCACTTTTCTCTTTCATGTCTATCTCTCCCAAAATCTCTCATAACTTATCTGTCACTAAATCCTACAGATCTTTATTTCTCAGTGTCATTCTCAGTCATTGTGTTATGTATTCTAATCTCCATAAACTAATCAAAGCCCTCACTATTGTAGACCTGTACTGCCACAACAATCTCGTAACAAGTCTCCCTAATATTTGCATATTCATTCCTTAATCAGTAATTTTCTCGTAGCACCACTTTTATTATGTCACTCTTCTTAAGAGTATAGTACTTCCTTAGCCCTTTTAGGTTGTTCAGATTATCTCATTCCAGTATTTAAAGTCTTTCTTAACATGACCCCACCTTATCAATGTTTTATCTTACTGCTTTCAATATCTGTCAACTTCTTCTCTTCAACTTTCCTCAACCCAACACAGTAAACAGGCTATAGGTACAATCACAGATAAAATCCTATATTCTTTTATGTTCCTCTAAGAACATTTCTTAGACTCAACTTATCCCACAATGACCTCTTTTTATTTTGAAGTTTACTTAAAACCTACCATGTGATCTATTTAAAAAGACTCTCCACTCTTAAAAATAGTTGTCTGCTAGTTTTGTTTAGATGTATATGTGAAAGTTTTAAATATAACCTCGCTAACTAGTTTTAAAGTGCTGACTCTATATCTCATTTTATAGTACAGTCTGCCAAGCGGCCATGGACATTTACTGAATACACATTAAATTCCTATCAGAGGAGAGAATCAAGAATCATAAGTAGTGGTGTGACTGAACTGGGCTTGGGTCCCCTCTCCCAACATGAGATGCAGCAAAGCCAATCTAGTGACACTGGGTTGTGGTGAAGGAAAGTGGATATTCAGGGCACCAAACAAGGAAAATGGGTAGTTAATGCTAAGAAGACCTGAACTCCCCCATGGCTTTTAGGGAAGCGCTTTTAAAAGCAACATGAGGGGTGAGGGTTGCAGGGTGCATGATGAGCTTGTGGATACTCCTCTCATTGGTGGGGAGGTAACAGGGTGGTGTTTTGGAAATCTTAATCCTCAGTCTTCTGGTTCCAACCAGTCTGGGGTCTCTGTGTTTATGGTCAGCAATTCCATCTGGTAGGGTCCTGGCTTCTGTAAAACAACTCAGGGATGTGTGTTAGATTGTCATCTATATCTCTTGAAGAACTAGGGATCTTGTGACTGTTTTATGGCTAAACTATTGTTTAAGCTATCATTACTTTTTGTTTCACTGCTTTTCTTTGTTTCTGCATTCCCTCAATTCTGTAGTTAATAACCGGTTGAGTTTGCTCTTTGGAACTCAGGGAAGGCCTACGAGACTAAAGTCCTTTTTCTATAAACAAGAAACAGGGGAAATGAAGGGGTCTACCACTGGGAAGACCCTGCGGGGTCCTGCTTGTTGCAGTGGATGATAAATGGAGAAAAGAATCAACGTGGCTGCCCCGGGAAAACCATCTAAGCCCTCTATGGGCAGATGTGCTTATAGTTATACATGTCTTAGCGGCGGAAGCAATCACAAGTGGCAATAGTGTCAGCCTACTGATTTCAACCACATCTTTTCTCTTGGTCCGTTTTGATGAGTACTGTGCTATGGCCTATTAGCCCCCATTGTGGGTTAAATAAGATAGCTCACTCCACATAATTCTCATTTTGTGGTAAGAGCTTTAGGCTATATTATCTGAAATACTGTGGAGCACATCGTCTTGACTTTGATTTTTCACAGTGTAGTTCAAGATGAACAGAGATTTTAGTGAATTTGATTCATATCGTCAGTTCATTTATGAGCAGCTGTAATGATGGAACCATAAACTTTTCACCCCAGGTGGCACTAATGAACTCCTTTTGTGAGCTCCCTCAGCAATGAGAGTGGTATTCAAATTAAAATGGATTCCAGTTCTTTATTTCTAGAGGTGCAAAGACTTACGCAGGTGGAAGATCTTGTCCTTGTTAGTGATTGACATATCCTTGAAGACAAAAATGCCATTCCCCTAAAATCCCCAGAATTTTTATTTTAGTTTTATTCTCACCTCAAGCCTAATTTACTATAGATATATAGAATCGTTTAGGTATATTCTTTCTTCTGAAGTATAGACAAATAGAAAATGTAAATATGATTTATATATAAACTTTTAATTTTTAATGTCTTAGCCTTCAAAGATTCTATCACGGAAATAGGGAGCCCAGATATGACTGGCTATTCAGCATGAACTAATTAGCTATTCACCAACGTAATACCAATGACGCTGATATCACGGATCATATAATTGAGAGCCTATGGTGGAGGTAGACATTAATCATTACATAGAGAAGACTATTGAATTATAGATAAAATAAGTGCTATAACCAAAATGTGCATTTTGCTAGGAGCCCACATAACAGGGAGACCCGATCAGTCTGGGAGTGACAAGGGGTGGGGAGAGGCGCAGGGTTAGGGATGCTTCTCCGAAGAGGTGACATCCAAACTGTGATCTGAAGTGAACAGAAGAGACGACTTAGCTAAGTGAAGATTAGGGACCGAGTGGGGATGAGGCTTTCGGGCAAAGCAAACATGCTTGATGGCAGGAATTTACTTAGTACTTCGGCGAAGCCAAAAAGTGATCATTTTGCCTTGAGAACACAAAGAATACCGAGAAAGGAGATTGGGTGGAAAAGTAAGTAGGGGTCATATCATGAAAGGCCCTGCCAGTGAAAGGAGGGAGTTTGAATTTTATTCTAAAAGAATGGAAGGCCCTCCTCTTAGGAGATGATAGATTTTAAAGACCCCTCTAATAGAAAAGGGGAAGATGAGAAGCAGGAGACCAGTTAGAGCTTCAGCAGGAGCTCTAGACAGATGACGGTAGCTTGGGTCGAAACTGGGGCAGAGGAAATGGAGAGAAGGGGTGGATTCAAGATAGCAAGGAAGAAGGTGATGACTGCTGTGAAGCCAGGGGCAAGAGACAAGGAGCTGTCCTTCAAGATTTATGAGACACACAACTAGGTAGACTGTGCTGCCATTTCCTCAAAGGGAAATGGTGGAAGGACAGCACGTTTCGAGTTTAGTTTGGGCTGTAATAGTTTTAGTCGCCTGAAGCAGACATGGCAGGAAGCAGTTGGATACTCAATGTAGAGCTGAGAGAATACGTCTGAATGGGACACAGAAATTGAGCCACTTTTGTTCTTCTGTTTCCTTAACTGAGATCAGTGCAACATGTCTTTGCATACCCCAAACAAACAAAACCCCAAACTCCCCCCATCTAAATCCATCTCTAGAAACAGTGATGAATAATATAGATTTATTAACAAGGTTTCGTGAGAGACAGTAGAGAGCATATCATACATCACATGGCAAACTTCTCACATAGTTCCTTTTGAAATATGGCAGCTCATTGCCAAAGGCTGTTTCTCAGCAGTGGCTGCCTTATCTCTTCACCCTCTTTTTCTGTAACGCTTTCTATGATCACTGCCCTCCCTGCCCCCGCCAGTCTTCCTCAACAGATCCTTTATTTCTGTGTGTAAGAGTGGCTTTCCCTACCTTCTGTCATTCATCAGGTCACCTGTCAGTCTTCTCTGTGAAACAAAGATCTATTTCAGACCTGCCGAAGAGGGTGAGAGTGGGAGGGGGAAGGAGGATTGTAGATAATAAACTTTTTTCCTAAAAAATAAACACTTTACAATCATAGTCATGATAATTTAAGCCAAAGAGTTGAATCCTAGCATTGCAAAATTCAATAGTGGAGGAAGAGATACTAAAGGAGAGATGGTCTAGTAACCTGAGGGGCAGGAGGAAAACCAAGAGACTAAAGTGTTCATAAACTAGGAGAACAGAAGTCTACCAAGAACATAATGGTCCATTCATCAAATATGTTGAGAGGTCGTCTGCATATTTAAAAACCATGAAAGATTAAATTTTTCTTGAAAATAATCTGCTGGATGTACTTTCAGCAGATGGGAAAAATGGCAGAACTTCATCTGAACTCCAAGTTTCACCATGAATTTCTTTTGCCTAAATATGGCAACGATATTTGCACTGTTTTATCTTTCCTCTGCAGACTAGGGGTTGCTCATCTGAATAGGTGATCCCAGTTCCGCATTTCCTAGTAATCCTGAGAGGAAGGGAAGTAGCTGGACCGAACAGTCGTCTTGCCCAAGCATGTTTACACACACATGCTGGCCCATCCAATACCAGGGCCGTGCCACGAATCTAAGGCTACCCAGGTGAGGAGTCCAGCAGGCCGGACAGACATTCCTTCTTTCTGTGCTCTTGGACCAGAGCGAATAAGTGGGTTTGGGTCTCATGCGTGAAAAAATAAGATGATCAAAGGTGATGGTGACAGAGACAGTTGGGTCATCAAGCAGGTGCCTAAAGGGACATTGCAGCAGGTACTCAGGGCGTTCGGTGCACAACTGTGAACATAGCCAACGAGGCATAGAGAAAACCCACACTGGCCTGGAAATCCGGATGGTACCAGGAGTGCCGTGGGCATGTGGTACAGCAGCGGCCAGCCCTGTGGCCCAGTCACAGGACGGATGGCTGTGGCTTTTTACCCCACCAAAGACTTAAATTCTGTGACGTTGCCTTCGGTAGAAAACAGTCTGTGTACTGCAGTTAAGAGAGGTGGGCTTAGTCTCTCCTGAAGCCTATTTTATGAGGTGACCAATCTTTCCCCTCTTCTCTGTATGCACTTGAACTCCTCGGAGATAGTAAAATATTTTAGTTTTGTTGCCTAAAAAAAATTAATTGAAATGTGGACCAATAGCAAGACAATGGCTGAATAGAAAAACAGATACATTATGTAGGTCTTTAGTGAACGGCAAGAGAATCCATGTCTTGATAGGAAACACAGGATTCTAAAGAAATGGTTTTGAATGGAAAGGCCAAGCCAGTTTGATACAACTTCCTCTTTTAGGCTTTGGAAAGGGGAGAAATAGGCAATTAATTATACCTTGTATTAAAATGAGAATTTGTCATGCTGTTTTGGTTTGCTTTCCTTAAGCGATGAATTCAGTTTTCTGGCGTCACTCACCTGGCTCTCCCAGCGTTTCTCTTGCTTCTCACCCTCAATTATTCAGGGGGAGACTACTGATGGATAGAGTTATATCCTTTATCTTGGTATCTCTTCAAGAATGCAATAGATTGTCTTTTGCCTTTCTCATTCCACCTCTGAATCTTATCACTGAGAATTTATGGCCGTTGGCACAGAGGAAAGAATAAAACCCAAAGGGCCCAGCATGATGGCTTGGGGCGGGCTCAGGAAGAGGGATGTACCCCTGGGAGTTTGACCTTGCGCCACAATTTGGACCAACTTGAATCCAGTTCTTAGAAAAAACTAGCGTCAATAAAATATAATCCACACTCACCCTCAAAGAGCTGCCAACAGTCTTCCTTCCAGTCCAGTCAAGGCAGCTAGTAGTTGCTTTGCTACCCCTTATGAGCTTGGTAGAATGAGTAAACATCTTAACTCCTTTACTGCTGGTTGTTTAAATTCATGGCCAGTTCACGACTGTTTCCTCTTAGGTCACTGCCGGTCTCCTTGGGATTCAGGATCAGAATAGCAATTGGAAGCTTATGAGAGTGAGGCTGGTCAGTGTAATTTTTCAGACGCTTCTGGGCTTTCTTCAGATCTTATTTGGTTTTTCTCAGAAAGGACCAAAGAAAGGCGTGAGCTATTCTGCTGTTTGGGTGAAACAAAATAAAACAAGGAGGAAAATGGAGAAGAATGAAAACATACGTGTGGTTGTAGTCTGTCCTTTCACTGCTGTTGATTTGCCCTTTCAAAGAAAGGTTGTGTAAATGAAGTCTCTTTCTACCCATAACGTTATGATGGGTCGCCACGGGCTGTGCATCGTGCTTTATCATGATAAAGAAACAGGTCGGTTCTGAAATGAAAGCATTCGATGATTTATCAGGCATTTGACAGTTGATCGACCCCACTGTGAGAGGACAGTAATAGCCTTGCTTTGCTGCAGCTGTTTAAAGGATGTGAACTGTGCATCATGGCACTGAAGTAGTTGACGGTAAATCAGGTTTGATTTCCCCTCTGAGAGCACAAAATGAAGCTTGTCGTTATCAGGAAGAGAAATGAAATCTTTAACTATTTCTCAGTGTTTTGTCATCTCTGCCTGTCGCAGTGATTTAACATAAAATGTCCCCAAAGTAGGAAGTGCATGTATTATTTCATTTCATTTCAAAAGATAAACTTCACAGTGTTCCCCTATAAATTATTTGAAAAGCCCCCAGTATGCAATTGTGGAGGTAGCTTAAGATCAATGGCATTTTAAAGTAAAATATTATTAGTCAAGAATGTGCTTCGTGTTTTGTCCCCTGCCGATAGCCCACAGTCCCTGAACACAGTGATATCTTAGCGTTTATGCAAAAATAGCAGAAGGGCCGAGAGAGAAGCCGTTTATAAGTGAGTTAACTGTGTTGCCAAAACAGTTTGTTTATTGAACTTTTAACTGCATATTTCTTACGTGACCTGTGGTTACCTATTTTCATGTTTTAAACCCCTGTTTGCTTTTTTATCTTTTCTCCCTTTCTATGTAGCTAGTGATAAGACTTTGAAAACATTTGCAAAATTTCTATTACCCCCAAGATTTAAGATGCCATTTTAAAGAAAGAAACTCTTTTTTAAAATTAATATATATATGTATAATGCTCTTGAAAAAATTAAGATATCAATAATAACAAAAATTCTGTGACCCAGAGACAACCACTGTTAACACTGTTGTGTGTCCCTGAGGACTTTATTCATATTTTTAATTTAACATTGGATTATTCATTCTCAATAGCAGAGTATTGAAGAACGAAGCCTGGCGAATTTCTGTTCTTTGGTCTCAGGGTTCAAAATTGAATATTCAAAAGAGTTTATTTGCAAGTTCTCTCCAGTATTTTATGGCAGAAGGGATATCCATTTTCCTTCCATTTCCACTTAAAAAAAAAAAAAAAAGAAGAAGAAGAATAAGGATAAACTGCAAAGCCCAGCATAAAGTATTTGGGTTCTGTCTGAAGAAAAATTTCTTGGAATTTTAACCAGCTACAGGAACAAATGTCATATTGATCTTGAATACACCGCCACTTGCAGAAGAATGCCAGGCAACGTGGAGTCTCTCTGTTGACTAGCTGTATAACTTGACTAGATGACAAGCAACTAAAGGTTCTCCTAAATCCCTACTTAGTGCAGTACTAGGTTAAAGCAACCCAAGACAATGTTGTAGATAAAGAATCAAAGAATTGTAGGTAACAGAACAGTAAATTCTGAGAAAAGGTAAAATGAATGCTTTGTTTCTGCCCCATATTACTCTAACTCTCATATATTCTGTTTGGATAGAAGCAGATGTTGGAATCCCTGTAGAAAATTTCTGAGCTCAGGTTACAGAGATATTCCAGAGCATCTCATGGCATATCATTTCCACCCTCATAATAATCTAGTAAATTAGGTACCGTTATGATATTCATGTTACAGATTTAGTAACACAGTGAGATTTGTTTGGTTGATATTTAGTAAGCGCTGACTGTGTGCCAGGCATTGTGCTATCAGTGCTTACTAGAATTCAGCAGCGAATCCATAGACAAAATCCCAGCCCTCCTGGAGTTTTAATCCTAGATTCTAATGGGGAAGAAAGACAATAAACAAGATGAATAAATACGTGACAGTCAGGGCTTCCCTGGTGGCGCAGTGGTTGAGAGTCCGCCTGCTGATGCGGGGGACACGGGTTCGTGCCCAGGTCCGGGAAGATCCCACATGCCGCGGAGTGGCTGGGCCCGTGAGCCATGGCCGCTGAGCCTGCGCGTCCGGAGCCTGTGCTCCGCAACGGGAAAGGCCACAACAGTGAGAGGCCCGTGTACCGCAAAAACAAAACAAAACAAAACAAAACAAAAAAATACATGAGAGTCAATGTAAGAAGGTGGTATTATGGTGGAAAATAAAGAGGGAAGGGAGGTAGTGTTCAGCTACAAGATTTGATTGGATTCCAACCTAGGAGTTCTTTTCTTTAAACTTTTTATTTTATATTGGAGTACAGTTGATTAAACCTAGGAGTTCTGTCTTCAAACCTTGTGTTACTTTGGTGACAGTAGGATACGAAGAGCATGAGATTGTTGCCTGATGAGATTTCTTGAGACGTATTCATGAGAACGGATAATTTCTGTGGTTTGTTAATTATTCTCCAAGTAAGCAATAAAGACCGAACAATCGTAATGGAGAGAAGAAGAAAAGTCGGAGTATCATCGCCACTAAGGAATTAAGAGTTTTAATTTTCAGGCAAATAAAAGCACTGTTATTCGTCCCCTGTTGAAAGGCAAGAGCTGCAATCAGCTGGCATTGGCTTCTTGTTTACTTCTAGAAGTGTGTCAGCAAGCCTGTGGAGCACTCAAAACACTCCGAAACCAGCAGATGTTTTAGATGTATTTATGTTGTCAAAATGTCAAAATGTGTTATTTTTCGTCTTGTGAATGCACATCCCCACCTTCTGCACTCTGCCCTAGTTTTTCTCCCAACTCCGACCTTCCCTTCTAATTTAGCCAAGCTCAGAAGAGATTTCCTTCTAGAGAACGTGATTAATGTTGAGTGCATTGAACACGTAATGATAACAGTGAAATCATTTAATTCTTTATCTATAAAAGTTGATACAATTTTAAGAAAAAAGCATAATAGAAATATTCTGGTGAAGAAGGAGTAGTATAATACTAATCAGAAGGATCAGAAGATGAACCTCTCTGAAGTGATTTGTCTCTAAGTGTTTCAGTCAGAGTTCAACCAGAGAAGCAGAATCAGTAGGGTAGATGGGTGGATGGGTGGAAGAGAGGATGGGTGGGTAGGTAGATAGATAGAAATGTAGATAGACAGGTAGGTAGATAGATAGATGGATGGACGGACGGATGGACGATGGATATGGGAGGGAGCGAGGGAGGCAGGAAGGGAGCCAGGGATATTTATTACAAGGAATGGCCTTACTTGACTGTAGGGGGTGTCTAAGCGAGTCCACAGTCCATCAGGCAGTTCACCAGGAGGGGAAGATCACGGGCAGAGGCTTGAACATTCAGGCATGGGTTGTAGTTGTCCACAGGCAGAGTCTTTTCTCTTTTAGTGAAACTTCATCCCTGCTTTTAAATTTTTCCAACTGATTCATTCAAGCCCATCCAGCCTATCCAGGACCATCTGCCTTACTTAAAGTCATCTGATTAGGGACTTCAAGTACATCTGCATGGTTCCTTCATAGCAACACCTAGAATGATGTTTCACTGAATAACTGGAGACTACAGCCTAGCTACAGTGACACATGAAAAAAAACAACAACGGGCAATTTATCTTCTGTAATTTTGTAAGTTTGTTTTCTGGGAATCTTTACTGGGTTATGTATAGGAAACTCCTGAAATCTTTTAAAACTTTTTTTTTTAACATCTTTACTGGAGTATAATTGCTGTACAATGGTATGTTAGTTTCTGCTATGTAACAAAGTGAATCAGCTATACATATACATATATCCCCGTATCTGCTCCCTCTTGCGTCTCCCTCCCACCCTCCCTATCCCACCCCTCTAGGTGGGCACAGAGCACTGAGCTGATCTCCCTGTGCTATGCGGCTGCTTCCCACTAGCTATCTATTTTACATTTGGTAGTGTATATATAAGTCCATGCCACTCTCTCCCTTCGTCCCAGCTTACCCTTCCCACTCCCCATGTCCTCAAGTCCATTCTCTACGTCTGCATCTTTATTCTTGTCCTGCACCTAGGTTCTTCAGAACCATTTTTTTTTTTTAGATTCCATATATATGTGTTAGCATATGGTATTTGTTTTTCACTTCCTGACTTACTTCACTCTGTATGACAGACTCTAGGTCCATCCACCTCACTGCAAATAATTCAATTTCGTTCCTTTTTATGGCTGAGTAATATTCCATTGCATATATGTGCCACATCTTCTTTATCCATTCATCTGTCGATGGACACTTAAGTTGCTTCCATGTCCTGGTTATTGTAAATAGAGCTGCAGTGAACATTGTGGTACATGACTCTTTTTGAATTATGGTTTTCTCAGGGCATATGCCCAGTAGTGGGATTGCTGGGTCATATGGTAGTTCTATTTTTAGTTTTTGAAGGAACCTCCATACTGTTCTCCATAGTGGCTGTATCAATTTACATTCCCACCAATAGTGCAAGAGGGTTCCCTTTTCTCCACACCCTCTCCAGCACTGTAGTTTTGATTTGTATTTCTCTAATGATTAGTGGTGTAACTTTAGAAAAAAACTTGCTTCAATGTGAAAAGTATGCTTTTGTGTTTTCAGCTGCCTATATGTGTCAAGACCAGAAGAAATTTATTTTCAAATGTGATGATAAATCAGTCAATACAATGTCTCTAATTGATAGATTCAGAACACTAGTATCTTTTGGACTCATTTCTTATTAAAACAAAGCAAAACCGAAAACGATTATCTGTTAGTTGCCTGAGTGTTTGTTGCCCACTGAACAGCAAATGATGCATTCCTACCCTTTCCCTTGAATTCATCTATTTTGGGGGGGTTAGGGGGGTATATGGCTATTGTGTGTAGCTCCAGTAGTGAATCATGATCAGTTAGAACCAGTCATGGAGATCTTTTTGCTAGCAGTTGGTCCAGGGCTTGTTATAGGACCCATTTTGGGCCAAGAAGATGTAAGATGGAAATCTAATAATCCTAAATATCACATAAATATCCATGAGTTCATACTGACATAAATAAATGATTGAATAAATAAGTAGACGGGAAGAATAGACAAATTTCTCCTGGAGAAGAATTCCAAATAATTTATGCGACTCCCTTATGTTTAAGGAAATAGTGTGTAATTCCCTCTCCTCAAGTATGAACTGTGTGCATTGTGCCTTCCTTTCAAAGAGTAGACTGTTGGGGGCAGGGAGGGAAGAATAATTTTTCAGGAAAAAATCAGTACTAGTTTTGCTGCTGTAACAAAGTACTACAAACTTAGCGGTGTTAAACAATAAAACTTGATTATCTCACAGTCTATGGGTTAGAAGTGTAACACTGGGCTAAAATCAAGGTGTGGTCAGGCATGGGAACAGGGCTACGTTCCTCTCTGGAGGCTCGAGAGGAGAATCCGATTCCTTGCCTTTTCTGGCTTCCAGAGGTTGCCCGTATTTCTTGGCTTATGACCACTTCCTCTGTCTTCAAAGCCAGCAAAGGCCTGTCCAGTTCTTCTCACATCATATCATCCTGAGCTGCTTCCTTCATTCCATCTTTCTCTGACTCTCTCTTCTGCCTTTCACAGTGGGCCCACCCAGGTAATTCAGGACAACCTGCCTATCGTCAGGTCTGCTGCTTAGAAAACTTATTTCCATCGGGCAACCTTAATTCTCCTTTGTTATGCAACCTAAGATAATCACAGGCTCCAGGGTATAGGACAGAGACGTATCTCGGGGTAAGCTGTCCACCGCGTCTGACAAATCCTACCTCAGCCAGCTGACCCAGGATCACATCAACAGTGACAAGTCAGGTTGATAGCATATGTGTGGACTTGATATGTGGTAAGAGTGTTACTTTACCCTCCCCCAAACCCATAACCCCAGTCTAATCATGAGAAAAACATCAGGCAAATCCCAATTGAGGGACATTCTGTAAAATACCGGAACAGTTCTCTTCAAAATTATCAGAGGTCATTGGTAAGAATGTAGACAGCTTGTAGAACCTGGACCAGGTAAGGAAACAAGGCTGTCCCCTAGAGCCTCCAGAAAGGAACAAGCCCTCCTGCCACCCTGATTTTAGGCCAGTGAGACCTGGATTGGATGTATGACCTACAGAACTGGAAGAGAATCAATTTATATTGTTTTAAGCCACTAAGTTTGCGGTAATATTTTCTTGCAGCGATAGAAAACTAATAGAGTCTGAGAAACTAAACTTTCACAGCCAAGAGGAGCCTAAGGGGGCTTGATAACTAAGTGTAATGTGATGTCCTGGACGGATCCAGGAACAGAAAAAAGGACATTAAGTAAAACCAAGGAAATCTGAATACCGTATGTACTTTAGTTAACAGTGTATCAATATTAGTCCAATAATTGTGACAAAGGTACCATATTGACGTGCCATATTATTAATATTAATAATAAGAGGAGTGGTGTGGGGTACATGGGAACTCTCTACTGTCCTTGCAATTTTTCTGTGAATTTAAATCTATTCTAAAATAAAATGTTTATTTGACAGAAAAGAAAATAAGAAGTAAGTATCAGTATAATATCGTGCTTCAATGCTTGTAGGTGGAAATGTCCAAATGGATTCTCTAGTTAACTGCTTGTTACTTACTTTGTGTAGGGGTTCAGTAAAGGATATAGAAATGAATCTATAAGGACCCTGTTCTCTAGGAATTCAGGTTTTACTTGGGAAGGCATGTTTATGAGTTGCTGTAATCCTGGGGAAAAGCAGTAAGTACATACAAGCCACAGGGCTGAAGTTCAAAGGATGTTTGGGTAAGAAAAAAATTTACTCTCACTGGGGGTGGGTGAGGTCACAGTGGACCTTGTGTAGGGGGGGTAGCGTTTGCCTTCTGCCTTGAAGAGGACCAAGGTTTGAGTATACACCCTGGAAGAGAAAGGAGAGGGCTGAAAATCCAAAAGTATTAGAACAAAGGTCTAGCAAAAGAGAGTGTTAGCAGGAAGTCTGTAGAATGTGAGTGCCTCAAAGACTGGAATTATGTCTATCTTGTCCGTCATTGTATCCTCATTGCTTCCAACAAAACACACAACAGTGGTTCCGTGAATATCTGTTGATTAAATGGAAGGAAAATAGTTGGGGAGTAAGTTGAAGAGAACTTGCATGCCAAATTAGTGAGTTTAGCCACTTAAAGTTTTTGAGGAGAACATGATTTGAGCTGTACTGTAGAAAGGTGAATTTGGCAAAAAAAGAAAAAATACAATTTAGGCTGCAAAAATGCAGCTTAGATAGAAAAGGAGAGGAGGGAAAATATTAAACTTGTACAGGCAAGAAATTACAATAATATTAATCTTATTTATTTGCTAACACTATCACTAGTCTCTATTAAAACTTAATTTGATTTTTATTTATATCAAATTAACCCATATTTTAAAAAGTCAGAAAATTATAATGAAAAATAACAGACTCTTGCTCAAGTCAAACCACCCCAGGTCTCTGTATCAGAGGTAACAACTTTCACCTCTTTTACCTGTTTCTTCTAATAGCTACCTCCTTATTTCTAAATTTCAAATGCATTTGTCTAGTTCTTGATTTTAAATCTTAGATAGTATCTTTCTCATATCAACCTATTATAATACCCTACATTCACTCCCATAATTCCTTTCCCTCGTTCTTCTCATGAACATATTTTAACCATATATGGAATTGCTATTTGATAATATATTAATCATATATCAAATTTATATTTGATGCTTTTATTTTATGTTATATAAATACTGTGCATGGCAAAGCCATGTGGACTACTATAATTATTGTTTCCTTTCTTATACTACTTTTTGTTTTTAGTGAAGGTAATAAATGCCTTGGTTTTTGTTTGCTTAGTTTCCTATGGCTCTTTCAATATGAACAAGCAGTCCAGGAAACCTAATAATTTTCTAATCAATTTTTTTAAGATTCTACATGTAAGTGATACCATGTAGTGTTTGTCTTTCTGTGTCTGGCTTATTTTACTTAGCATAATGCCCTCCAGGTTTATCCATGTTGGTGCAAGTGGTAGGATTTCCTTCTTTTTAAGACTGAATAATATTCCTCTGTGTGTGTGTGTGTGTGCGTGTGCGTGTGTGTGTGTGTGTATCACATTTTCTTGAGCCATTCATCTATCAAGGGACACTTAGGTTACTTACATACCTTGCTTATTGTGAGTAATGCTGCAATGAACATAGGAATATTTCTTCAAGCTAATGATTTTATTTCCTTTGGATATATACCCAGAAGTGGAATTGCTGGATCATATGGTAGTTCTCTTTTAAATTTCTTGAGGAACCTCCATACTGTTTTCCACAGTGGCTGCACCAGTTTACATTCCCCCCCACAGGGCACAGGTGTGCTTTTCCCCCTCATCCTCACCAACACTTGTTAGCTCTTAGGTTTTTGATAATGGACAGTCCAAAAGTGTGAGGTGATATCTTATTGTTGTTTGATCTTCAATTCTCTGATGATTAATGACGCTAAGCATCTTTTCATGTACCCACTGGCTATTTGTATGTCTTCTTTGAAAAAATATCTATTCAGGTCATTTGCCCATTTTTAAAATCAAGTTATTTGCTGGATGATTGCTGGGTATATGTCCAAAAGAAATAAAATCTAGTTTTAATCTGAAAAAACTTCATACTGTTTTCTATAGTGGCTGTACGCCACTTCTAATCCACTTTGAGTTCATTTTTGTGAGTGGTGTAAGATGGGGGCCAATTTCATTCTTTTGCGTGTGAATATCTAATTTTCCCAAAACCATTTATTGAAGAGACTATCTTTCCTCATTGAGTATTCTTGGCTCCCTTGTCAAATATTTGTTTATCATATGCGTGTGGGTTTATTTCTGGGCTCTCAGTTCTGTTTCATTGGTCTATGTGTCTGTTTTTATGCTATTACCGTACACTTTGATTACTATAGCTTCATAATAAAGTGTTAAATCAGGAAGCGTGATGCCTCCAGCTTTGTCCTTCTTTCCTAGGATTTCTTTGACTATTTCGGATCTTTTGTGGTTTCTTATGAAATTTAATATTGTTTTTTCTATATCTGGGAATATGCCATTGGGATTTTGATAGGATTTACACTGAATATATAGAAGGCTTTGGGTAGAATGGGCATTTTAACAATATTAATTTTCCTGATCTATGAATACAGGATATCTTTCCATCTTTCTGTCTTCTTTAATTTCTTTCATCAACGTCTTAAAATTTCCAGTATACAAATCTTTCATCTCCTTTGTTAAATTTATTCCTAAGTATTATTATTTTGGTGCCATTATAAATGGAATTGTTTTCTTGATTTCCTTTCCAGATAATTAGTTGTTAGTATATAGAAATGCAACTGATTTCTGTATGTTGTTTTAGTATCTTGCAACTTTACTGAATTTGTTCATTAGTTCTAACAGTTTTTTTGTGGAGTCTTTAGTTTCCTATGTATAAGATTGTATCATCTGCAGTCAGAGACCATTTTACTTCTTCCCTTCAGATTTTGATGACTTTTGTTACTTCTTCCTGCCTAATTGTTCTGGCTAGGACTTTTAATTCTATGTTGAAAAGGAGTGGTGAGAGTGGGGACCCATTTGTCTTATTCCTGATCTTAGTGGGAAATCCTTCAGCCTGTCACCACTGAGTATGATAAATGTGAGTTTGTCATATATGCACTTTGTTATGTCATCTATACCTAGTTTATTGATGGTTATCATAAAGGATGTTAAATTTTGGCAAATGCTTTTTCTCCATCTATTGATATAATCATATAATTTTTATCCTTCATTTGGTTAACACACTGTATCACACTGACTTGTAGATGTTGAGCCATCCTTACATTCCAGGACTAAATCCCACTTGATCGTGGTGTATGATCCTTTCAATGTACTCTTGAATTCAGTTTGCTAATATTTGGTTGAGGAGTTTTGCATCTTTGTTCATCAGGGATACTAGCCTGCTAAAGATCTTTATCTGGTTTTGGTATCAGGGTATGGCTGGCCTCATAAAATGAGTTTAGAAGTATTCCCTCCTCTTTATTTTTTGGAAGAGTTTAAGATAAATTGGTATTAATTCTTCATTAAATGTTTGGTAGAATTCATCATGAAGCCATCTGATCCTGGACTTCTGTCTGTTGGGAGATTTTGATTACTGATTTAATCTCCTTACTAGTAATTGGTTTGTTCAGATTTTCTGTTTCTTCATGATTCAGTCTTGGTAGATTGTATGTTTCTAGGAATGTATCCATTTCTTCTAGGTAATCTGGTTTGTTAGTGTTCATAGTAGCTTCTTATGATCCTTAGTGTTTGTGTTATTAGTTATCATGTCTCCTCTTTTATTTCTGATTTTATTGATTATGCTCACCCTAGTAACTTCTAAATTCACTGTGATTTTTCTCCAAACCATCATTGAGTTTTCCCTTTTTTCTCCTCTGGTAACCCCTGGCTTGTACCTAACACAGCCAGAACCCTGGAAATAAGCACTATGGTTCAGACAGAGAAAGCTCCAGGAAAAGCCTGGCTGGAGGGGCCAAAAATGAAACTTAAAATTCTTAGAAAGAGTGAGAGGCCCCAATCTGCTACCTCTCTTACTTTTCTCCCTCTGTGCCATCTCCTAGGCAATCCCATCCAATATTTTTAAAGATTTCAGCCAATATAGTGCATAATCCATATATTACCTAGTGGGACCTAAGACAGGCTCTTTAATCAAATATATTGAATTTTCTGCAATGGAACATGAATATTCACATACTAAGAGGGGTAAATAAAGACTACTATTAGTTTTATATATTTTAAAAATAATTTTGATAGCAAAGTAGTTCAGATAATGTCAAGGTTTGCTGCCAAGTGAGTATTTTATTATTTATTTTGGCTGCATTGGGTCTTTTGTTGCTGTGCACGGGCTTCCTCTAGTTTCTGTGAGCAGGGCTACTCTTCATTGCAGCACATGGGCTTCTCATTGTGATGGCTTCTCTTGTTGCAGAGCACGGGCTCTAGGCACGCAGGCTTCAGTAGTTGTGGCACACGAGCTCAGTAGTTGTGGCATAGGGACTTAGTTGCTCTGCGGCATGTGGGATCTTCCCGGACCAGGGCTCAAACCCATGTCCCCTGCATTGGCAGGTGGATTCTTAACCACGGCACCACCAGGGAAGCCCCCAAGTGAGTATTTTTAAATCTAGTTGTCAGAAATTTTGGATTTCGGCGTTACAGATAAGGCATTATTGAATCCTTACCTCTCACTTGGCTTTTGAGGGTAACTAATGCCTCCCGTTCCTTAGCTTTTCTGGAGTTTCTAGGTATGAACCCATACATGACTTACTGACTTCTCCCTCTGCAAACTTAGTGTTGTCTTTCTTTGCTCTGTTAAGTTAGTCTTCACTTGCCCGTCTGCTTTCCATCTTCCAAAGTTTGGTTGATGGATTTCCCTGGTGGCGCAGTGGTTGAGAGTCCACCTGCCGATGCAGGGGACACGGGTTCGTGCCCCAGTCCGGGAAGATCCCACATGCCATTGAGCAGCTGGGCCCGTGAGCCATGGCTGCTGAGCCTGCACATCCGGAGCCTGTGCTCCGCAACGGGAGAGGCCGCAACAGTGAGAGGCCCGCGTACCGCAAAAAAAAAAAAAAAAAAAAAATTTGGTTGATATATCTCTTCTGCTCTTTATCTTCTTCTATAATCTTTCACCTTGTATGTGTTTACCTGTTGTATTCCTTAACTGGCTTCTTAGTGAGCTTTCAGGAATGAATGGAGATCATTGGATGTATCCAATCTGTCATGTTTAAGCAGAATCCACATGTCAAGGTTAAGTAGGACCCGGAGATATAGATGAAAAATGGTTTGCTGATGATAGGATTCTGCAGGTCTGTAATGACATTTCAATTAATCAAGAGAAGGGAGTTGCAGAGCAATTGGTAAAGGACAATAATTTCTTACGGTTTTATCATCTGAAGCCCCTCAGAGATGGAATTTCTATTTTAGAGGCATCCACAAACTCATGAACTCTCCCTGGCTGTAGTGGACTAAGTGGTACCCTGCCCCTCACCTCCCACTCCCCCCCCTCCCCAAAAAAAAGATATGTCTACAACCTAGCCTTCAGAGCCTGTGAGTATTACCTTATAAGGTAAAAGATGAGATTAAGTTAAGCATTTTGAGTGGAGGTTTTATTCAGAATTATCTGGATAGGCTGTAAATGAGGAGGTTTGGAGTTAGACCCACACAGAGAAGGTGACGTGAAGAGGGCATAGAGAGAGAAGGGGCCACAAACCAAGGGATGCTGATGGCTACCAGAAGCTGGAAGACGCAAGAAATGGATGTTCCCCTAGAGCCTCCAGAAGGAGTGCAGCCCTGCACATGCCTTGATTTTGGACTTTTGGCTCCAGAACCATGAGAAAATACATTTCTGTTATTTTAAGCCCCCCAGTTTATGATCATTCGTTATGGCAGCCCTAGGGAAACAGTGCACTAGCACTATAGTATTGTATTGTCTTACCTGAGTGAGAGCAAGTTCTCTTTATGTGAGACAAACGTACATGGGAATTACTTTATTTATAATTTTAGGCAAGTTCGTTCTCTTCTGTGGGCCTCAGTTTTAAAACCTAAAAATTAGGGTTGGTGGTCAGTGATTTGAAATGCCTCAAAATCTAAAATACTCTTGGTTTGTACAAATCCTTATATGGTAGTGAGGAAATGGACCTATTTGCGTCATCCATGTAGTGAATATGTAAATAAATCCCAAATGAAACTAATACTATTATTACTACCTTGGGATGCCTTTAAAAAGCAAGCAATTTTCTTCTTTTCTTTTGGAATAGCTGTTTAGATGTGCTTGTATATTAAAGCAATAATATATTTTATATTGGACAACTTGCTTGATTTGTTAGGAGTACCTAACCTAAGTTAAACTTTCTATGTAAAATTTGATGTACATAGACTAGTCTACTTTAACAGGCATTTATATTAATCTTATAAAGAAATTATAAGAAATTATATGAAAATCAAATATATAGTGGCTTTTTAATCCCCGTTTTAGTTGTCTAGATTGTTGTCTGTCTTCTCTATAAGGCTTCTCTTAATTTAAAATTTAATGGATGGCTGATTCAATCACAGAAATTTTTTAATGTTCATGAAAAACACATTTGACTATTGCCAAGTTCAGAGGCCTTTCTCCTTCTTGTTTATAATCTATAACCACAGTAGCCTTTGGTCTTATTTCCTTTCATGCTCTTAGGAGCTTTGATTTTTCTTTTTAAAAACTATTTTAAAGGACTTCCCTGGTGGCGCAGTGGTTAAGAATCCGCCTGCCGATGCAGGGGACACGGGTTCGAGCCCTGGTCCGGGAAGATCCCACATGCCCCGGAGCAACTAAGCCCGTGTGCCACAACTACTCAGCCTGTGCTCTAGAGCCCGCGAGCCACAACTACTGAGCCCATGTGCCACAACTACTGAAGCCCATGTGCCTAGAGCCCGTGCTCAGCAACAAGAGAAGCCACTGCAATGAGAAGCCTGAGCACCGCAACAAAGTGTAGCCCCCGCTCGCCGCAGCTAGAGAAAGTCTGTGCGCAGCGGTGAAGACCCAACGCAGCCAAAAATAAATAAATAAAGTAAATAAATTATATATAAAAAAACTATTTTAAAACGTACTTTCTTATTTTCCAACAAGACCACAGAACGTAGACACTATTTTTTCTCCTCACAGAATGTTAGATATTGTAACTAATGCTTCTTAAGCACTTACTATGTACTTCCAAGTTCATACACTCTTACAAGTTCATCACTTTTATTAATTATTGTGAGGTAAGTACCTTATTATCATTCCCACTTTATAGGTAGGAAAATTGAGGCACAGAGATGTTAAATAACTCACATAGTCATATAACCATTGATTTGAAAAGATCCAAGGTTTCAAGTCCGGTAGTGTGGCTTCAAATGCATGCTCTGAACCACTAACCCACAGTGGCTTTCACTGTTTGAAGGGCTGTCAAAATTTAATTGATATTGACCTGCTGTGTTCATGAAATTCACCATCAAGACCTGAAAGGCTCTTCTGGACTCCATGGTATAAAAGAGTTGTTAGAAGTTTTCTCTTTGGTCATTGAATGACTGTGCTTTTCATATATGTGTGTTAAAAGTAGAGACTATAGTAATCCCATGAGCTCTAATTAGTTGTCCAACATCATGGAAATCTGCAAACAGATCAAGCGCCCGACTGACCCAAATTCTCTAATTAATAAGTTCAGGGATAAGAATAACCATATTCTATCCTGCCCTACTACTTATTCTTTCCTTGGGCTGTGGGGTGCTTCCTTGCCCTGGGCTGCAGGCATCTTACCTGAATACTTCGTGAAGGTTCAGATCAAAAAGTCTAGGGTTAACAGGTACACACTACTATATATAAAATAGATATACAACAAGGACCTACTGCGTAGCACAGGGAACTGTATCTTGTCATAACCTGTAATGGAAAAGAATCTGAAAAAGAATATATCTATATCTATCTATTTGTATATATATCTGAATTGCTTTACTGTACACCTGAAACTAGCAACACTGTAAGTCAACTATACTTCAATAGAAAAAATAAATTTAAAAAATAGTCCAGTTTTTTTCATCTTTCCAGATTGCCTCTTGACTGAGGGTGTATGAGGTGTCATCCTCACGACAGAGAAGAGCAGCCCTGAGTGTAACATCCTGGGGGAAGGAGGGGCGGGGGAGGTTTGTCAGAGCCTGACTGACAGAGAGCAGCCCTACAGCCAGTCACCCCTAAAGAAAAGCACATTTTCTCCTAATGCTGTAAGTGTTCTGCTAATGGGGATTTTCAAGCAGCGGATCACGATCATTTCACTCTGCGCTATTGAGCCGCGGCATCTGTGGCCTGAGTGAAGCTGGGAGCGTGGTGACCCCTCTTCTTTTCACTGACTTCCTCCCCCGTGCTTTCTCAGCTCTGCAGAGCTGGATAAGACAGGGATCAAATCACAAGCGGCTCTGGGTTCCAAGAGAGAGAAACTGGGCAAAGGATAGGTGACTCATGTGGGCAAACTTTCGTTGTAGCGTCTTCGCGAGACTTGTCAGGTCTGAAAGAAGGGGGCGGGGAAATCAAAACCATGTGCTGAGCATCGTATTCGTGAATCTTTTCCACATTTGCTCTGCTTCTGAATCTGCCAGTGGAACTAAAGAAATGAAGACCTGGGCGCAGTTATAACTCTGCAGGATTTAATAGCACTGGTACTTTCCCCATGTTGATCAGAAATTCATTTCTGATGAAATTGATGAATTTCTATGGTAAACTATCTCAGGCTAGTGAGGATTTCCACGTTCTTAAATACGTCTAAAATCCTAACATGTGACTCTCCTTGTGGTGTTTACTCACATCTATTTAATAAGTAAGATGAAAGGTACAAAGGAACCAAGATATAGTATAATTGATCTTGTGGTGGTGTGTATGGTATTAAATATTTGTTTTATACTTCATTATTCAAAGTTTCCAGGGACTAGGAAATGGCCACGTTGAGGACAATATAGACACTAGACACATAAGGTGCACTGAAAAAAAACTCAAATTAATAAACACTTGTCCAGCACCCACTGTCTGCCGAATATGCCAGGTTCTGTACATACACAAATGAATACGTTCTTCCTTCACAGAGTTTACCGTCTAGCAAAGAAGCTCACAGGCTAGTTGTATATGAACTAATTCTAGCATGTTAATAATAGTGTTGTTATTAAGACATGTCTTATTCCAAGTTAGGGTATTATTGTACAATAATAAGGAGTCAAATTAAAATAGTAGGAGACAAAAGGGAACACAGTGCTGTCTATCTCCTTGTGGCATCTGCCATCTTGGTTACCCTTGTGTTGGCTGTTGTGGGTGGCTGAATTGTCAGCTCCCTTCTCTCTGACCTCCTCATGTGAGTCCCTTCCAAGCTATGTTCTTAGAGAAGCTGCCCTGCTGGATAGCGACCTTGTAAGAGGGCTTTGTGGGGAGCTGCATTCCCTGCTAGTGTCTCCAAACATGTTCAAGGTCCATTTATAGAGAACAGAGAGTCCTCCCTATTCCAAGTCCTACAAAAGATATGTTGTTCTTTTAAATGACCTACAAAAAGCTGAAAGCTCTTTAGTAATCCCTGGTGATCCTGTGGCATTCCCTCTAGCTAGTTTCTCTCAGGGTAGAGAAGGATCTGGGTCATATCCACTGTCTAAAGTTGTGCTAAAGTTATGTCAAGGGCATACTTACATGTGGGCCACAGCTGGCTATGTGGAACTGCAACTCTTTTTTTCATTAAGGCAAGATCCAGAAATTAAACTCTCTTGACAGTACTTGGTGGAAAGTCAATTCACCCAAGAAAAGCCAGGGACAAACCAACTATTCTCAAGTTCATAAAGTGGAAAAGGGGCTACAAAGCTTCCAGGGAGCATAAGCTATGGAAAGTTCCAAGTACTGAGCATTGCATCAGAGTCTGTCTGGATGACTGGAACAATCATGCCTATACAGGCAGGAAACAATATTCTTTTGAATAGCCCATGAAGTAACTTTGGAGCCCATATTTGGGAGGGGCAGATAATGTGAACAGGAAGCTGTATTTCAGGATGTTTACTTACGGCAAAGCACACATTAGAGTTAACATTCCCACCCAGGATTCACCGTGTGTACGAGTTCAGGTGAATTTTGCTTACGGTATTTAAAAGTTGGTTAAAAATCACATTGTCAAGTAGAAGTGCAGTTGTACATAGGGACTCTTTTAAGGCCTGCTTCTATCACAGCATAAGCATTTGTGAGCTCCTTTAATGTGGTAGAAATACAACTATAACCAGACCTCTACACGTTCATTCTGAAAAAAAGAAAAAAAAATACCCTGAGTTCTGCTAGTTGAAAATAACGTGTATAGTTCCACACATCAGAGCTTCTTCAATTACACAGCTGTGGCAGATTACACCTTCGCTCTCTGGAGATGCTCAAATGTAGGTTTTGCTGTACAGACAGACATGCCACAGAGACTGCAATTACCCTGCATTTTGCGATTGATGGCATGTGGCTCAAATATAAGAAACACAACAAACAATTTTTGTGTTTAAAATATTTGTTATTTCACATGCAGTTTATAACCACAGTACCTCAACCTTAATCCAATGATAGCTTCCAGTATCATCTTCATAGAGAGGCCTTTTGGGGTCTCTGTGGCTTAAGGGCTTAGACGAGTGTGCAACATTCTGGAATTTTAGAGTAGAGTATCTCTAGCTTGCTGTGGGCCCAGAGTCAAGTTTCAGTTTCCTTTACTTATATAATTCATGTGTTTCTTCTTCTTCTTCTTTTTTTTTTTTTTTTTTTTTTTGCGGTACGCGGGCCTCTCACTGTTGTGGCTTCTTCCATTGCGGAGCGCAGGCTCCGGACGCGCAGGCTCAGCGGCCATGGCTCACGGGGCCCAGCCGCTCCGCGGCATGTGGGATCTTCCCGGACCGGGGCACGAACCTGCGTCCCCTGCATCGGCAGGCGGACTCTCAAGCACTGCGCCACCAGGGAAGTCCCATGTTTTTCCTCTTGACCCACTTTACATTTTTGTCCTTTTAGGTGGTAGTGTGATAACTAAGGATAACCCAGAGGCCAGATTCTTTGCTCCCTTGCCTGTCTGGCCAGCACTCTGTGGAAGAACATGATGTTCTCATCACTCCTCAGCCTATAAAGAAGATGATGCAGCCCTTGTCTTTGGGGCCCCGCCGCTCTTTTCCGCGAACCTCTTGGAACACTTGGCAGTGGTACAGTGAATATGGTGTGTGCTCCCAGGTGGGACCCATCTTCCAGCGGGGGTGATTCACAGTGTAATGCTGATGTTAGACTATTTATGACCTTGAAACAGAATCAAAATTGTCTTTGCTTTATCTCTGTTTGGGAAACATATTTTGGACCTTATAAAAGTACGTATAATATTCTCATCGTCCAAGGACACAATTTTGACAGTCCTGACTCCTCCTCTCCTCCTCTCTTGCTTTAGAGTTATGCGAAAAGTGTAGTGCCTTTATATTCATTTTTAAGTCTTCCAGCCAAAATCATTCACATCTGTACTTCCTGAGTACTGGGCCAAGCTAGACTTGAGAGAAATTATCCTCATCATTTCAAGTTCTGAATGTTATATATAGGTTATAGAAAAAGTCATAAGGGTAAGTAACGTCCATCCATCATTACCACATATATTTCACAGAGTTTTCTATTGCATGGAATTCAATTTAAGGTTATGTAGTTACTATAAATAAGGAAAGGATAAGAGCTAACATTTACATGGCATTTTCCAAACATTAATTAATTCAGCAGCAAAATAAATATTATACCTTGTGACAGAAAGCTGCCTAAGTTTTATAACTAAATTATTGATTACTTGAGAAATGTTTTGGTTGAATGGTGATTAGATAAGCAGGGTTAAAAAAAAAAAAAAAGGACTGTATGGCAAAGTGTTCTTTTGTTTTATGTTTGTATTGAATAATTCAGTGGGCCCAACTGTTCACAGGGAATACACCCGGGAGTTTAACTTAATGCAGAGGTAGTCACACAGTTGTAGGCACACAGTGGCCAGCTCATACATTTCAGAGAGTCAAGAAAAGTTTAAAACATTACTTAGAGGTAAACGAATTCGGAACATAGGCCAGAGACCAGTGATTTGCTAAGGGAGGATAGATGGTAAGGGTATCGGTTTCTTACGGCTGTTGTAACAAAGTGCTACAGGCTTGACACAACAGACATTTGTGGTTTTCCAGTTCTGGAGGTCAGAAGATGGAAATGGGTCTCACTGGTGTAAAATCAAGTTATCAGCAATGACACATTTGTTTCTGGAGGTTCTAGGGGAGAATGTGTTTTCTTGTCTTTTCCAGCTCCTAAGGCTGCTGGCATGTCTTAGCTGCTGTCCCCGCCCTTCCGCACCCACCCTCCCTTAACAGCAATGGCTGCTGCTGAGTCTTTCTGACATGGCATCATTCAACACTGCCTCTTCTGCCTTCTTCTTCCACCTTTAAGGACATTTTACATTGGACCCACCTGGATGATTCAGGATAATCTTGCCATTTAAAAACCAGGTCGTTGGCAACCTAATTCCAATGCAGTCGTAATTCCTCTTTCCCATGTAACCTACAGTGTTCCAAGATTAGAACACAGACATCTTGTGAAGGGGCAGGCTTTACTGTACCTACCACAGCAAGGTGATATGATATAGTCATGTGATATAGCAGAATGCCCACTCAGGACTGGCTCTAACTTGACAATCCTTATCCAAGTCTCAGCTTATGTCTTTGGGGTCTCTACCTCAATACAGTTGGAGGGAATTACCCAAGTCAGAAATCTGAACATGATCTTTAAAAATTTTTTTTCCCACCCCTTATATCCAATTTTATCACTAAGATCTGTTAATTTTGCCTCTTAAATATCTCCTGAATTTCTTCCCCTTGTTGCATCCCTTACGTAACCTTAGCTCAGATTCCCATCGTCTTTCACCTGAATAATTGCCTTTAGCTCCGAGCGAGTGTTCATATTTAAAGTCTTTACACTTAGTCCGTTTCCGTTTCGCATTACAACACGAATATGTTTATGTCATTCTCCTTGTTAATGGCTCCCGCCCTTCATAGCACTGATTCACATCTGGGTTGGGAGAATCAGAACCTTTTCTTTTTTTTTTTTTTTACGTCTTCATTGGAGTATAATTGTTTTACAATGGTGTGTTAGTTTCTGCTTTATAACAAAGTGAATAAGTTATACATATACATATGTTCCCATATCTCCTCCCTCTTGCATCACCCTCCCTCCCACCCTCCCTATCCCACCCATCCAGGTGGTCACAAAGCACCGAGCTGGTCTCCCTGTGCTATGCGGCTGCTTCCCACTAGCTAACTATTTTACGTTTGGTAGTGTACATATGTCCATGCCACTCTCTCATTTTGTCACACCTTCCCCTTCCCCTTCCCCATATCCTCAAGTCCATTCTCTAGTAGACCTGTGTCTTTATTCCCGTCTTACCCCTACGTTCTTCATGACATTTTTTTTCTTAGATTCCATATACATGTGTTAGCATACAGTATTTGTTTTTCTCTTTCTGACTTACTTCACTCTGTATGACACACTCTAGGTCCATCCACCTCACTACAAATAACTCAATTTCGTTTCGTTTTATGGCTGAGTAATATTCCATTGTATATATGTGCCACATCTTCTTTATCCATTCATCCGATGATGGACACTTAGGTTGTTTTCATCTCCGGGCTATTGTAAATAGAGCTGCAATGAACATTTTGGTACATGACTCTTTTTGAATTATGGTTTTCTCAGGGTATATGCCCAGTAGTGGGATTGCTGGGTCATACGGTAGTTCTATTTGTAGTTTTTGAAGGAACCTCCATACTGCTCTCGATAGTGGCTATACCAATTCACATTCCCACCAGCAGTGCAAGAGTGTTCCCTTTTCTCTACTCCCTCTCCAGCATTTATTGTTTCTAGATTTTTTGATGGTGGCCATTCTGACCGGTGTGAGATGATAGTTTTGATTTGCATTTCTGTAATGATTAATGATGTTGAGCATTCTTTCATGTGTGTGTTGGCAATCTGTATATCTTCTTTGGAGAAATGTCTATTTAGTTCTTCTGCCCATTTTTGGATTGGGTTGTTTGTTTTTTTGTTATTGAGCTGCATGAGCTGCTTATAAATTTTGGAGATTCATCCTTTGTCAGTTGCTTCATTTGCAAATATTTTCTCCCTTTCTGAGGGTTGTCTTTTGGTCTTGTTTATGGCTTCCTTTTCTGTGCAAAAGCTTTTAAGTTTCATTAGGTCCCATTTGTTTATTTTTGTTTTTATTTCCATTTCTCTGGGAGGTGGGTCAAAAAGGATCTTGCTGTGATTTATGTCACAGAGTGTTTTGCCTATGTTTTCCTCTAAGAGTTTGATAGTGTCTGGCTTTACATTTAGGTCTTTAATCCATTTTGAGCTTATTTTTGCGTATGGTGTTAGGGAGTGATCTAATCTCATACTTTTACATGTAGCTGTCCAGTTTTCCCAGTACCACTTATTGACGAGGCTGTCCTTTCTCCACTGTACAGTCCTGCCTCATTTATCAAAGATAAGGTGACCATATGTGTGTGGGTTTACCTCTGGGCTTTCTATCCTGTTCCATTGATCTATATTTCTGTTTTTGTGCCAGTACCATACTGTCTTGATTAATGTAGCTTTGTAGTATAGTTTGAAGTCAGGGAGCCCGATTCCTCCAGCTCCATTTTTCATTCTCAAGATTGCTTTGGCTATTTGGGGTCTTTTGTGTTTCCATATAAATTGTCAAATTTTTTGTTCTAGTTCTGTGAAAAATGCCAGTGGTAGTTTGATAGGAATTGCTTTGAATCTGTAGATTGCTTTGGGTAGTAGAGTCATTTTCACAATGTTGATTCTTCCAATCCAAGAACATGGTATATCTCTCCATCTATTTGTATCATCTTTAATTTCTTTCATCAGTGTCTTATAATTTTCTACACACAGGTCTTTTGTCTCCTTAGGTAGGTTTATTCCTAGATATTTTATTCTTTTTGTTCAGATGGTAAAAGGGACTGTTTTCTTGATTTCACTTTCAGATTTTTCATCATTACTGTATAGGAATGCCAGAGATTTCTGTGCCTTAATTTTGTATCTTGCTACTTTACCAAATTTATTGCTTAGCTCTAGTAGTTTTCTGGTAGCATCTTTAGGATTCTCTATGTATAGTATCATGTCATCTGAAAACAGTGACAGCTTTACTTCTTCTTTTCTGATTTGGATTCCTTTTATTTCCTTTTCTTCTCTGATTGCTGTGGCTAAAACTTCCAAAACTGTGTTGAATAAGAGTGGTGAGAGTGGGCAACCTTGTCTTGTTCCTGATCTTAGTGGAAATGCTTTCAGTTTTTCACCATTGAAGACAATGTTGGCTGTGGGTTTGTCATATATGGCCTTTATTAGGTTGAGGAAAGTTCCCTCTATGCCTACTTTCTGCAGGGTTTTTATCATAAATGGGTGTTGAATTTTGTCAAAAGCCTTCTCTGCATCTATTCAGATGATCATATGGTTTTTCTCCTTCAATTTGTTAATATGGTGTATCACGTTGATTGATTTGCGTATATTGAAGAATCCTTGTATTCCTGTAATAAAACCCACTTGATCATGGTGTATGATCCCTTTAATGTGCTGTTGGATTCTGTTTGCTAGGATTTTGTTGAGGATTTTTGCATCTTGTTCATCAGTGATATTCGCCTGTAGTTTTCTTTCTTTGTGACATCCTTGTCTGGTTTTGGTATCAGGGTGATGGTGGCCCCGTAGAATGAGTTTGGGAGTGTTCCTCCCTCTGCTATATTTTCGAAGAATTTGAGAAGGATCGGTGTTAGCTCTTCTCTAAATGTTTGATAGAATTCGCCTGTGAAGCCATGTGGTCCTGGGCTTTTGTTTGTTGGAAGATTTTTAATCACAGTTTCAATTTCAGTGCTTGTGATTGGTCTGTTCATATTTTCTATTTCTTCCTGATTCATTCTTGGCAGGTTGTGCATTTCTAGGAATTTGTCCATTTCTTCCAGGTTCTCCATTTTATTGACATAGAGTTGCTTGTAGTAATCCTTCATGATCTTTTGTATTTCTGCAGCATCAGTTGTTACTTCTCCTTTTTCATTTCTAATTCTATTGATATGAGTCTTCTCCCTTTTTTCTTGATGAGTCTGGCTAATGGTTTATCAATTTTGTTTATTTTCTCAAAGAACAAGCTTTTAGTTTGATTGGTCTTTGCTATTGTTTCCTTCATTTCTTTTTCATTTATTTCTGATCTGATCTTTATGATTTCTTTCCTTCTGCTAACTTTGGGGTTTTTTTGTTCTCCTTTCTCTAATTGCTTTAAGTGCAAGTTTAGGTTGTTTATTCGAGATCTTTCCTGTTTCTTAAGGTAGGATTGTATTGCTATAAACTTCCCTTTTAGAACTGCTTTTGCTGCATCTCATAGGTTTTGGGTCATCGTGTCTCCATTGTCATTTGTTTCTAGGTATTTTTTTATTTCCTTTTTGATTTCTTCAGTGATCACTTCGTTATTAAGTAGTGTATTGTTTAGCCTCCATGTGTTTGTATTTTTTACAGATCTTTCCCTGTAATTGATATCTAGTCTCATAGCGTGTGGTCGGAAAAGATACTTGATACAATTTCAATTTTCTTAAATTTACCAAGGCTTGATTTGTGACCCAAGATATGTTCTATCCTGGAGAATGTTCCATGAGCACTTGAGAAAAACGTGTATTCGGTTGTTTTGGGCTGGAATGTCCTATAAATATCAATTAAGTCCATCTTGTTTAATGTATCATTTAAAACGTGTGTTTCCTTATTTATTTTCATTTTCAATGATCTGTCCGTGGATGAAAGTGGGGTGTTAAAGTCCCCTACTGTGAATGTGTTACTGTCGATTTCCCCTTTTATGGCCGTTAGTATTTGCCTTATGTATTGAGGTGCTCCTATGTTGGGTGCATAAATATTTACAATTGTTATATCTTCTTCTTGGATCAATCCCTTGATCATTATGTAGTGTCCCTCTTTGTCTCTTGTAATAGTCTTTATTTTAAAGTCTATTCTGTCTGATATGAGAATTGCTATTCCAGCTTTCTTTTGATTTCCATTTCCATGGAATGTCTTTTTCCATCCTCTCACTTTCAGTCTGTATGTGTCCCTAGGTCTGAAGTGGGTCTCTTTTAGACAGCATATATATGGGTCTTGTTGTTGTATCCATTCAGCCAGTCTGTGTCTTTTGGTGGGAACATTTAATCCATTTACATTTAAGGTAATTATCGATATGTATGTTCCTATTCCCATTTTCTAAATTGTTTTGGGTTTGTTATTGCAGGTCTTTTCCTTCTCTTGTGTTTCTTGCCTAGAGAAGTTCCTTTAGCACTTATTGTAAAGCTGGTATGGTGGTGCTGAACTCTCTCAGCTTTTGCTTGTCTGTAAAGGTTTTAATTTCTCCGTCAAATCTGAATGAGATCCTTGCTGGGTAGCGTAATCTTGGTTGTAGGTTTCTCTCCTTCATCACTTTAAATATGTCCTGCCACTCCCTTCTGGCTTGCAGAGTTTCTGCTGAAAGATCAGCTGTTAACCTTATGGGGATTCCCTTGTGTGTTATTTGTTGTTTTTCCCTTGCTGCTTTTAATATGTTTTCTTTGTATTAAATTTTTGACAGTTTGATTAATATGTGTCTTGGCGTGTTTCTCCTTGGATTTATCCTGTATGGGACTCTCTGTGCTTCCTGTACTTGATTAACTATTTCCTTTCCCATATTAGAGAAGTTTTCAACTATAATGTCTTCAAATATTTTCTCAGGTCCCTTTCTTTTTCTCTTCTTCTGGAACCCCTATAATTCGAATGTTGGTGTGTTTCATGTTGTCCCAGAGGTCTCTGAGACTGTCTTCAGTTCTTTTCTTTCTTTTTTCTTTATTCTGCTCTGCAGTAGTTATTTCCACTATTCTATCTTCCAGGTCACTTATCCATTCTTCTGCCTCAGTTATTCTGCTATTGATCCCATCTGTAGTATTTTTAATTTCATTTATTGTGTTGTTCATCATTGCTTGTTTCATCTTTAGTTCTTCTAGGTCCTTGTTAAATATTTCTTGCATTTTCTCTATTCTATTGCCAAGATTTTGGATCATCTTTACTATCATTATTCTGAATTCTTTTTCAGGTAGACTGCCTATTTCCTCTTCAGTTGTTAGGTCTGGTGGGTTTTTACCTTGCTCCTTCATCTACTGCGTGTTTTTCTGTCTTCTCATTTTGCTTATCTTACTGTGTTTGGGGTCTCCTTTTTGCAGGCTGCAGGTTCGTAGTTCCCGTTGTTTTTGGTGTCTGTCCCCAGTGGCTACAGTTGGTTCAGTGGGTTGTGTAGGGTTCCTGGTGGAGGGGACTAGTGCCTGTGTTCTGGTGGATGAGGCTGGATCTTGTCTTTCTGGTGGGCAGGTCCATGTCTGGTGGTGTGTTTTGGGGTGTCTGTGGACTTATTATGATTTTAGGCAGCCTCTCTGCTAATGGGTGGGGTTGTCTTCCTGTCTTGCTAGTTGTTTGGCATAGGGTGTCCAGCACTGTAGCTTGCTCGTCGTTGAGTGAAGCTGGGTGTTGGTGTTGAGATGGAGATCTCTGGGAGGTTTTTGCCATTTGATATTACATGGAGCTGGGAGGTCTCTTGTGGACCAGTGTTCTGAAGTTGGCTCTCCCACCTCAGAGGCACAGCATCTGACTCCTGGCTGCAGCACTAAGAGCCTTTCATCCACATGGCTCAGAATATAAGGGAGAGGAAAGAAAGAAAGAAAGAAAGAGAGAGAGAGAGAGAGAGGGAGGGAGGGAGGGAGAAAGAAAGGAAGGTAGGTAGGAAGGAAGAAAGAAAGAAAGAAAGAAGATAAAATAAAGTAAGATAAAATAAAATAGTTATTAAAATAAAAAATAATTATTAAGAAAAAAAATTTTTTAAGAAAGAAAAAAAAAAACGGATGGTTAGAACCCTAGCACAAATGGTGAAAGCAAAGCTATACAGACAAAATCTCACACAGAAGCATACACATACACACTCACAAAAAGAGGAAAAGGGGCAAAAATAATCTATCTTGCTCCCAAAGTCCACCTCCTCAATTTGGGATGATTCGTGGTCTATTCAGGTATTCCGCAGATGCAGGGTACATCAAGCTGATTGTGGAGATTTAATCCGCTGCTCCAGAGGCTGCTGGGAGAGATTTCCTTTTCTTTTCTTTGTTCTCACAGCTCCCGGGGCTCAGCTTTGGCTTTGGCCCTGCCTCTGCGTGTAGGTCTCCGGAGGGCGTCTGTTCTTTGCTCAACCAGGACGGGATTAAAGGAGCAGCTGCTTCGGGGGCTCTGGCTCACTCAGGCCGGGGGGGGAGGGAGGGGCACGGAGTGCGTGCGGGGCAGCCCTGCAGCGGCAGAGGCCAGCGTGACATTGCACCAGCCTGAGGCACGCCGTGCGTTCTTCCGGGGAAGTTGTCCCTGGATCCCGGGACTCCTGGCAGTGGCGGGCTGCACAGGGTCCCGGGGAGGGAGGTGTGGAGATTGACCTGTGCTCGCACACAGGCTTCTTGGTGGCCGCAGCAGCAGCCGTAGCGTCTCATGCTTGTCTCTGGGGTCTGCGCTTTTAGCCGGGGCTCGCGACCATCTCCGGAGCTCCTTTAAGCAGCGCTCTTAATCCCCTCTCCTCATGCACCAGGAAACAAAGAGGGAAGAAAAAGTCTCTTGCCTCTTCTGCAGGTCCAGACTTTTCCCCGACTCCCTACCGGCCAGCCGTGGTGCACTAACCCCCTGCAGGCTGTGTTCACGCCGCCAACCCCAGTCCTCTCCCTGCGCTCCCACCGAAGCCCGAGCCTCAGCTCCCAGCCCCACGTGACCCGGCGGGTGAGCAGACAAGCCTCTCGGGCTGGTGAGTGCCGGTTGGCACTGATCCTCTGTGCGGGAATCTCTCCGCTTTGCCCCCCGCACCCCTGTTGCTCTGCTCTCCTCCGTGGCTCCGAAGCTTCCCCCCTCTGCCACCCACAGTCTCCGCCCGCGAAGGGGCTCCTAGTGTGTGGAAACTTTTCCTCCTTCACAGCTCCCTCCCACTGGTGCAGGTCCCGTCCCTATCCTTTTGTGTCTGTTTATTCTTTTTTCTTTTGCCCTACCCAGGTACATGGGGAGTTTCTTGCCCTTTGGGAGGTCTGAGGTCTTCTGCCAGCGTTCAGTAGGTGTTGTGTAGGAGTTGTTCCACATGTAGATGTATTTCCGTTGTATCTGTGGGGAGGAAGGTGATCTCCGCGTCTTACTCTTCCGCCATCTTCCCCCTCTCTCAAAATGTTTAACTTCTGAGCTTCAGTTTTCTACTGGTAGTGTTGGAGGGTCTTCTAGAGGCAGGGGGGTGGCTGTGCCTCACTGTAAGGACAACGACACTGGCAGCAGAAGTTCTGGGAAGTACTCCTTGGCGTGAGCTCTCCCAGAGCCCGCCATTAGCTCCACCACCAGAACCTTATTTTTTAATTTAAAAAATTTTAAAATCTTTTATTGAAGTATAGTTGATTTACAATGTTGTTTTTCAGGTGTACAGCAAAGTGATTCAGTTATATATATATATATATATAAAATATATATATAAGATATTGAATATATAAGATATTGAATACAGTTCCCTGTGCTATATAGTAAGTTTTTGTCATTTATCTATTTTATGTATAGTAGTGTGTGTTTGTGAAGCCTAATTTATCCTCCCCCCACTTTCCCCTTTGGTAACCCTAAGTTTGTTTTCTGTCTGTGAATCTATTTCTGCTTTGTAAATAAGTTCATTTGTATCATTTTTTAGATTCCACACATAAGCACTATTATATGATATTTGTCTTTCTGTGTCTGGCTTACTTCACTTTGTATGATAATCTCTGGGTCCATCCATGTTGCTGCAAATGGCATTATTTTATTATTTTTTAAGCTGAGTAATAGTACATTGTATATATAAAGCACATCTTCTTCATCCATTCATCTGTCCATGGACATTTAGGCTGCTTCCACGTCTTGGCTATTTTAAGTCACGCTGCTATGAACACTGGCGTGCATGTATCTTTTCGAATTAGAGTTTTCATCACACAAAAAAGAAGCTTCTTAAAAGGCATTCTGAATTATATAAATTTCCACTCACCTGCCCCAAGATGTGCATGTATCTGGTACACTAGATTAACACAAATATGGATTCAGAGTAATTATTTTCTTCTCTATGGTCTCTTAAAACTTTTCTCTATGGGGCTAGATTTTCCTCTGCTCAAGATGGAAACCCCACTATCTATTCAATCTTAGGAAATAGGAAGTCGTAGGATCATCAAATACAGCTGGAGAGAATTACCCAAAACAGAAACCCAAGCGTGATCCTCAGAAACCTCTCATCCTCACCACCTGTATGAAATGTGTCCATCAAGAGCTGTCAGTTTTGCCTCTTAGACATCTCTTGAATTTGTCTAGTTCCACATTACAGACAAAACTTCAAATTCATTCAGGTTAGAGCTGTTGCCCTTTTCCTAGGTAAGGCCAGCTGTAGAAAGCTTGCAGTTGGGGAAGAGTACGTGGTCAGCTTTTTCTTTCTGTGCTCCTTCTTCTTCCCTCAGCTTAGGAACAGTGACTCCTGATCTGTTTGACTGGAGGAGGAGCAGGTATGTGGGCTGGAAATCTCTTACTTGACTGGTCTATACAAAACCTGATCTCAGACTCTCAGGACCTGACTTAAATTGAAAGCTCCTTCTTCTTGGGTGGTAAACTTGTGAGTCTTCTGGGAGCTCTCATTTGTACTCCCCTTGATGTAGGTGGTAGACTCTTCTCTGACTCTAGGGACACTATCATATGATATGTGATACTGTACTGAGGCCTGTTTCCTCGCTGGGTGATCTTATAATAAAGGAGCTCACACGTGGCCCACTTATACTGATGGGAAAGACTCCAGCATACTTTGTGTCAACCTCGTGTTGGGAGTTCAGGTGACCGAAATCTGCTGCCTTTCATTCCCTCCTCCTGCCTGGAACAGCTATCCAGCCCCACTCTGCCTTGTGGGATTTTCAGGTGAAAGGCAGACTCCAATCCACGCTTCACCCCAATAGCAAAGACACCTATCCATCTCTCTGTTGAAGCTCTTTCATTAGGGTTGAGTGAGGGGTGGATGAGGCCTTTCTCATAGCAAACCAACCCACAGGTAGTTCTTTCTGGGGTCCCCAAGAATCTTCTCCAAGACTCCTCCCTCAACTCTTTTATATTCTTCACATGGGTGAGAGGTTTAAAAGTCTCTAGTAAGTACTTTTATTATTAGGCTTTAATTGGTGTGATGGTTCATTTTTTGTGTCAACTTGACTGGGCCACAAGTTGCCCAGATATTTGTCCAAACATTGGTCTGGGTGTTTTGGGATTCGATTGACTTTTAAATCAGCAGACTTGGTATAGGAGATTGCCCTCCCCAGTGTGGGTGAGCTTCAGCCAATCAACTGAAGGCCTGAATAGAACAAAAAGACTGATTCTCCCCTGAGTAAGAGAGAATTCCTCTTGCCTCACTGCCTTTGAACTGAGACTTTGGCTTTGTCCTGCCTTTGGACTTGAACTACACCATCGGCTCTCCTGGTTCTTGGGTCTTTTTACTTGAGCGGGAACGGTGCTATCAGCTCTCCTGGGCTTTCAGCTTGCTGACTCATATATATACATCCTGTTGGTTCTATTTCTCTGGAGGACCCTGACTAATACACTTGGAGATCTATCTCACAATTAATTTTGCTTTGTGATACTTGTTGCCTTATGTTCTCAGCCAAACTTCCGTTGGAACATTCTGAGAAGTATTATCGGTAGGAGTTTTGTGTGATGCATGTGGACGGTATAGAAGCAGAAGGGTGAAAAGCTCTTTCCTCCAGATCTGTGCTGTCCAATACAGTAGGCACTAGCCATGTGTGCCTGTTTAAATTTAAATGTAAAACAATTAAGTTAAAATTCGACTTCCTCCGTGGCACCAGCCACATTTCAGGACTCAAGAGCTACAAGTTCTAGTGTCTACCCCATTGCATAGCACAGATATGGAACATTTCTCTCAACACAGAAAGTTCTGTTGGGCAGCATTGTTCTAGATTGTCTGCGAGTGCATGAGAGAACACTCCAGGCCTTTCTTTCTTCTGACCAAATGACCATCATTCTCTAGCTCACACCCTAACCTAGGCATGGAGAAAAGTTTACTACTCTTTGTGTTTCACCCGGATCACTTTCTCTCCCTTCTTTCTTTTCCCATCTTTCTTGCTCGGTTTCTTACTCCACTGAAGGGTCCTTTATACTGTGAAACTTTCCTTATTTCTAGGAGGAGAGATCCTTCCCTTTGATCTCATGATGTCCCAGCTATACCGCTACTCTAACACTTATTTATTAAATAACACTAACAGATTAAATTGTTAGTGTTCATGTCTTGTCATTGGGTTCTGAACTTCTTAGAAACAGAGACTGTTGCTGTTATGTCTGTGTACCCACCTACCATAGTACCTGGCGTGAAGAAGACACTCAAACCTACTTGTTAATGACTCCCTGGTACACTGCGCCTCACGACATTCAGAACCGCTGGATCCATCCACTCCTGGTCCAACCTAGAATCTATTCTTAATGCAATTACGCCTAAGGCCCATCATTAGTCTCTTATATAATTTAATTCATGACCTAGTGTTATGGGTTAAATTGTGTTTTTCCAAAGTTCCTATGTTGAAGCCGTAACCCACAGGACCTCGGACTGTGACTGTTCTTTGGAGAGAGAGCCTTTAAAGAGATAATGAAGTTAAAATGAGGCTAGTAGGGTGGTCCCCAATTCAATCTGACAGGTACTCTTATAAGAAGAGAAAATTTGGACACACAAGGAGATGCTAGAGATGCGGGCCCAGTGAGAAGGTGGCCGTCTGTGAGCAAAGGAAGGAGGCCTCAGGAGAAGCAGCCCTGCTGACACCTCAGCCTTCTGGTCTCCAGAACTCTTGAGAAAATAAATTTGTGATCGTTTGTTATGGCAGACCTAGCAAATAAATATACCTAGAAAGACATCCAATACATTCAAGTAATTTTTGCACGTATTGGTACATATATGAGTTTGTATAATTAGGGTAGAATCATTTTAAGAATTTGGCAGGAAGCCAACTTTAAATCCAATTGAAGAGGTTCCTAGTTGGCAGAATGCATTGCTTGGTACCCAAAGCTGCATGCTCAAGCTTGGGAGGACTTGACTATCCCCCTGGCTGCCTCATCTTGTTTCTCTCGAAGGATGGCAGCACTGAGATCTTTTATGCTAGGCCTTTGTCACCATCTGGAGAGCTTCTGGTGCTCTCCTAAAATGCCTGTCTCCTGCATTGCATCATCTCATGCAGTGATTTGGTGTTGACCTAGAATCCCAGCCTCCACTTCTTTTAACCCCCACTTCGTACCAGATGGGACAAACTATGGTACAGGAAGGAAAAAGCTTTCAGGGAGCAAGGTATCCAGTGTCACAGATACATACGCAGTTTCTATCCACCTTCAGAAATTAGATTTGAAAACCCAGAGGGTCCAGGCTAACAAATAAAGCAATGAAACATGTAGGATAAAAAGCAGAGGATGATGAAGTGTTGAACAAGAATTCATTCTGATCTGCACAAGATTTCAGAAAGACATTTAGATCTGAGGGATGAGCCAGTGGTGGCAGCTGAAATTTATCTGTCTATCTATCTCAGCTTTATTGAGTATAATTAACATATAACATGCTTACCTTAAGGTATACAATGCAGTAATTTTATATGTGTATATATTGCAAAATGCTTAGTACAATAAGGTTAGTTAACACATCCATCACCTCACATAAGTTACAATTTTTTTAAAGAAAAATCTACTCTCTTAGCATCTTTCAAATATATAATACAGTATTGTTAACTGTAGTCATGACGCTGTACATGAAATCCTCAGAACCTATTCATCTTATAAATTATAACTTACAGTTTGTACCCTTTGACCACCTTCACCCATTTCTCCCACTCCCTTCCCCTGGCAACCACCAATCTGTTCTCTATTTCTATGAGTTTTTGTTTTTTTTTAAGGTTCTGCATGTAAGTGAGATCATACAGTATTTATCTTTCGCTCTCTGACTTATTCAACTTAGAACAATGCCCTCATCCTTGCTGTCACAAATGGCAGGATTTTTTTTTTATAGCTGAGTAATATTCCTCTGTGTGTGTGTGTGTGTGTGTGGATGCCACATTTTCTTTATCTATTCATCTGTTGATGGACACTTAGGTTGTTCCTGTGTATTTTGTAAACAGTGCCTGGAAGCTGGAATTTAAATTCTAGCCTGCCAGAGATTTCTGATTCAGAGGAAGGAAGAGATTTAGTGCTAGAACAGATCTTGACTCTGAATTTAGATCTCTCTCTTGAACCAGTCGGACCCAGTATCTATATAGCTTAAGCATTTAATGTACTAGACTTGAACAGTTATAGTCTTTCTATAGATACAAACGATTTCAACCATGTCATTTATTCTAGTTGTTCTTCTCACTTCTAGTGAGAAAGTATTAAGATCTCTCTAAAATTTTGATCCCCCATTCCCTGCTGCCTGGTGTGAAACACACCACTGTTAGAAAGAGTGCTTTAGCTATCTAATTCAGTTGAGAATGGAGGAGCTTCTAAAAGTCCCAGAAATCAGTCACAACAGCTTTCTCTCTTGGGCCATCTTTTTGGGACACAGACCTGAACTCCAGCTCTGGTCTTTCAATATAGAGAAGTTCATGAAGTTCACTCTGTGGGCTTGTCATTCGTGATTCTGTGTGAATCACATGTAGAGCTGGTTCATAATCACATGAATTTGGTGATTCTATATGAATCAGAGTCTTTAATTCTGTTGCTCTAGAAGGAAAAATGCTGGTGGGAGTCCAGCATGAACACCAAAATGTTGTTCAAAAATTCATGTTTTAGTGCCTTCTTTGTCTATGTCTGGTAACCAACAAATGGCATTTTAAAGATTGTCTTGAGCTTCCCTGGTGACGCAGTGGTTAAGAATCTGCCTGCTAGTGCAGGGGACACAGGTTCAAGCCCTGGTCCCCGAAGATCCCACATGCCACGGAGCTACTAAGCCCGTGCGCCACAACTACTGAGCCCACGTGCCACAACTACTGAAGCCCATGCTCCTAGAGCCTGTGCTCTGCAACAAGAGAAGCCACTGCGATGAGAAGCCTGTGCACCACAACTAAGAGCAGCCCCCGCTCGCCGTGACTAGAGAAAAGCCCAAGCGCAGCAATGAAGACCCAACGCAGCCAAAAATAAAGTAAATAAATAAATTAAAAAAAAAAAAAAGCTTGTCTCCTTTTCAGACTTTAACAGCAGAGGAATGTATGGACTGGGTGAGATGTGTGTCTATATGTATAAATGTATGTGTACTTACTTATACAAGTATATGTCATAGAATACATATTTAACTTTTTTTTTTTTTTTAAGCTAACACAACACACACATAAGCTTACAGGCTGCAGACTCAAACTCATGTAAAGAAGGAGGGATATTTGCTGTGCATCTAAGTTCATTATTTCATTCCATCTTCACGGGGACTTTATGAAGCAGATAGTAAAGTCCTAATTTTCCAGATCCAAGGTCGCCATAAATAAGGCCGGCTGCTATTAAAACAATTCTCTGTGAATTCACCCAACAAAGGTTAATTCTCGCCTACAAATACTGATGCAGAGTTTCCTAGTTGGGTAGCTTTGCCCTGAGTGGCTACTGAGGGATTAGAGTCCTTCCATTTTGTGACATCACCATGTCTTGAGACTTTCATTTCCAGATGCACAGACTCCGGAGGGTGGGTTTGAAAAATTACTTGGAATGTTTTAGGAGCCTGGCCTTCCATCCCTTCTGCCTATGTTGCATTGTGTGCTGTCAGTCACATGGCCAACCTAACCGTGAGGGATGCTGGGAAGCAGAGGTGCTCACAAGTAGAATGAGGTTCCTGGCCCCTCACACAGTCAGAAAGTAAAACTCTGGAGATCCCAAAACCTACCTTCGAAAATATGTTCTGCAAGATCACTTTGAAATTCTCCAGGTGCTTTAGGACAATATGAGAATATTTCCAAACCTCTTCACAGGCGTTTTGGTTTATCAATGTATAGATTTTAAGATACTTCATAATTTTTCTCGGGTAATTATAATCAAAAAAGAAATGTGACCTTGGCTGACACAAAATCTTCAAGAGACTCCACTCTTTGAAGTAAACCGTTTAAGTCAACCATTAATTGTGCTTTTAATAAAATACAGGTTAGGCGATGTGGAGAAATGAATATATTTATTGGTGCTCAAAGTAATTTTTATATCATCCTGAGATTTCTTGGTAAGAAGTTCAGGGAAGTTGTATGCATAAAGTTTCTTATCTGTTAATCTAATGTAGGTAGACCCCTCCAGACTTGCGTGCTCTAAATATTACCTTTATTTTCCCAGTGACTGCTGTATGCTTTTAATTTTTGTAATTATTTTAATTATCGTTAGCAGTAATTTAGAGAGGCCTACTATACTTCACGTAACTAGTAACTTACAAATTGTGAAGATTTATAGCAAGTAGAGTATATTATACCCGACTCGCTAGGTGGTTGTGACCTAGGGGAAGTTACAGGGTTTTAATCCTGGCCTGATTGTTTTACTGTGTGATCTTGGGCAAATTATTCTAACTCTGCAAGCCTCAATTTCTTCATCCATAGAAGGAGAATACAAATATCTGACTCTTCTGGGGAGGTCTATATGAAGCAATATATTTAAGGCACTTAGTACAGTAATTGACAAATTGTTGCCCCCAATATTAACTATAATAGTAATAAAAACAATCATTGTGCATGCTATTACTATTATCTTAGTTTCAATTTTTTCCTCTGTAAAATGAAGGTAATAATACTTTCACTGCACTGAGAAATAATTGAGCTGTGTATAAAATATCTCCATGAGTTATAGGATCTTTGACACTGTTCTGGGTAAGCCCATTAGGTTCTGTGAGAACCCTTTAATTCTGAATTTTAGAGAATATTTCTGTAAATTTTCAATGTGGAATGAGTGATGCTTGGTGTTCAATATTTTTTGGCCAAGACCTTTCCCACGATTGCCCCCATTATTGAGGGCATCGAGTTTGCTATACCAGTTATAGCAAACTCAGTTTGCTATACCAGTTAGAAACTATACCAATTGTGAACAGTATAAGGTGTCCAGTGGGCAGGAACATTTCTGTGTGTTTACGTGGAGTTAGGTTTGTCTGACTCTGAAGCCCATGCCCTTTCTGTATAACAGTCTAGAGAGAAATTTACTTCCTGTTCTTTATTGCATGTACGTAAGACACCTGTTTTCTGTTATGGGAGTCATATAACAAAAAGGTAACAATTCGTTGACATTCCTGGATTTTCTCTGTGCTGCGTTCAGATTCAGCATTCATGGTATGCTGCCCTGGCTAATGTTCATTGCCATTACCCAGGGCTGTAATGAACAAGCCCTCAGTGGTTTGCCAACAGCATCGGACACCCAAGTCAAGAGGCTGGCTGTCTACCGCAGCAGGTCACAGTCCTGCAGTCACTGGCATTTCTACATCATCTCTGAGTCCTCAAACTGAAGATTTTTATTTGAAGAAAAGAAAAGAAGAAATAATGCCTAGGGGAAAATATCTTCAGATCTTTTGAATGCAAATTTACTTAATGCCGTAGTGAGATATACCATTTTTGCTTCTTGAATGCAAATCATCTTCCTTTCAGAATCTGTGGCATTCTCTACTGAACTATAGGTTTGGCGGTACTAAATTAAATGGAAATCCTCAGCTGAGCTGAAGAAAGAAGTGGATCTGAGTAAATTTTGCTGCATCTCTGCTCTAGTCTTGAAAGCATTCCTGCTGCCTTGACAATTTCCCTTTCTCTTTTGGGTTATGGAAATAGCTGCTACAGTAGAGTTGTTATTCTTCTTGTTCTGTATTGCAGTCTTTCTCCCCATCCGTGTTTCTTTCGTAATTAGGATTATCTGCCATCTTTCACTACTAAAAGTGAGGTGAAAGTCATGATTCTCCAGGCTTCTAAGCAGTAACATGATCAGGAAGACCAGTTTCTGGCAGGAAATTGAAATTATTTTTAATGTTAAGCAAAGTAACTGCAGGATTTCACCTGCAGCCCAAATCTGACTGGGAAATGATAAAAGAGGAAGTCAAGATATAACTCTCGGATCCAATGAATTGCCTTTAGACATGGCTTTTAAAAAGTAGTCCCAACCCAAAAGCCACACAGCCGTAAGCCCAAGATGTAGTAAAAGATTGGCCACTTGTAGGAACTGGAGACTAGCAGAACCTCATTAGGGACCCAGGCAGGGGGAGCTACAGCAGGGCGGTTGTGTTTTCCTGTGGATGGACCTGAAACATGGGATGAATGCATTTTGGGGAAACAGTTTTTTGGCATCACCTTTGCTGTAGGAAGGAAACATCCCAGGAGATTCCAAATACCACTTCAGGGAGTTCAAACATGCTAAATCAAACTTGCTAATTTGTTGGGCAAGATGTCTGACCCCTTCATGTACTGTATATTTACTGAGATGTCTAGTGTGAGTGAACTTTTCTCAGAAGTATCTGGAGGAGATGGGAGTTGACATCGCAAACCGGAGGGCTTGCGGAAGACTGAAGGAATGGGGGCAGTCTGGGGAAGATTGCTTCATGATTCATTTCTCTCAGGTGAAGCTGATTCTTGCTCCCCTTAAATTGCTACAGTGTGGGAATCAGCATGGCTGTGCTCTTGCAAAATGAACGAAGACCCACCGTCCTGTTAATCTCCAAAGGGCTTTCATTTTCTCGACATAAAGAGCAGCCTTGCTGTGCCCAAATTACCGTCTCCTAACCACATAAAGACCTGAGCTTTCCTAGTCAAGGCAGTATTTAAGAAACAGATGAAAGTTCTTGCTGTGTGTTTTTGTGTGTTTGCGCCTATCTGCGCATGGCAAAACACTCTAGAGCAACTGAGCAGAATATCTGTCTATGCAGGTCGCCCTTAAAAATAGCATTTTCAGTGCTTGCAGACATCCCTTCTCTGGTTCAATGACATACCTTTGGAGAGATGATTTTGATTCAAGTCCTCCCCTTCCCTTTGGTTCTTCCTTTTCCAACTTAATCTAATGGTACTACAGCAACACTGTCGATTAAACACACGCTCACACACACAATCGGTGGGGAAGTCTACCAGTAATTTGGACCCACCATGCACTTCTTTCTTTCCCTGTGGAAGCTGGCAGGTGATAATCCAGCAGGAGAATGTTAGCATGTGTAAACTGTGGAGGGAAGCCCCAGGGAATCATTAACCTCAGGTGATCCAGGCCTGTCCCTTGCACTCTCTGCCGGCAGCGTGACAGAGCAGGTGGTGATAGGCAGGTACCACCGTGCAGGAAATGGGGAGCACGTCGTAAAAGAAACTGTGGTCTGTAATCATTTGGGGGCTGACAGTTGCTCAACACCTTCCCTACTGAGCCCTGACACATGTCTTAATACCTTACTCAGGCAGAAAGTAATGTCCTTTACAACCACCGTAGGCACCATAACTGGCTGTCAGCTTCCTATTTCGTCACTCTTGGAATATGCTAGAACTCTGTATTTAGGGCTAGCTGTTAAAGATGTATTTAAACCCTTGAACTAAGTCTTCAATGATGGGTCCAATCATTAGTTTTCAGATGATGATATATAGGGGAGGGAAATGATGGGGAGTCTTAGATCCTCGAGAAGAATTCTGAGTTCCTCAGAAAAGTGCTCTATAAATTCAAGGTATGATTATCTGCATCATGTTGTCATTCTTTTCATCTGAACAAGTTTGTAGGTGTACGGTTGGAAAGAAAAATCATCTTGTGGAATGTAATTCTCAGGGCCATGAGAAATGTGGGTCCTGGAAAGGAAACAGTTCCCGTTGGCGAAGACTCCGGGGCATGAGGACTCATGACCTTTCAAGACCCAGGGCACAGGACGGTGGTGGCACTGTCCAGTTCACTTTCCACAACTAACTCAGAGACTGCTTGGTCATGTGTTCGTGTCATCTGATTGAATTCTCTGCTGTGACTACCAGAAATTATTCATTAAACTTTAGTTGACAGAGAAACAACTCAGGAAGAAAATGTGCATTCTTCACTCGGCTGGCATATCTAGAGGGAGAACGTCTCCTTCACTAGGCTATCTGGATGAACCTCTAGGGAAGAGGGAGGGTAGGCCAGGTGAGCATGTCCTGGCAATCAAAGGGGGTGTTTACACTGTATTCTTAGGAAGACAGGTTGTGTCATAAGAGAGTTTGTTGGCTCAACATGTCGGGGATGTGTTCAGATGTGCAAATGCGTGGTAGGCACTGAGGTAGAGAGGATTTACTCTACCTATAAAGGAGAGAAGAATTGGAAGTTTCTGAGGGAAATCTGGGAGAGAGGAGAAAAGAGCACAGGGTCTAATGCTGCAGGAGGGAAGGGCGAGGTCAAAAGAAGAAACGAAGTCTTCCATGGAGGTTTAGCTGAACAGGATGTTAGAGGCAGAAACATCTGAGGGGTTTCAAGTTGTTTGTTGTGGAGTATAAAATGTTAACCTTTCCACCCATCTCACTTATGAAAATGTTGGAAAATCTACATTGCTCATAGATTGTGTATTTGTGTGTGTGTGTGCATTCCTTAGGACCACTTAGAGAAGTAACGTATTCCGCATCCAGGTTTTCTCAGAAAGAGCAAAAAAGTGCATGTGTTGATGAACTCCAGAGCAAGAGGATTCGAAAAAAAACTATGCTAGAATTTAAATATTTCTTTCAGTTACTGAACAGAAATCAAACCGAAGCAACTTTGTGAGAGGCAAGAAGGACCTATCTAAATGTGTTAGATAATATCTGGCCTTAGAAAGAAAATACCAAAGTGCAATTAAAATGAAGGAACCTGAGGGAAAGGAAGAACAAAATTATGTTGTTATAATTATTAGTAATTATTTTCAAATAGAGTGATGTTGACTATTTCCGCATAACTACTCCTATGTTGTTACTGTTTTATTTTTAAACTTCTTTTGATTATCTGAATCCTTGGTGTATATGAACCCAGAACTCTCCTTTTATCCCTCTAGGGATCTTATGTTAAAGTTGAAATAACAAGCTCAGTGCCATCATGACATGCCAATTCAAACAAAATGAGAAGAGATCAAATAAACGATAGCTGAGTAGGATATGTGGAGATGTTTATTGAGTCACATCATATTCTGGTTTTCTGTTGATGTTCTTCCCTCTGTTTGTCCTTGAAAACTAGGGAAACCTCTCTGCTTATCCTATACAGAGGCAGCCTGTAGATCGTTAAGTCTTAAGAGCTAAAAAGTACCTTTGAGATGACTGTCTTCCCAATTCGTGCTGGAGCTTTACCTATGCTCTGACAGTCTCGGATAGAGATCCAGCCTCTGTCTGAACTCTGTCAGTGTTCACAAGGCTGACAGTTGCATTTTCTGAACTGCTGTAATTATTAAAAAATTTATTTAAGCAACAGGATGTTCGGTGGTATATTCTGTTTTCTCCAGAGGCCCAAATTGAAGAACAAAACATTCTAAATCAAGGAGCTACATTTGCAAAATCTAGCAAAGGAGTTAGATCCTGCCTGTATTGACTATTACCCACCTGCAAGCCTATATGAAAGATTGAAGTTGAAAAAACTTTAGGGAAGATATTTCTTTGGAGAGCAATTTCTGTGTGTTGCTGGGATGGGGGAAGAAGAAGTAAGTATTTTCCTCCCCACTTTAAGTGAGAAAGCTTTAGGGAGGGATCAGATTTCAATGAGCAGAGAGGTTTCCCTGGTTGACACGTGTGTTGGTCAAGCTCTTGATGTTTAATGACATGTTACTCAGGTTGTTCTCAAACAGTCTTGTTACCAAACCAAACTTAGGTCTGGTGGTCCTCTCACAGTAAAACCAATCTACTGACACTGGGTTGTGGTGAAGGAAAGCGCAGCGTTTATTGTAAGGCGCCAGACAAGGAGTTGGGGCAGCTAACGCTTAGAAAACCTGCACTCCCTGATGGGTTTCAGGGAAATATTTTTAAAGGCAAGGTGAGGGAGGGGAGTTGCAGGGGGTGTGATCAGCTCGTGCACGATTCTCTGACTGGTTGATGGTGAGGTAACAGGGCGGTGTCAAGGGGTTAACGTGATTAATCTCAATCCTCAGGCTCTAGTCGGTCTCATGGTCATCAAGTAGTTAACTTCCAACCATATGGGGTTTTAGTATCTGTAAAACAACTCAGGAAATGTGCATCAGATACTGCTATCGATGTTTTTCAGTGAGGAGCTAAAGATTCTGTGAGGGTCATATGGATAATTTACTGTTTAAATTGTTACCAGTTCTCCTGGCCCAACTGCTACTTTTGTCATTACATGTTCACATCCTTTTGGTCATTAATTCTTGAGCCAGGCTTTTGTGACTCAGGGGAGGCCTGGGAGACTGCAGCTTTTCTACAAACAAGAGGCAGGCAGAGGACATGGGGGGAGGGGGTCTGTCCTGGGAAGGTCCCATAGGGTCCTGCTAGGTTACAGTCTAATGATGAGAGGCTGTGACTGGAGCTGTCCCTTCCTGGTGGTAGAGGGAAGAGAATCTCTGGGAAGGAGTTGCATTTGCTCCAGCTATGTCCTCACCAACATGTAGACTTGAAGGGAACTGACTGTAGCTCAGGTTGAAAGGAATCCTACCCAAAAGGACTGACTAAAGGGACAAGAAGTCCTCAGCAGAGGTGACCACCAGGAGTCCAGATTAATCCTAAGAAGCCAGCTGGGGAAGCAGCCTTGCTCAGGCTGAGTGACCTTCAGATGGGGATCCTCAGTAGAAGAGCTCCAAGGAGTCTGCAAAAACATCAGTGAGACAGTCAATCACAGTAATTCTGCCAACCTAACACAACCAAGCCATTTCCTTCTAATCTTCATTCACTACCTGGGTCTGGCCCTGGAGCCATCAAACCAGTAGCCAGGGAGTGAGGAAAAGAGGGAGAACTGGGAAGAGAGAGGAGGTCAGTCACTCATGCATTTCTGATTCCAGCCCAGATACAGGGGAAGGGAGGGAAGGGGGAGCTTCAAAGAGGATAAGGTTCGGAATTTTTATATTATTGGATGGGACTTTTAAAATTATTGAAATGAGGTTGTTCTTGTGACTAAATGGGGCTGAGAGAGTAGCCCTAGATGTCATCAATGTTGGGGAGAGAGGAATCCCATAAGTGTGTTTGAATGGCAGAGGGAAAGTTTTCTTCTTCCCTCCCTTCCCTTCCCTTCCCTTTTCCCTTCCCTTTTCTTCCTTTCCTTTCTTTTCCTTCCCTTCCTTTCCTTTCCTTTCCTTTCCTCTCCTCTCCTCTCCTTTCTGTCTTTCTAGTTGCACCCTATGAGTCCAGCTGATACAATAAATCAGTTATACCTAAACTGATAGTTATCTGGTTTCTTTTCACTTCCCCAAAACTTTGGTTTATTATTGTCTCTGAAGATAGACACACACAAGAAAATTCATTTACTGTATTAAATATCTTCAAGGATTTGAAAATAGCATTTACAGGCCCCCTGAAATTCTTTATGCTCAAGGTCCAAGATCCCCTAATACTCTAGCCATTTTCCATACAACTGTGTTTACATCCTCTGCCAACCTGGTCACCCTCCTCCCACATTATTCTAGGTTTGTATCATTGGTATTTTTCTATACCAATGCCTAAAATGCTAGTGGTTTTCACCTACTTTCCACTCACCACATGTATGCTATTGGAAAAGTCCCCTAACATTCCAGCATATTCTTTCCCTTAACTATAAAGTGAGGAACTGGATAGAGCTGAATTAAATTCCTCAAATATTTATCATGTCAATACTAAACAGGATATTATTCTGGCCTGAAAGGAGTTCACCAGTGAGAGAGAAATAGACAAATGTCCAACTAATATTGGTATAGAACAGATTGGGATAAAATAAAAGAATGTTATCATGAGAGGACATATTGGCTCTCAAAAAATATCTGCTGGACACTTGAATACAGTGAGATCCAAGGAAGGATTTATGTTTCTTCCAGTTCTAGAATTCATTGATTTTTTTGTACTGGTTCCCATTTTTAAAGAGTTTCTTCCCTTTGTATTATTTAGAAGTGTAACTATTCCTAAGGTATAAGTTATTAGGCATATAATGCATTCTTGTTAATGAATTTAGGTCATTTTCACAATGACCATCATGTTAGTGCCAGAGAGCTGAAGAATAAAAGGCATCTTGCTGGCAGAGGAGGGCAGACAAGAAGAGGGAGAAAATGATGCTTAGGAAAGGTGAATGAAAACTATTGTTTCTACCTCCCAAATTTTCTAAGGTTGTCCATTTAGCTCCATGTAAGTGAACCCCGACCTGCGTGGAGTATTTGTCGCTCAAACACAGCGTATGTTTGGAAAATCCATTCAGAGCTACAGCAAGTTTGGATAATGAGCTGGAGATGAGATCAGTTTGACAACTTTCATTCATTAAAGGGAAACTAAATAGAGCTTATTGGAAATAGATTCGGTGGGAGAATGGAGAGTCTCAAAGAGCTAGAGGTTGGAGTGGACGAAATAAGGAAGTGAGAGAATGCCACAGCTGGGTTTTCCCAAGAATATTTTATAATTCTAACCACGTGCATGTTACAGGAAGTCCTGATGCTGGCCTGACTTACAAAAAGTACTAAGCAGAGAATAATGTGATTTGATATCGTTGAATAAATCACATATTAGGGAATCAGTTTAAGTTAATTGTGTGTAAATGCAGGCAGTCAGAGGGGGGAGAGATGTTACTATACATGTGTACAAACATTTTTAATACTACCAACTAGCTTTTTTGACTCAATGATGTAGTTTGGACATATGCAGTTAAGCTCGAATGGATGTATATAGTGGCAGAAAAAAAAAAGATGTTATCTGATGAAACTTAGAAAAGAAGAATTAACTATCATTATCCTCTCTCAAGTAGAGTTCATGTAGCTCTTGGTACTTAGCAGATAAAATTATGATCAATGGGTCCATGAGGTATGTGGTGGGTAGCAGTGCATGTTATAAGTATGTGATCATGTCCATTCCACATCTCAAGAATGATTACAAAAAAAAAAAAAAGAAATGATTACAAATACAGGCATGTAATCTTAGCTTTTATATGTGCAGCTAATAGTTTTCTTAGATTCTACAAAAGTTAGTTGTCTTTATGAGTCATGTGAAATAAAGCCACTTTTTACTCTACCTTTTATTTAATTTAATTTTATTTATTATTTTAAATGTATTCAATAACTCTTAAAACAGTTATTCAGTTTCTTGATTACTCCCATCTTTTACGTTTCTACCTTCACTTTTGCTCTTTAATGCTTGTTTTCAACCATTTTATTCTCGTCTAAATTTCACCTACAAGCCAATTAGGTGAAAGACATCAAATTTTATTATTTATTTAACAAAAGTCATTTGGGGTGATGCCTTTTTAGGGTACAGGCTAATTTTAGTCTTCTGCATGATTTATTGATTTCAGTTATAGTGCTTTGGGGTTTATTACTCATGATCACACTATGTATTTGTGAGCCAGTAATACCACACAACATTTTAATGAAGATCATCTGGCTTCACCCATTAAGGGAGCAATAGAGAAGGCAAAAACTCTCACTTTGGGGGATGTATTCTTTTTATTTAAACCTTTGAGAATGAAATTTCTGATGATACATGTACTTGGTGTGTATCTGCTTTAATGGAAGCATGTGAGAGTTAAACCACTCTCACAATTGTATATGGAAATATTGAGCTGTTTCAGCTTCAATTTTAACTGAGGTCCTAATATAATAGGTGCTACCTCTTCCCATGTTCCAAAAGGAGATGCTGAACCATCTCTGTGGGAATTTAGAGGAAGTGGGTGTTGGGTGGGAAGGTGATGTTTGACTCTTACTTCAGTGCAATAAGAGGAGCTCTAAAGAAACCATTCAGAGAGCTTGAAGGACGCTGAGGTTCGTGCTTGTCTCATGCCTGAGAAATCTGAAAGGTGAGCATCGGGTTGAGGATCCAATGGCAGTAGAGCTTAGGGGTACCATTGGAATGATTGGTATGTGTTATGGGTTGAATTGCTTCCCCTCCAAAAACTATGTTGAAGTCCCAACCCTCAAAACCTGTAAGTGTAACCTAATTTGGAAATAGGGTCTTTGTAGATGTAAACAAGTCAAGATGAGGCAATACTGAATTACCCTGGGTCCTAATTCAGTAAGACTAGTGTCCTTATAAGAAGAGGAGAGACGGAGACACACAGCGAGACAATGGCCATGTGATGACAGAGACAGAGCCTGGAGTGATGTATCTACAAGCCAAGGGATGCCAAGGGTTACCGGCAAGTACCAGAAGGTACAAGAGGCCAGGACTGATTTTCCCCTACAGGTTTCTGAGTGAGCATGGTCCTGCCAACACCTTCTTTTGGGCTTCAAGTCTCCAGAATTGGGAGACAATATATTTCTATTATTTTAACCCACCAAGTTTGTGGTACTTTGTTACGGCAGCCCTAGGAAACAAATACAGCATGCAATTGCACTCTGAATGACAGCAAAGTTTGGGTAGTTTCCCAGGGACAGATTGTGAGCCACAGGAGAATAAGAGTGGTTAGAGGGTCATTTTAGATTGTGTTCAAGAGGACTGCTTAAAAAGGCAAAGAAAACTCAGCTGAAAGATGTTGGCAGTATACAGTCAGATACCCAAGGGCTTAGAGAAGAATTCTAAACCACCATCCAAGGAATACCTGCACTGAGAACTGCTAGTAAAAGATTTCCTGTAATGAGGGTCTCCCAAGAGCTCATGAATGCTCCTGTAAGGGAAAGGGTCTGCTTTAAACCCCAAGACAGCCATACTGGTACCTGTAATGTAGGAACTCTCCTGCCCTTTGTCCTGTTCTACCTCCTCTGTTTAGATTCTGGTGAGGTAACACATCCACAGTAGCAAGCTGAGGGAAGATGTTTTGAAGCACAAACAGGAGAAAAAGGGAAGGAGACAGTCATTCATTCTAGCTTCCTCCACTGTAGGTGGTCAGTATGAATCAGGGAAGAAGCTTTAGCACTAAATTCAGTACAGTGTTGCTAATAACATAGTCATTAATGTCCCAGAACTGCCTGGGAGACTGAAGAAGACTTTCTGATTATGTGAACTTTATCAGGAAAATCATGGGACTTTCCCTAGATTCCATATAAACTAGAAATGTGGAAGTGGGGGCTGGAGGTTGATATAATCACCTTTGAAGGGATACATGCAGGCAGATTCAAGAAAAGAATAAAGATATTTTCCATCCCACCCTGTGAGTTTTGCTCACTCAAAGTATTAGAAACTTTAAACACTTTATAGGAGAAACTTTTTTCCGATACATTATTTTATTTTATTCTCATAAGAGGCCTATGAGAGAAGTGGGCAGATATTAGTGATAAACAGCTGAGAGAGATGAACAGACTGTCCACACTCTGACATGGAGGGATTCTTCCTCTGATTGATTTCAGTAACAGTTATTATACTTTTCTCTCTCCATTGGTAAACACAAGATTTTTTAAAATATCAGATGTTTTCAAATCAGAAATTTAAATAATCACATTTGACCCAAAGAAGGAAAATAACACTTCTAGAATATCTACAATGTCATTAAACTTGAAGCATTTTTACTCTCTGCTTGAATGTTCTCTTTTGACCACTTTCAAAAGTTGGAGTTGTATGTTTCTGATTTCTTTTTTGAGTTCCAAGTCCTCTTCTTTTTGTGTGTGTGTGATGTTTATTTACTTCTTCTTTTTTTCTTAGCATCTTTATTATAGTATAATCGCTTTACAATTTTGTGTTAGTTTCTGCTGTATAACAAAGTGAATCAGCCATACATATACACATATCCCCATATCTCCTCCCTCTTCCGTCTCCCTCCCACCCTCCCTACCCCTTCCCTCTAGGTGGTCACAGAGCACCGAGCTGATCTCCCTGTGCTATGCGGTTGCTTCCCCCAGCTATCTATTTTACATTTGGTAGTATATATAAGTCCATGCCACTCTCTCACTTCGTCTCAGCTTACCCTTCCCCCTCCCAGTGTCCTCAAGTCCATTCTCTACATCTGCATCTTTATTCCTGTCCCGCCCCTAGGTTCTTCATAACCATTTTTTTTTTTTTTTTTTAGATTCCATATATATGTGTTAGCATACGGTATTTGTTTTTCTCTTTCTGGCTTACTTCACTCTGTATGACAGACTCTAGGTCCATCCATCTCACTACAAATAATTCAATTTCATTTCTTTTTATGACTGAGTAATATTCCATTGTATATATGTGCCGCATCTTTATCCAACTGATTGTTAATTTCTGGTATCCTCTTGAATAAACTGACTACTATCACAGCCTTGCTAAATGTAATCAGTGTTTTTTACATCACATTTTTATGTTTCATTAATAGTCAATAAACTGCATATAAAACATACAATTTGATCAATTTGATGTCTTGACATATGCATTCACCTTTGAAAACATCACCACAATAAAAGTAATGAACCTATCTATCCATTTCCAAACATTTCCTAATTCCCCTTTGTAATCCTTCCCTATCACTTCTCTTTGTGGGAAGATTTTTATTTCAAGTTTAATTTCTTTCGTATATGTAAGACTATTCAGGCTATTTTTTTATTGAGTTGGCAATTTGTGTCTTTCAAGGAATTTATCCGTTTTATTTAAGTTGTCAAACGTATGTATTAACATAACTTTGTTCATAATATTCCCTTATGATTCACTTAATATCTGTAAAATCAGTAACGGTATCATCTCTCTCATTTCTGCTATTGATAATTTATGTCTTTTTCTACCACTAATCAGTATGGTTAGTAATTTGTAGATTTTATTGATCTTCCAAAATAAACAGATTTGGGTTATAGCAATTAATTTTCTCCATTGTTTTACTGATTTCTATTGCACTGATTTCCACTCTGATATTTTTTCTTTTATCTGATTACTTCAGATTTATTTTGCTTTTCTTTTTCTCCAAGCGGAAACTGATACCTTTCTTTTTTTCTAATATAGGCCTCTTTTTCTAAATGTATAACATTATAAATGCTATACATTTTCCTCATGTATTGCTTTGTCTGCATCACACAGATTTTTTTTTTTAACATCTTTATTGGAGTATAATTGCTTTACAATGTTGTGCTAGTTTCTGCTGTATAACAAAGTGAATCACCTATACATATACATATATCCCCATATCTGCTCCCTCTTGCGTCTCCCTCCCACTCTCCCTATCCCACCCCTCTAGATGGACACAAAGCACTGAGCTGATCTCCCTGTGCTATGCGGCTGCTTCCCACTAGCTAGCTATTTTACATTTGTTAGTGTATATATGTCCTGCATCACACAAATTTTGATATGTGTGTTTTCATTTAACTTAAAAGCCTTTCTAATTTCACTTCTGATTTCTTCTTTGATCCATGTGTTGTTTAGTAGAGTGTTATTTAATTTCCAAATATTTGGAGATTTTCCAGAGATTCCTCTATTGTTGATTTCTAATTTAATTCCACTGTGGTCAGATAAGATATTTTGTATGATTTGAACTCTTTTTAACCTGTCCCAGCTTTCCCCTCTCTACACTATGGCCTGAAAACTCTCTTTAAAAAAATAAGCTAGGGCATGGTAGGCACTATCATATTTATTTCCAGTTGTGCAGGGATCACTGTCATTCGTTGCGAAGGGAAGTAAAACTTTTCCTGTGCCCTCTTAAGATCTCCAGCTAGTCCTGAAAATTAAGTTGACATAAGATAGATCAACAGGAGAAAAGCATATAAGTTTTATTTTTACATGTACTTGTGAGCCTTCCATAGGAAAATGAAGACCCAAATGGTTAGGCCTAAATGCTTATATTCTAGGTTGAACAAAGAGTAGTAATTGTGGCAAAGTAACTAATGTATTTGGGGAGGGTAAAGGAAAGTTAGGGTTATTTTAACAAGGTATGTTTGTACAGATTTCTCTTGGCCTTGACCTTCCTTGGGTTTTTTTTAATCCCTTGCTTTTAGGAAGAAAAGGGGAGGTCAGCACACTCTTCTTTCACCTGCTGTTTTTCAAATACCTTTAGCTCAAAATAGCCATTATGCCAAACCAACATATTTTGGGGTAGCATGTTCTAAACCTCCTTATTTCAGACTCTCTGATGTCCCGTGTATTGAGAAGTGTTGTTTTATATATCTTGTCCAGATTTTCAGTTGCTTCATACAGGAAGAAAAATATAGTTCTTGTTACTCTATCTTGTTTAGAAGTACAACTTTACATTGAAGTTAAATATTTTTTCATGTGGTTTTATTGAAGCTGGTATATCTGAATTATTGATTTAGCTCTGTCTCTATAAACAAGACTGCAAAAGTAATAGGAAAAATCTGTAGAAAGTGGGCAAAATAGGTGCTTGAGTATTGTCTGCCACGAAGAATCTGGAGTTTAGAAAAAGGATAGTGGGATTTGCCAAGTGTATAGAATTAGCCCACAAAATGTTAAAAAAAACAAAGATACAAAGATTAATCAGACTCCTAAGGACACCATGAGTATAATACTGTAGAGATACAGTGTATAATGGAAAAGCTGACTGTAGAGATACAGTGTTTAACAGAAAACCTCAAGGTGACATATACAAAATGTAAGGTTCTAGTTTTTGTGCCGCTGCTGTGAGATATTAGCAAGTGACTTAACTTACTTAAGTATTATTAATAAAAGTAATTTGTTGGATTGCAAATAGATTTCTGGACAGCATTTACAGAGATTCTGATCTAATAAATTTGAGATCGGACCCTGAAATCGGATCTTAGTTTTGGGAACCGCTAAACTTGATGATCTCTTAAATGACTTCAGCTGCCATTCATTGAACACTAAACATTCAGTGTCTTGGATATGTTACATACATATCCTCTAATCAAACAATCACTCATGGTGGATCTCATTGAGGTAGGAGACAGATGGGCCTCCAGGCTGGACAGCTGGGGTTTGCCAAGTGGAGTAAAATTGAAGCTTTGTTCTCACCCAGACACTCCCAAGGACAAAGCTAGTGGCAGAAGCTGAGCTCTGCTGAAGTAAAGAGATAAGATGACCACTCCTGAGGTCAAGGAAAACTTCCCTGTCTGTCCATGTGCAGGAAGACTCCTTGGGGTCAAAAAGGGAGGGGGCGCCACCCCATAATAAGTGGTGCGGACATGCACCCACAGGCCTCTGCGGTGGGATCCATCTTAACAAAAAGTTGCGCACGCATGGTGGAGAGGGTCCTGGGACCAGTCAGGTGTGAAAAAAGAAACAAGATAGTTGGCCAAATGTGAACAAAGACCCAGAAGGACTGCCCTACATGAGTGATTTCAGTCACCTCTTTACTGTGCTCTGCATTCGGGACGCCCGCCCTCCTCTCCCGGTATGTATTTCTGCTCTGCTTCTGACTTAAATAAACTGTTTCTCTGTGTGCTCTCCCATACCGTGCTGTGTCTTTAATAATAACCTTCGTACCTGTTTTTATAGTTCTTGCCTCCTTGAAACATTCTTGCTTTCAACTGGGGGAAAGAACCAGGGCTCACTTTGCTTCTAGCCTCTAGCCCCTGGTGGTCTCGCAGCTAGGAGTCCTGGTTTTCATCCAGGCTAGCCAGGTTCAATTCCTGGGCAGGGAACTAAGATCTCTCTTCAGAACCATTCACTGCTGTCCCTCCAAGATCATTATTAACCTAATTTTCTAAAAATTGACATTTCTTTCTTTGGAAGGGCCAGTAATTTGCCCAAGACCACGTGTAGAGTCTACCTAGAAACTGATGAACTTAGATTTTATTTGTGATCTGGAATCAAAGCTGTGCATTTTCTATTTCTCCATGGTACCTACAAAAAGACTTTATATATCCTTAACTGTTTATTGGTTGGTTGAAGTCAAATGTGTTGAAGATAAAAGATTATTCTCTAACGAAGGACTTCACATACTTTATAAAAGAGAAGCATGAATAGAAATGATTTATAGATAATAGTCAGGTAATTTTAAGATACCATTATTGAACGCTTATTTATACTAGGCTAACAGCTGTAGTACATTATTTCAGTGATTTTACATATTCTAGGGTTTCTTAGTAAAACTTTGTCTGTTATTTAGTGATGTTATCAATTGAATGCATGTGTTGACTTCTGCCCTTCACTATGTTACTGAGTCCAAGCTTGTACTGCTCACTGTACAACAGGCCAATAAATCAAGAGATGAGGTGTCACGGCAAGGAATAGCCACTTCCTTTGGAAAGCCAGCAGACTAAGAAGATGCTGGACCAGTGTCCCCAAAACCCCTCTTACCCAGGGTAGAAATCAGGCTTCTATTATACTGAAAGGGGAGGGGGTGTGATTGTTTGTTGCAGACTTCTTGGTGCCGGCCAGACCTCCGAGGGGACGGAGGTGGTAATCCTTTGTTCTTACAGCTGTCCATGTAGGTCTGGTCATGATGCTCTTGTAAAACTACATGAAACAAATGTTATTTTCTGTTCTGCAAAGTTTTAAATCTGTATATGAATGAAAAGTGTTGTGGGTTTGAAGGTCAAGCCTGGGAGGCAGAGCTTTGAGAAAGGGCTATTATGTATATTTCAGGCTATAAAGGCAACCTTCTCTTACTGACTGAGCAGACAAACGTGCAGAGCCAGCATGACTAAGCACAGGCAACAGAGCACAAAGGTTACGGCTAAAGGAATAGAGCCAATGTGGAGTCAGGTTTGTTCTCCTCTATTAAAACAATACCTTAAAAAATATGGTACCTCGCGTCCTTAGGTGATATACATGCACTTACTATTTTCATATGTCTCTTCCCTTCAAGCCTCTTCCACTTATCATCCCTTTAGTTTTTCTACTATTTTCTTAATTCAGTTTTTTTTCTTTTTTTTATTTAGTTTTCTCATTTTTCCCTTTTCATAATTCAAGGCAGTGTTTATGAGAAGTCCCTTCTAGCTTTTTCAGTTTTAAAACACTTGATGTTATTTCACATGGGAAATGGGTAGAGATATTGACATCATCCAGATTTGAAGAGAGGGAATGAGGGTTTTATGGATCAGACATAAATAAACAGCCTTTAACCCTATGATTCAGGTAAAGTAGAAAATATTTGTATTTCAGAAGTTCTACCAAGAGTCTAAGGAAGAATAAAATTAATAAAAGTGAAAAGAAAACTTTTTTTTACCTGGCCAAATTAAAAAATATATATATATTTGTAATCCTTACAGGTTAAGTGCTCTAAGTATTTGGGGGGAATGCTTTGGACTGAGGTCATTGATTTAAATTCTATCCATTTCCTCTACCCAATTTCCTTTGTTTCCCCTCTCCCTCTTTTTAATTGGAGCTTTTCTCGAACTTGAAGTGATCTGAATGGAGTTGCACAGTGAAATGAACCAATTCCCTTGAAAGAAGTTGGGGAAGCAATATTTTTAGAAAGCTTGCTAATTTCTCTTTTTCACTCTGCCTGCTCTCTGCTCTGCTCCGAGACCTCACTGAGAACCCCTGGAGAAGGGAAATTAACAAGCCCCCCGAAGCTGAACCACTACAGCCTTTCAAGGGAGTTGGTTAATTTCACTTTGCTGCTCCATTTGGAGCAGCTGGGAGTACTGGTCTTAAGGGAAATAATAGGACCTAGTGCTTGAAATCCCTTTACATTTTTAAAATAAAATTCTACTAAGTTTGCTGATCAAACTCAAAAATGGTGTTCATCATATGTCTGTGATACTGGTTTATACATTGGCGCAATCTATATTTTTTCTTCAATTTTCATCTCTTAAGCCGGTTTGAGACAAACTTCGAAATTTTGTTTGATTCCGAATCCTTACGGAATATTATTTCCTCGATGTCCAATAATTACATTTATCAGTAAGGAACAAATAGTTAAAAAGTTTTTTTTTTTCTAGTATGATTCTGAGTGCCCTTGCCCCCTTTCCCTTTAAGAATCTAAAATAGTTCTCTGGTCCTTGTTTAGGAAACTCAGTCATCATCTCTTAAGGCAGAGGCATTCTCCATCAGGGCTGTTTGCAGGCTTCACGCAGAGGGCATCATAGAAAGGAATCAGATGGCCCCTGGTAGCTCTTAAAATCCTCTCATTCCTGAATTTTGGGCTTCCCTGGTGGTGCAGTGGCTGGGAGTCTGCCTGCCGATGCAGAAGACGCGGGTTCGCGCCCCGGTCCGGGAGGTTCCCGCGTGCCGCTGAGCGGCTGGGCTTGTGAGCCATGGCCGCTGAGCCTGTGCGTCCGGAGCCTGTGCTCTGCAACGGGAGAGACCCCAACAGTGGGAGGCCCGCGTACCGCAAAAATAAATAAATAAATAAATAAATCCTCTCATTCCTGAATTCTTTGAACAATTCTATAACATTAGCAAACTTTTAAACTCCCAACCCCCTGTTTTCCGAGGTTAATAAATTCATTGAACATTAACAGTTTTGAAGTACACTCTTGGGGCATCCCACAATAACCTCTTTATATTCTGAATCTTAACCATTTAATTCTTCTCAGTTCTCCTCAAAGATGTTTTTATGATGGAGCTTCATCTGGTGCCTTGTGATACTAAGTTTCCTGCTTGTGGATGGTTTCATAAAAATCTACTCAGAGTCTCAGATGAATTGTTTTTTGTCTTTCTGTGTATGACCCTTCAGTTATTTCCAGAAAAATGAGAGCAAACTTGAGATGGGCTTGCAAAAGTTAACATTCAAAAATATCACAGTGTTTAAAGTAACTCTCGTGTTACCCACAGGCATTCCTGACAATCAGAGGAAGATGCTTCTTTTTGATATTAATTTACATATATAGTCATCATTTGCTGTTGCGGGCTATTGTGTTGTGAATGTATTAAAAAGCATTCTTTTTGAAAATCGTAGACAACTCTGGTTTTGACATCAGAGCCTCTGACAAGTAAATCTGTTCTCATTATCTCAGTATTTATCTCAGCTTGTAAAAATCCTGCAGGGTTATGATGCATCGCGGCATCCTTCACTACTTCCTCTTGTTCTTCAACATAAAGCTGCCATTTATTCTAAAACAAGCCTGATAAGATTGCCTTATAAATCCAAGTCGTTTAAACAGAACACTGCTGCAGACGCTAACGTCCTTTTGCTGCAGCTCTTCTCCACCTGAGCTAGAGTATTATTCTTGAGAGTCAGAAGAATGAGCTACAGATATGCTATATGCACCAAATTACCTTTCACTCCTAAAGGGTTAGAGACTTAAATATTAAAATATTCATGCTAATGTGAACAAAGGAAAAGTGCTGTTTTTGCACTTTTTCAAGTGAGGTCATAGCCTTCGGCCACCTACTATACTGTCCTTACTAAGTGAACAGTAAGAAGAAGAAACCATGGTTCATTTTAGAAGTTAACCCACATCCAGATACCTGAATGACCTTCTCTCAAAGCTGATTTAAATAAATGGTGTATAAAATACACACCAAGAGAGTCATAAATGGCTAAGGTGATATTTGAGCCCTTATGGGAGGTAGTCATTGTAAAAATTCTACGCTCTGTCACCTCTAATGATCTTTGGGTCTTCATTTAGCTGAGAGATGGCTTTTTAATGAACAAATGCCCTAACCGGTATAGATGGCATTCTTATTATGGCCATATATCTTGGAGGGGGGATAGGAAAGAAACTTAGGTAAGGAGAATGTGTAAGAGAAGTAAAAGAATCCCTGGGAGATGGAGGGCATCCTTGTCGCTATGGGAGTGATGATACCTTTGGTGAGACGGGGGTGCCTGTCATAATGACTGCCAGTCGATGAATGAAGCCTAACTTTTTGTACCCTGAAACTTTGAGGAGGCTGGATTTATCTGAGTGTTTGCTTGACTCTAACTCTGATCTAATGGGCACATAGTCCAGCCCATAATCAATGTGTGTGTATTCTTTCCTGTCATTTCTAGAAATCTGGAGGTTCCCTGGGGTTAAAAAAACAATGCTGGGGCCATCTGAGGTATTCCAGGAAGTACAGGACCAAGCAAATGGCTCCTAGACCTTTTGGAATATCTTGGATTCTTGCAGTTAGCAAAGGAAGGGGAAAGAATCTATAAATAATTCATCAGGTTTCCACTGGTTATCTTGGGCCAGGAATTGTCCCCATGGAGTTAGTCTTGGTGGAGTTTAGGACACACTTGTGCTCCCAATTTTGACTCACAGCCTCAGAAACCCCTGGACTACACTGGGACCTTGGTAAGGCTTAATTATAAACAGTCCAGCAGAATCATGGCCTTCTAAGACAGGCGACAAGAGGGACTTCAATTATCATTACCTCTGACTCAACTGGCTTGGGTCATGGAGTAAAGGACCTTGTGACTTCTGAACAGCTATATTCCTATGGGAGCACGTCTTCTTTACATTTGAAGCAAGTATTGGAAGCTAGGGACTCCAGCTTATGTTAGCAACTTTAAGCACATTTGAAAAATCGTATTTGATAAATATCGGGGCTTTGAAAGTAGCCACGTACCATTTTAAAGCGCCTTAGTGCCAAAGTATATGACCAAGTGCACCTGCAGGAATTAGTGGCTTTCTATCATCAGAGACATTGGCCGTTACACTGTCTAAGGATGCCAGAGAAATCGTGAGGCACAAATGGCATGTGATCGCTGCTTTAATAAAATTCCGTGTGACTTATTTGTCACCTAGGTACAGAGTATACCTGCATATATATTTTCAGCATATTAATTCAACTTGTTTCCAGCATCTTTTAGAATTCTTCTTTTTAAAAGTCTGCATATGCATCTATTTACTTTAGAAGACCGGAAGTTAGGAAAAGGTGGCTTCTGGGAATTTCTTTCCACGTAGAGGACTCCAGATCCAGATGGTATTCACCAAGCTAATGTTACACATCCATTTCAGAATCTTGCCGGTTTGTCGATTTACAGAAAGACATGAGTAGGTAGCAGATGGTTTAGCCATCCATGTTATTTTTCATGCTGATTTGTGTTTGTAACCTATATCGTCAGGAAGATGAAATCAGGAGTCTGGCGAGGTATTGTTCAGGGAACCTTTAATTCACAAGTGATGAGAAAGGAAGAATTCAAGACATTTTTTGTATGCTGAATGGTGCCTTTCACTGAACAGCACTGCATTGTCTGCGAGTGACAGCCCTTGAATATTAAAACAGAACCATTTTGTCTTGTCCTGTTACCATGGAAGATGAGAAGGTGACTTTGGAAAAGCAAACAGGAAAAGCCATGAAGAAATTAGATAGATTGTGTATTTGAAGGCTATTTGCCCAGTGGTATTCTTTCTTGCCCAAACTGTGTGTGTGTGTGAGTGTGTGTGTGTGTGTGTATAAGTGTGTAAGAGAGCAGCAGGGCAGATAAGCCCTCCTTGCAGTGTTCTGAAGACAGATTCGAGGTCTCATTGTTGTTCTTGAGACAGTATAGTCTGGGGAGCCGTGGTGGGGTGAGACCGTCAGGTAACTGTGTACACGTAGGGTCTGGCCTGTTGTTGGGTATTGCCTGGTGCACTTACTACACCACTTTAGGGGCACCGCAAATTCCTTTTTGTGTTTCTGTGGCCATACTTACCATATTTTGTCTTAGGGAAAGACATTAAATTTTTTTTTTCATCTCTTTGGATCTGAAATCTTTCTCTTTGTTTTATCTTAATAAAATATAAGTTCAAGATCTCAGTGGTTTACAAAAATAACACTTTATTTCTCACTCTGTCCATTATAAAACAATTAATCAACGGAAATCTCAATTTAATAGAGTTGGGAGCCCAGAAGGGGGAGCTCTCATGCCCTGAGATGATAGCAGAGCCCAACAGGAAGAAGAAAGACTCCCCTTCTTTCTTGGTAAGGACTCAGCCAATGAAAAGCCATGGACTCTTTGTTCACTATTGCCCTCCCAACTTGCTTTTCCCCTCTACAGAAGGGTTCTCCTTCCCTTCCTATGGGGCGGATTTGCATGTGGTTCACCATGGCTGTAGACCCCGAATTTCAATTCTCTGCTGATCCCAAAGAAACCCACCCTTGCTGGAGAAATACCTAGCAGTCTGTTTGTTTCTGGTCATCACTATGTGAGCCCCTGAAGAGTTGTGGCTCTGTATCCCATACCTTCTTCATTTGGGGATCCAGACTAATAAAGAAAAGACCTTATTTCAGTCCTGTCATGGGGGAGCCATGCAGTGGCGCTTGAAGCATCTTCCCACGCGTTGCCCCTATTACTTTTACGTACACTGCGTTGGCCACGGTAAGTTACATGGTCAAGCGAGATGTAAATGAGGTGACTGTGGAGTACATCTTTCCCACGGCAAGTCACGTGGCAAAAGATAGACATATTAGGAAGGGGAGTGAAAATGAATAATTGGGATGAGTAGTGTCATTTTTACCACTCCTGGTCTGTTCTGAAGGCTTCTGGAAGTAATACGTGATCCTTGGGAGGCTGTGGGTCTTTTCCTCTTAGGACTGGAAGAAGATAGGTAACAGTGATTCCCAAACTTTAGGGTCCATAAGGATCCCCTGAATAACTTGTTAAAAATGCAGATTCTCAACACCGCCCCACCTCCGCTCTCACTTTTAACATGGTAGGTTTGCAGTGGAGCCCAGGAGTCTGCATGTAAGAAGCACCTTGGTGATCTGACACTGGCCCAGGTGACTCTGTCCCTTTGTCTTCAGTCATGTGTTTACTGCAAAGTTTGTGGTTGTGAGGTAAGAAACAGAGTATCCAGGTAGCAAAGAGTTTCTGTAAATTCTCAATCTTCAGTTTTCAATATTTTCATAGAAATACGTGAGCTTTTTTTTTAATTGGAGTATAATTGCTTTACAATGTTGTGTTAGTTTCTGCTGTACAATGAAGTGAATCAGCTATAGGTATACCTATATCCCCTCCCTCTTGGACCTCCCTCCCCCCACCATCCCACCCATCTAGGTCACCACAGAACACCCAGCTGATCTCCCTGTGCTATACAGCAGGTTCCCACTAGCTATCTGTTTTATGCATGATAGTGTATATATGTCAATCCCAATCTCCCAGTTCATCCCATCGTCCCCTTACATGACCTTTCTTGACCCTGAGCATTCACACATACTTTTTTCTTTTCTAGCATCCTCTTTTTCCCTCCTTTTCAGTTGTGAACTCCTACTAACCCCGTGGGTCTAAGCCTAGAAACATTTCCATCGCCAAGTCCTTCCTAACCATCAGAATTGCGGTTAGGTGCCCATCCCAACTACCCCCTCGATAATCTATGCTTCACCTACCACAGTACTAATACTTCAGAAATTGTATGTCTCCTTAGATGTTTTGACCAGTAAGCTGAAAACTCTCTGAAGATGGGAATACCTTTTTTTGTTATTTTTGTATCCCTCAAGCCAGGACAGTCTCTGGGCACATAACAGGGTACCGAAGTGTATTTTGATGACTTAGGAATCAATAAATGAATGGACGATGTAGTCTCTATATATGATATGAGGACAAGGTTAACTTGTACTTATTCTTAATAAACCCACAATGGACTTGCATTTAGAGGCAATTCAGTTCCAAGGAGCTGCTACGTCAGTAGAATATTCAGTGCTGTTTTTTGTGATAATATTTGACATTGAAGATTACATTAAAATTGATGTTGGTGTTTGTACAGATATTTTTCAACATTAATCAAACACATGACAGGGGAAAATATTGCTACAAGTTATGAAATTAAGTAGCTTAGGAGTGATACAACCAAAGTAAACAATAACAACTGTAGTTTGTGTTCACGGGGGAAGATGTATAACCAAGGCTGCTGAATCTATTTTCAACTTACCATTTGCCTTCTAGAACTATAAAATACTAATTTACAAGTGACCTTTAAAATCCTCAATCCAACTTGCAAGCAGTGTAAGAGTTCCTGTAATATTATCTGTGCAAAGTGGCCCTCTACCCACAATTTTAATTCTTCAGAACTATCTCAATACGTTACAATTATTAGAAAATACCAAATAGTAATAATAATGATATTAATAACTCCCTTACCTGAGGTTCTAATCTGTGCTGCATGTTCAATATATATCATCTCATTTAGTTTTCAGAGAAACCATAGGAAGTAGGTGTTATTACCTCCATTTTACTAAAGGGTAATAGTCAAGGCAGAGAGAAATTAAAAAACAAGTCCAGGGTCTGTAGCTAGCCGTTACATTCTTTACGTTCTTGTCTGCAAGATACAAAGACTTTCGTATAGGCACTTATACAACCTCTCAAAGAATGTATTGCCTTATATATAATTAAATATTTTATTTCCCTAACTTCATAGATTCATTTTAGTTTTTGGTTTTTTAGAGCAGCCCAGAAAAATGTCGTCCCTCTTTTTCACCCCAGTCTTTCAGAAATTTGAAAATACTTATTATATACCTTCAAATACTTTTTTTTTTTAACTAAACATAGAAATTTGTTATGGGTTGAATTGCATCCTCCCCAAATTTATTTGTTGGAGTCCTAAGCCCTAGTACCTCAAAATGTGACCTTATCTGGTGACGGAGTGTTTATAGAAGTAATCAAGTTAAAGTGAGGTCATTAATGTGGACCCCAATAATATATAACTGCTGGCCTTATAGAAAGAGGAATTTGGACACAGGAACATGCATAGAGAGAAGGTGATGTGAAAGTACAGGAGGAAGAGGGGCATGGAACAGATCTTTTTCTCACGGTCTACAGAAGGAACCAAGCCTGCCAATTCCTTGATTTAGGATATCCAGCCTCCAGAGCTGTGAGAATACATTTCTTTTGTTTAAGCCCCCCAGTTTGTGACAGGCACCTTGTTACAGCAGCCCTCCCAGACTAATACAGCATCCATGAATTTTTCAATTACCTTTTTTTTTTTTTTTGCTGTACGCGGGCCTCTCACTGTTGTGGCCTCCCCCGTTGCGGAGCACAGGCTCCGGACGTGCAGGCTCAGCGGCCATGGCTCACGGGCCCAGCTGCTCCGCGGCATGTGGGATCTTCCCGGACCGGGGCACGAACCCGTGTCCCCTGCATCGGCAGGCGGACTCTCAACCACTGCGCCACCAGGGAAGCCCCAATTACCTTTTATACCACTATTATCCTATGGCCTTTGACCACAGTCATTCTGATGTATCATTATCCCTCCTGGAATTTTATGCCAAGACTAAACACTTTATTTTAATTTTAAAAAAATAGATACATATCAAACTAATTTGAAATGACAATTGATATTTTTATCAGCAGCTAGAAAAGGGATTTTACAAATCAAGATAGCATGAAGCAGATGACACTACTGAAAACTATTTTTATTAACTTAAGAGGCATATGAGAAGGTTAAGTTTAATAGTGTCTCTTTCAGGAACAAAAATAATAATTTCTTTTAAGGCTCTGGTGTTGACATATAACCATTTTTAAATGAGTGAAAGGAGGTCATGATCTGAATATTTAGATTATTTTTCAACTATTATTCATGTGATATATATACTGTGTTCTTGATTTTATATCAATGCCCACCTTATAAAAGAAATGGCTTTACGTCTCTATCTAGCTCTCTTTTTTGCCCCTTCAATATGGAATAAAGTTTGGAAAGGCAGTTGGAAGAAAGGTTATGCTTACAATAAAAAATTCACTGATTTCTTTTAATAGTTATCTTCTAATTAAAGGGTATAAGTGGCTCATCCAATCAGCAATTCATTCGTTGCTTCAAGTTTTCAAAGACTACTCAGAATTTCAGATCTATAGGTTTTGGAGGTATAAACTCACAAGTGCAGTTATTAAAACTGGCTCCGGACATTGGAAAGGAACAATTTATGATGAGATTACTTGTGCATATTAAATAGTAAATGTTTCCTTATACATATAATTAATGTGTTTAGGTGAAAATGAAATACATAAACTTGATACAATATTAAAAATGTAAACAGTGAAAGGGTTCTCTCTTACCCTTCCTTCTTTCCTAAGACTCACTTTTACTAGATATTCTTCCAGAAATAGACAAGAATATGTATTTGCATGTATTATTGCTTTGTACATAAATGGTAGCCTTTTAAGTATACCACTAAAAGCATCATGCTTTATCTTCACATTGCAGTCAGCTCTTTGGATCCCCAGGTCTCCCAGACACCATTTTATATAAGGGACTTGAGCATTGCCGATTTTGGTATCCCGGGGGATGTGAGATCCTGGAACCAATTCCCCGCTGATAGGAGGGGTGACTGTATACCATGTAGTTCCAATTCTGGACATAGAGAGCATATAGCTCTTTTTAACCAGCTGCATATGGCCTGTTTAACCATTCTCTTATTGTTGGACATCTACATTGTTTTCTAACATTGTTATAACTAATACTGCAATGAACATCTTTGCACATGTTCTATGTATATGTGGGAGAATTCCTAGAAGTCAAAAGGTATATGCATTTTATGTTTTGACAATATTGCAAAATCGCCTTCTGTAGCAATCTAACCAGTTCCATTGTGTGTGAGTTACCTGCATCCCTCTGCTCTCACCCACAAACTTTTAAACTTTTTGATCTTTGCAAATCTGATGAATAAAAAATACTTTCATTCTGTTTGTCTGAATATAAATGAGTTTGAGAATCGTTTCAAATGTTTAAGAACTTTTATTTTTCCTACTGTTTACATCCTTTGCTCATTTTTTTTCTGTTGAGGTTTTGGTCATTTTTCATTAATTTGTTGCTGTCAACACTTTATTTTAGATACGGTCTGATAAGTGAACAGAAGAGAGGAATGGTTAATTTATTTTTTTTTCCTTTTTTTATAGTTGCTGTTCCTCTGTTAACACAATCTAAGTTGCATTGCGTTTTCACAGCTCAAACCATTGACCCACAGTGAACTTCTGCATCTTATATTCATGAATGATGCTTTGAAACCCTTGTGGAAGGGAATTTTTCCCCACAAAGTCAGCAATTAATTCATCATAGATAGCAAGTTTGAGGGGAAAAAAATCCTATTTTTCTCCATCTGTTCTCTTTGATGATGTAGAAATGGAAGTACGTCTTTTGTAATATATCTTATCTCAGACCACTAAATTAGGGATAAGCCAAATAACCATAAGCTTGAAAATAACAAATATAAAGCATTTCAGAAAAAAGGAAGAAATTTGTACAAAAGGAGTGGCTGGTGAGCAAAAGTGTCTTCCACAACTGTAACAGAACTCTTTTAGTAAACATATTAAAAGTGGCATTTCTCATTAAATAGGTATTCAACAATATCAGAGTGGAAGTTGAATAGGTGTTCTTAATTAAGTATTATCTTTCCAAGCAAATGATTACTGTTGAGAGGACATGTATAAATCATGACATTGACCCTCTCTTTGTAGGTAATATACCTTGGGTTGTTTTCGTAAGAGCAGTAATACATTTTTCCTCCAATCTGTCCACATTCTAATCTGTACACACTCACAATTATATATGTTATACAAATATATATATATATATACACATAACAACACATAAATAGGATAACACTCTCAGGAACAATATATTTTTTCTTTTGCAAAACTAGCTTACACGACTATCAAGAATATGACTTTGAATTAACACCATGATCTTAATGAAATAACTGATCAGATTTCAAAAACATTCCACATACAAACATTTATGGAATATAGGCCTTATTTTTACAAACATATTCACATACAGAGACATAGAGTGTGGTCATATTTTATACAAATTTGGAACATTGTGGCATGGCATGTTAATAAAATCTCACTTATGAATATGAACTAACGAAAATCTAAGCGTTCTTCCCCCAAATATTCAAGAATTGCATTATTTGCAAACCGATATTGTATTGGAAAACACATTTGAATGAATTCAATAAACTGAGTTGATGCTATCGTCACAGGGTAATGCCACCTTATACCCTGCACAGACCCCTGCCGTCCTTGTTGGTCTCCTGGGATACACACTGTTGGTGATATGTCTGTGCTCCTGTACTTCCCTGAGTGATTTGGGGGACTTTTGTGATGTTATTTTAACATTCACTATGGTACTTTGAGAGCTCTTTTACAACTTATAACAATGTCATACAAGTATATCCTAAGTAGTAAAGCTTATGCTAACTCTGAAAAACACTCTTGAGTATAAATGCTGTTGGAAAGGACAGTAGATGTAATATAAGCTATACAGAAGTCTGTAACAGGTAGCCTTCTCATATGGCCTCCACTGATCCCCACCTCCTGGTATTCATAGCCTTGTATAACTGCCCCCCATTGAATGTGGGCTGGACCTAGCAACTCACTTCTAATTCATAGAATATGGCAAAAGAGATGTCACTTCTGAAATTAAGTTACGAAAGACTGACTTCCGTCTTGCTGTCTTTATCTCCCTTTCTCTCTCTCTCTCTCACTTTCTCTCTAACTCTTCTTGCTTGTTTGGTGAAGTGAGCTGCCACGTTACGAGCTGCCATTCGCAGAGGCCCGTATGGTAAGGAATGGAGAACGGCCTCTGGCCAACAGCTAGTGAGGAACTGATAGCCTCAGTGCAACAGCCCATGCGGAACTAGATCCTGCCAACAACCAAGTAAGTGTGGTTGCAGATCCTTCCTCATTTAAGCCTTGAGATGATTGCAGCTTGATTACATCTTGATGGTGAAAGGCCCTAAGCTTGAGAACCCTAGTAAGCCATGTCCAGGTTCCTAATAAAGTGAGATAATAAATATTGTTGTTTTAAGCCCCAAGGTTTGGGGTAATTGGTTATGCAGCAATAGATAACTGATTCAACGGACAAATCACCACCATGTTTTGTTTTGTTGTTAATATAGGAAAGCAGACTCTGAGATAAGAGAACTAATGCTCAGAAAAGAATAAAAGTAAATATGCATTAGAGTGGCTTTAGAGTTCATCTTTCCAAGAATGCATTTCCCCTCTTTTGCATTTATTCCTATGGGAAAATTAATCTGGAATTGAGTGAATTTGGAACTCTGTATGACGTTCTAAAACACATCCCCTCACCTATTTTATAAGTGACTCAATTCTACATATTTTAATTTTATTGCAAGATTACAGAATCTTAATGTTCTGTATAATCCACAATGGCTCTTTTGATAGACTCTCCCGGTATCAAAAAGTTGTATCCTTGAACTGTTGGTGATTATAATTTGAGTTCTTCTCCAACTAAATATATCTGTAAGCTACTGAAGTAAATAACAAAATATGCTGATAAGTTTAGGTAGTAGGAGCAATGCTCAGAAATGTCAACTATCTTCAAACTGAAACACTATCTTGTCACAGATAGAAAACTATGGTGATTTTGGGTGAAGTAGACATTATTTTGTTTTTGTTTTCAGTTTTCAGCCTCATGTTTCTTTCATTTATGTCTTTGACTTCCTTTTAGGCCTAAACAACACTTTCAGGATACCCGGATACCTGAATCAGCCATCTCTTACCCCGTTAACAGAAATTGTTCCAGGTAGCTTAAGTTGAAAGGGTCACTACTATCTGTAAGGAATGTGATGCCTCATTCTGCCTTTCCTTAAGATCAGACCTCTCAGATGTTTAATTCATATGCTAGCCTACTGTGGTCAGGATTATTCTCCCTATTTAGAGGATCTGGAAACCCAGGGAAGAAGGTTGAGTCATTTATCCCAGGTTGCAGGAGGGATCAGTGTCTGAGCTAGGATTACAGTTCAGAAAGCCTCAAGATTCCAAGACCTGCTCTCAGACTGTACTTATTTCAAGCTGCCTTGGCCTATCTAATAAGTCCTCTCTCCCTCATCCCGCCCCAGAGCACTCTGTTGAGTATTTGAGCTCTATCAGCAAGAGGTCTACAGTCCAGAAAATACGCCAGATATTGGCTGGTTGTAGGTGGGCTCCATTACAGCCTAACTGACAGTTTCTCCTCAAAAACTGGCTTTCATATAGGGAAATTTCAAAAGTTTTTTTTTTTTCCTCATGAAACAGTTAGACAGCTGTCATCAGTCTTCATCTTGTGCATCAGAACGTTAAGGGTTTGGTGCGAAACTTCAGTAAAGGAAGTTACGTAATAATGGCAAATACTACCAACAGAACTTTGCATAGCTTTAGGAGTAAAGCTGGTGTCTGGCTTTCTATTTAGAATTCTTCCCAACAGGGCCTCTATATTTACTATCTACATTTATTTTGGTTTCCAGGGTTATTTGTGTCATAATTTATAAGAACAGTCAAAGAAAAATGTGTGTATTGTGTGTGTGTGTGTGTCCGTGTGTGTGCACACACACGTTTGGTATTATTGTTAATATTGGTAAAAGTAATAAAGTCCCTGGGCAGGTGTGAAAGAAAGGGAAGTTCAGAAAAATATTTTTAGAGTACCGGACTTACAGGCAGAATATCTGGGTTTGCCTTTGCTTTTTTTTGCCAGCTTTGTGGACTTGAGCAAATCACTTAAACTCTCTGAAGGTAAAAAGACAAAACCGAACAGCTCTTTCTCCATGAAGAGTTCAGGGTGATGGGAAAGATGGACAGATATATTACTAGCTATGGGACAAAGTAATTCATGCTATATTAGTGTTATAAACAAAGTGCTCAGGGAACAAGGAGGCAGCAACATTTGAACCCAGTCTTGATTTTCCCTGCATCCAGTACAGAAAGTATTTTTATTAGAAAGACACAGCCTGGGCTTCCCTGGTGGTGCAGTGGTTAGGAATCCGCCTGCCAATGCAGGAGACATGGGTTCTAGCCCTGATCCGGGAAGATCCCACGTGCTGCAGAGCAACTAAGCCCATGCACCACAACTACTGAGCCTGCGCTCTAGAGTCCGCGAGTCACAACTACTGAGCCCACGCGGCACAACTACTGAAGCCCACACGCCTAGAGCCCGTGCTCCGCAACAAAAGAAGCCACCGCAATGAGAAGCCCGCACACCACGATGAAGAGTAGCCCCTGCTCACCACAACTAGAGAAAGCTGGCACACAGCAACGAAGACCCAACGCAGCCAAAAATAAATAAATAAGATAAATTTTTAAAAAAAATTAAAAAAAAAAAAAGAAAGACACAGCCTGTGTGAGAAAGGATAAGTCCTGGATGACTGGACCATTTGAGTGCCCAGACAACTTGAGGGAGTTTACAGGAGATAAAGAGGAAAGGGAGGAAGATGGCAAGTCTGGAACCAGGCTACAAGTCCAGACTATCCTGTGAGAAGAAGGGAGCTGTTCATGAATACAGACATTTATCTATTCATTCACATTTGTAATTCAGGCACCATGATGGATATCTAGGAGCGACACAGTGCTGAAAGACCGAGTACCCACTTAAAGGGGACTCTCAGTATGGCTGGCAGAATGGTTTGAAAGGTATACAAGTAGACAGGCAATTACAGAGTAGTAGTGAGCACCACAGAAGATGAATGCAGGGGAGCACAGAGGCAGAGAAACAAGAAAGGGGGTGCCTCAGTTGAGTCCTGATGGAGGAATAGGAAGAAGGGAAGGAAGACTGACAAAGGGAAGGAATTTTTTTTTTTTTAATATTTATTTATTTTAGGCTGTGTTGGCTTTGTTACTCTGTGCAGGCTTTCTCTAGTTGCGGCGAATGGGGGCTACTCTTCGTTGCGGTGCACGGGCTTCTCATTGCGGTGGCTTCTCTCGTTGCGGAGCACAGGCTCTAGGCACACGGGCTCAGTAGTTGTAGCACGCAGCCTCAGTAGTTGTGGCTTGCGGGCTCTACAGCGCAGGCTCAGTAGTTGTAGCACGCGGGCTTAGTAGCTCCACGGCACGTGGGATCTTCCCGGACCGGGAATCAAACCCATGTCCCCTGCATTGGCAGGTGGATTCTTAACCACTGCGCCACCAGGGAAGCCCGAAGGGAAGGAATTTGAGACGTAAAAAACAGCACATATAAGGTCAACAGACATGGAAATGAGAGTCCCTCTTTAGATTGTTCATAGAGCTTTGTGGCAGTATTACTTTGCCATCTCACCTCAGCGCTGTGGAAACATAAGATACCATAGGCCTGTGATGCACACTGAGCAGTGCCAGTAGAGAAGGATTCAAAGAGAGCACGTAAGCAGCAACCCTTTCTGTACCTTACAGAGAGACACTCTCAGGATGCAGACAGCATGTTGTTATGCCCAGAATTTTTCATTGCTTAGCGTCAGGAGAGTCGAACATTAATTATTTAAATCAAATTCTAAGGATGTTTGCCTCTTTCAGTTGCTTTAATGGTCACGAAGTAATTTATTATTCTCATCAAATTAATTGTAAATTTAGAAACTAAGAGATAAGAAGTTGAGGAAGGGGCTTAAGAGAGTTGACACTGAAGAGAAGAAGAGGCAATTGGGAAAAGAAGGGGACTGGGCTAGCAACTGAGAAGCAGGCAGACATGTTTACCTGTTACAACAGTCTATATATACATGACTCCATGCTCAGAAAAATAAATGAAAGGACTCAAGCCTTTGGGTCTATTTCATATAGTTAATTATGAAGCATATAGTTAATTATTTTCAATATTTATTCTTCTCAATATAATCTTCTGTCTTCAATATTCTCTATCCCCTCTGTATGTCTTTTTTTTTTAATAACTTCACACTTTTCTCTTTTAGTGTTACAGTTACTTTGAAGAAAGCATATATTATTTACAGAGCAAGAACCATTACAATGGAGAGAAGCTCAGAAATCTATGAATCTCTGGTATTGATAGTAAAAGAATGTATTGTTTTAACCAATAAAGCAACTAGAAGAGGTGCTTGTTTATCGTCAGGTCTTAATCTATACAATTGAACTTTTATCTGTTAAATTAAGCAGCTGACAATTTCATATATGTGTGTGTATTTTTCAAATTCCTTACTGAAAATCTTAAAATATTAAATAGTGCTGTTTCTCTGCAGATGATTGTAAAAGTGTACATCAATCCCAGTAAAATTCATATCCACTAACATTTACACACTATTTTTCACACTATTTTTTCTTCCTTTGCTTTATACATGAATATCAAATATGTTGGATTAATGTATTTCTTTTAGAGACTACGATAAACAAAGAAGCAAAACTTCTAGTTATTACCTCAATTTTAACAATTTTTAGGAAGCTCAAAACCTTATGCTTTTCTCTGTAAGCACACTGTTAATTTAACGATAAAAACGTATTCCGTGTAATAATATACCTACAGATTTGTGAAATGGGAGAAAATGTGACTTTTTAAAAATATAATGGTTCTGTCAGTCATTCCGTGATTTGATAAGAGGGCTACTTCTCTAGACAGACTTTCAGAACCCACAAAGACAAATACAGTGAGTGTGTATAAAGAACAAAAGGGAGAGGTTGCAGTAATTCATGGTGATTTTGTAATTATTTTGCCTTTATTGCAATTATCATAACATAATTAAATTTATTTAAATATTCTGGCTATCATGGGGAAAAAAGTCCGCTATTTGGTTACTTGATTTTAGAAAAGGAAACTGTGGCCAAATCCTAGAAAAAACTGAAGTGAGAAATTTTAAAAATACCTTAAAATCTCCAGGAATTGGGACCTTCTTAAAAACACCATATTGGAAATCCAGGAGGAATGTCTCACACATATTAAGTTGTTTGAGCTATTAATAAAATCCCTTTATGGCTAAGTTGTAAAGTAAAAAGCAATCACACTTTGGGGAAAAAAAGTATATGATGGGTCAGCTAACTGAGGCTAGAAGAGACCACAAAATGTGACAGAATCAGAAAGCCAATCAACCCACATTTCTTTAGATTTCATGGATGATTTTTGTGGGTGATTCAAAGAAAGTAGAAGGCACATCCCCTGAGCTGAGGGAGTTTATTATCTACTTGGGGAAGTAATATGGACAATGGAAAACACTGGAGACTAGTGTGAAGTAGTAGGGGTTTACCAACTTGATAGCATTATTTAAAGTACATCTGTTAAAGGAAAGATGGCTACACACAGGGGCATCAGAGGGAATTCCTGGAAGAGGCAGGGCTTAAGGATAGATTTCAGTGAGGTGTAGCATTTAGATTGATGAGAGGAAGGAAAAAAACATTTGCATGTCATAGTTCAGAAAATAAATCAAGAGGAGATAAAGAACTTCCAAAAAAACAATAAGAGATGAATACATGCCAAAACACAGCATTACACAGCAAACCAGCAGATCATTTGGTATTCACCCAGAAGTCAGTCCATGAGCATTTATTGAGTATAATTTGTGCCTAGCTCACTGCTAGCTACAGAGAAGGAATGTAGGAGCAGTTTCTGCATTCCAGTGGCTCAGTTTCTTGTGTCAGAGATGAGAGTTACACATGAAAATGTGTGTACCACCTTCCAGCGTCATAGAAGCGTGTCCTGTATGTGCTATATGTTAATTTGTGAGGCACAACCCTACTTTCATGGCATTTAGGAAATGGAGAAAGGGACAGAATAAGAGCTAATGGCTTCGGGAAGGAAATGGAATGACCTGAGATTTGAAAGATGGCTAGAGTTCAAACAAGTACCACAGAGCAGGAAGGACATTTCCTGAAATTGGGTGGATGTGTTCTTTTGGAGCTATTCTTATGAGAGATAGTATATCTAGGGGATCCGAATTTAATTCTATTTGAATAGATGACTTGTTTTTGACAAGTTTATGCCAAGTTCTTATTTCCTATGATAATTTTGTTTCTCTTTCATTTTTCTTCTGATCATAGTAGGCGAGTCTAACTACCTATGTGATCCTTGTGGCTAAGGAATTTTTAAAATCTAAAGCTTCCTTGTATTGTTCCCATCAGGTAGAGAGAAATCATTGGCTATAATAAGCATTGAGTCCTTTTTCTAGTGTTAAGTATTAAAACTTGTTTAAGATGGAGTATTTGTTTTACTATTGTTATTTATTATTATTATCCCAATTGTCTTAAAAATGTGTTTCCAGTAAAATTTGACTAAGATTGAAGCAATGTGAACAGAATCTGATGAGTAGTTTGAATGGAATCTGAGATCCAAATACACATTTATTCAATTTAGAAAGCATGGCATACTTACTGTGTTCACAGCACTCCAGAAGATGCCCTGCTGGAGAAAGTCAGATTGGGGTCACTGAAACCATAGATGGTACAGGTATGGGATCGTGACTAAACTAATATTCCATTCCTAAAAAAAAAAAAAAATTTGATATCCTATAACATATCCTGAGGTGCATCTGCTCTCATTCTAGCTTAACTTGAACATCATGATGAGGGTTAGACTTGCTGTGCTAGGTAACAATTATGGAAGGAAATTGTAACCCTTCCCTCCAACATCCAGGCATTGTTCCGTGGCTGGTGCAGTGGGGACGGGTTGGTGAAAAGGGTTTATGAGTGATGGTGAGAGCTTGCTTCTCTCCTTTTATCACAGACTCAACTGGCCAGCAGTGCTGGCGATGACTGGATTCCCTTCTGAATCAGTGACTTGCACTTGGGAAGTGCAATTATCCTTTGTTCTCTCAACCATTGACAAACTGCTAACTATTATGGGGCATTGATCAAATGTCATATAAATAACTACAACTTTACTTTAGATATGGTCACTTACAAGGCATCAAGAAGACCTTCATATTCTATTTCTAGATACATTTAGCTCCCAGAATTGGAAAAGGACAGGCTTCGGGGCTGGAAAGATCAGTAAGTGCATTCTCAATCTATTACTTTTAGACTTGGGTCAGTGGCTTGGCCTCTCTTAGCCTGAAATTTCTGGTCTATTCGTTGATGTTAACAAGCCTGATCTCATAGACTTGTTTAGAGAGTTCCATGAGATAGCCAGTGGGATAATCCGTCTACCTTGGTGATTGCCCTGTAATTACTAGTTCCCTTCCCTTACTCAATAAAGTACAGGTCATCAAAAAATGGAATTCATCAGCAGAAACTAGAGGTTACAACCAACGAATTCTAGCCTAAGAATCCCAGATGATAAGAATGACATACGAAAGAGGCTATATTTAACTACTTTTCCCACTCATTTTTATTAATCACACACTTCTGCCAAAACCTTTGGATACTTCCATGAAAGGTGAAACGTTGTAATTAAATGGGCGGAGTTGGACGTTTAGCATTAAGCGTAGGTAAAGCTTGTAAGAGCACAGATGGATGCGTGTTCAGAATCCTATTTGCTAAGCGACTCACTATGTGAGCTTTGGGGAAATGGCTCTTCTATAATTTTCAACCGTTTGTGATTTCCCCTTCAAAGCAGGGTGTTCAAGGGGAACGGAATATAACCTCTGTCTAATTCCACTCAGTATTTCATTTCTCTTTTGTTTGCAAGGTATTAATGACTAAATGTGGTTCATATTGATAATTATATGGCATGTTATTTATTAATGACTCCCTGTTAAGCTTAAGGTTAATATCTCCAGAAGTTCTCAGGTCTCTATTTTGGCAGGTCGTTGCTTTTTTTCTCTTTTGCAGGACTAAATGCTGAGAGGGTCTCAAGCTTTGGGGCTTAAGGTAGATGGGTCTTGATGGTGTGATTACCCACAACCCAGTTCATTACCACAAATGGAGTAACCCATGCAGCCAAAGAGAGAAAAGTGGGCCTACAAAATAGTGAACTAATAGGCAATAAATTATTTCGCCAGGGAAGACAATTATACGTATGAGCAATAGGTGACCAGAGCCTGGTAGAAAGATACACACTTTTTATTTTGCCTGAAATATGAGTGTCTCCCTTTTGGTCCTTTTTCAGAAGGACAGATTTCATTTCCAAATCAAAAGAATTTTTCCTTTCTTCTTTGATCAGGGTAGATATGGCAAGAGATACAAAATAATCAAGGTAAAAATTAAATTTACTTCTCACGATGCTGCTTCCTCTGGTCCTCATTTCCTGGTTTGGGCCTCTCTTAAATTGAGAATTACAGCTGATTCCTTACATTCAAGATTTCAGTGACCCAGGCTGTAAATCTACATTACGATAGGATGAAAATTCACTGGCTTGTCCCATGTGGGAAAAAATATATCCTAACTTGAAAACGTTCTTAATGTGGATTTCAGAGATTTAATTCACAGCAACAAAACAGACGAACCTCGGGTCTACAATTCCAGTATGGTGCCGGCGGGACCCACAGTGCCCTTTGGGTCCTAGTCTCCCTCAGTCAGGAATCTCTCCCTTAGAGCACTCAGAATCACATTCCACTGAGCAGATAAGCATTTCTGCCCCGGGACCCCCAAGGTCTCTCCAGCAATGGTTTTCTGCTCCCAGAGCTCCCTTCTTTTGCCTTACTCCCAACATCTCCAAAGTAACCCCTTCTTGATTTTTATCCTAAGTTAACAGAAATTCTTGTGTTTTTTTTTTTTTTTTTGTGGTACGCGGGCCTCTCATGTTGTGGCCTCTCCCGTTGCGGAGCACAGGCTCTGGATGCGCAGGCTCAGCAGCCATGGCTCACGGGCCCAGCCGCTCCGCGGCATGTGGGATCTTCCCGGACCGGGTTACGAACCCGTGTCCCCTGCATCAGCAGGCGGACTCTCAACCACTGCACCACCAGGGAAGCCCTAACAGAAATTCTTGATGAGGCCTTTCTCATGCCTGGAAAGGAAAGCTTCCCTGTTGCTCTAGTGCTCAGCTGAGATTTTGAAGTTTTATCCAGCCCTGAAATTAGAAAAACCAAAATCTTTCATCCAGGTCATTATACTTTCCAGCCTCTCTCTTATGTCTGGCCAATAGAGTCACCCCACTCGTCCAAGGTAAACCACTCTCTATGGTGGTTCCAGTTTGAATATCTTGGACTCCATTTCACATCACTCTTGTTGTTGTCATGGTGGGGGTGGGTGAATATGCTCGGGAATGGGAGTCCGAGTTCTTTGAATTTTTGTCTGAGGGGTTCACTATGTTAAATATATATTTTAAAACTTTTAATTTTAGAATGGTTTTAGATTTTCAGAAAAGTTGCAAAAATAGCACAGAGAATGCCCATCTGTCCCTATCTCAGTTTCCCCTATCGTTAACATTTTACATGACTAGGGGTACACTTGTCACAACGAAAGGGCCAACATTAGTACATTATTATCAACTTAATTCCACACTTTATTCGAATTCCACTGATTTTCTCCCTAATGGCCTTTTCTGTTCCAGGGTGCACGTTACATTTAGTTGTCATGCCCCTTAGTTTTCTGTGTGACAGTTTTTCTGACTTTCCTTGATTTGAGGATCTGGACAATTTTGAGGCAGACTTATCAGGTATCTTGTACACTGTCCTTCAACTTGGATTTGTCTGAGGTTTTCCCTCATGATTAGACTAGGGTTATGTGCTTTTGGAGGAAGACCACAGAGGTGAAGTACCTTTCTCATCACAGCATGTCAAGTACACAGGCTATCAACATGACTTATCACTGATGATGTTAACCTTGATCACCTGCTGAGGAAGTGTGGCCAGGGTTCTCCACTGTAAAGTTCTTCCTTCTCTCTCCCTTTTCTGCACTCTACCCTTCGGAAGAAAGTTGGTAAGTGTGTAAACATAGCCCACACTCAAGAATAGGGAAAGCCTTCAACTCCACATCCTCAAAAGGAGAATATCTACATAAATTATTCTGAATTCTTCTGTAAGGGAGATTTGTCATTTCTTCCCTTATTTATTTACTCAATTTTATCATTATCTGTTCTATTCACTGCTAAGTACGTAAGCAATGTCTGCATGTAGTGACAGCTCAGTTAATACATCTTAAGTGAATTAATGGAACCATAGGGTCAGGAGGAACCTAAAGATTCTCTGATCACTTCAACATGAATTTAGTGCAAAAATCCTATGAAAAGATCTATGAAAATCGGAAAGAAAATCTTACCCTACAGAATTGTCATAGGATAGTGGTTAATGCAAGCACAGCTCCTGAAACATAGAAAGTACTCTGGTATTAGTGATTATTCTTATCTTCTAGGGATGTTTATCATTCACTTCAGAAGTTAAAGTCTATGAGAACAAAATTATCAGCCATCACTGTGGGCTTAAAGGAGGATCTTCCTTTTAAGTAACTGGGAATCAAACTATAGATTGATATTCAATTTATACTCATAAGTTAATTAAATTTTTGTCTAACGGAAACATATATTCAATATATATAAGTTGCTATTGATTTTCTGATTTAATTTCTCCACCCATGTAAAGTTTTGGCCCATAAAGCCCTTTATTCTCCTAATGGTTTGCATAGTAGATGGAGTAAACTTTTAAGTAGCTTTCTTTTGATAGTATATAAAAAAACCTTTTCTCCTTATATTAGAATAATACAATTGTAAAGATTCAATAAAGTGATTGTGGAGAAATAGTGTTTACTATGTTTAAATACAACACTTTTTTGTTTGGGGGGCCAGTAATTCTAGTTGTGGTTTTGCAATGAATTAATGTTTGAAGCTGTCAGAGAACAGTTGGGTTCCTTCTGACCCTGTGGCTATTTTCATTTATTTCAGATTTATTAATTAAGCTATCACTACACGTGGACATTGCTTTTGGTGCTCAGGGTACAGCAGTAAATAAAACAGATAATGATCCTTCTCTCATGACAGTAAATGGACAACAAAATTTTTTTTAAGCCTATGTATTCTCTATTAAGTGATGATAAGCGCTTTGGAGCAAGGCTAAAAGAGACAAGAAATGCAGGATGGAGGAAGGGAATGTCATTTGCTCTTTTACGTTGGAAGGACACACTCATATGGTTTAAGCAAAGACCTGAAGGAAGTGAGGGGTGAGCCATCCCGATATCAGGGAGAAGACCATTCCACACAGAGGAAGTAACCCGTGCAGAGGCCCTGAGGTGGGAGGATAATTGAAGTATTTTAGGGACAGCAAGGGAACCAGTATACATTAGAGCAGACTTTCAGAGATGGGTATTTAGTATTCATGACCAAACTAAAATTTTAAATTTAAAAATTAAATTTGAAAACTCATCCACAGTTATTTTAATTTTCAACCTTTATTCATTTCTGTAAATATGCCATTTTTCCTAACACAATAGGTGCAGTAGAATATTTGAGCTCCTCGTCAGCTGGCATTCTCATTCCTTTTGCTTAGAAAAGAGATTTTGTTTAACGTTGCTACTAAGATTTGATCTAAGAGTCTTAAGCTTTATGAAGGCTTTATAAGGGCTTTTTCTTTCCTACAGAACATGTAGCAAATGTATATTCTATTTATGTTATGTTATTGGCCATAGCCTTCTTCTCCCCACATGGTGTACAAATTGCCTCACTCTAAACAGATTAACTGAGACCAGGGCAATTTTTAATATGAAAAACAATTATATGCATACTGTTAGGCTCCCAAGAAATATACTCAATATTTATTGTAGTATTGAAGAGAGACTGTGATATTTATGACCCACTTAGTCCCATATTTGGACCAACTTTCATGCTTTAAAATGTCTTGGTTTAAAAATTTTTTTAATATTTTTTTCTCAAAACATTCACACATGAAATCTTCATATACAAGAATCTTAAATAGAATCAGACATTTTATCCCTTATCCCCAATTCAGGGTTCACAGAGGCCTGTATTTTCATTGGAGCAGGCAGTCAGATTTCAAGTGAGGGATTATTATTTAGTACCTTGTGGTGTCTTCAGGGAGACATGTTTAGCTGGGTTATGCTCTAGGAGCTCTGCCATCTTGCCTGTAGATTTCAGATGCCCAAAGGGTTGTCTTCTTTGTGGATGATAATCACTGTATTTGGATTGGAAGAGTATGGCCCATGTCAGTGTGTGTGTGCGTGTGCGTGTGCGTGCGTGTGTGTGTGTGTGCAATTTAGTTTTAATTTAATTTCTATTTGGCTTAAGGTGAGAAGACCTCATGTATCTTTGTAAATATTGATAAGCAAATATGTTAAAATGATATTTGGTTGATGAGGCTAGGTCAGAACTAGGGCAACTTTTTTTTTTTAATAAATAAATAAATTTATTTAGGGCTGCATTGGGACTTCGTTGCTGCACGCGGGCTTTCTCTAGTTGTGGCGAGCGGGGGTTACTCTTCCTCGTGGTACGTGGGCTTCTCATTATGGTGGCTTCTCTTGTTGCAGAGCACGAGCTCTAGGCATGCGGGCTTCAGTAGTTGTGGCATGTGGGCTCAGGAGTTGTGGCTTGCGGGCTCTGGAGCACAGGCTCAGTAGCTGTGGCACACGGGCTTAGTTGCTCCGCGGCATGTGGGATCTTCCCGGACCAGGGCTCGAACCCATGTCCCCTGCCTTGGCAGATGGATTCTCAACCACTGTGCCACCAGGGAAGCCCTGGGCAACTTGTTTCTTGATCTAAAGTATTGCTTTTTAAGGTAATAAATTCTGTCCCAACATAGAGTTTCATGTGTTTTCCAGATAATTTCTAAAAATAGAACCATAAAAAGTGAATACATTTTGAAATTGAGAAGCAGTTGTCCCAAAGCAAATGTTTCTTAATAAAAAGGCTCTCTGGGGGAACAGAAGGTCCAGACTTGTAGCATTTTCTGGTTTCCCTGTTGAAGATACTCCCACTATGGCCAAATTCAAGCTACTGTTAAGTTGACAACTGGCTCACAAAATTCCTGAAAATTTAGAAATCAGTTTTAGGTAGTCCGTAAGAGTAGGTTTCAGCACACTTACAAAATACTTATTCTCTTTCTCTGGAAAAGTGTGAATGTGGGACTTACCTTGGTTAATTTTAGAACTCTTCAAATTTTCTTCTTTTAATTTATTTTCATTGCTTATCTTGGTCAGTTTTTGTTAATCTAACAGGGACAGGGCAGTACCTTTCTGACTCATGGGAACTGAATGAAGTATTGGAACAGCTGTGACCTTTGGATCTCCCAATAACTTGTTAAATTAATTACACCTGGTCTAAGTGCACAGTCATATCATCCTGATCTTTCCCAGTTCTCTTGACTTCCAAGGAATTTCCTTTTTCTCTAGGCCTAGGCTCGTAGCATCAGTGTAGCACAGTTTCATTTACACAGAAAAAATGGATCATTAAATTTGGGAATTGAATGCAGTATCTTCTCATTTTTAATATGCTCTCAGTTGTAAAATATACCCTTGACTTATTACTAGTTCTCATGGAGAACAAACTACATAGAATATACTCATGAATTGTAAAATGCATCCTCTTGCAGAAAGCTGTGTGTGTGTGTGTTTATGAAAATTAAGTGGCTGCATTTCAGAAACATGGGTGGTAATGTTATATAAATACTTTGAAAGCTTTGGTGTGGTGTGAATAGAACTATTCCAGAATTGGGCTTTTTCAATTGGGGGAAATAGACTTTTTTCTCCTTCAGAAGTTTCAAGTCATTGGAACTCCCATGTCATAACATTTGTGGGTATTGTGTGGACTCCAAACTTTCCTGCTATCTTCTATCAGAAAATGAACTTCGCGACAATTTTCCTGTTCTTAGCTTTCTTAAAAAATGTCTTGTATCCTCTCAGTTTAAGTTACTAAACAAAGCTGATGCCCCAACTTAGAATCTCATGAACAGAGGATGAATAAAAGTACTGAAGCCACATTTATTATATCACCATCTGAAACAGAACCACATAATTACATGCCAGAAATGGACATTATTACATTTAAAGTCAAACAAGAAATGAAGAATTTACACTGAGAAATCTGGATTTCCCTTTCTTTTTCTAATTGGATTTTTTGTGTGACATGTTTTAAATTGTAAGCTTCCTTACTGTTTCTTTATCTATCTCTATCTTTTTATTTCTATTTCTATCTACGGATAGAATTGATTGATCTGTTATAGTATTTAAGGTGAATGCAAGAAAACAATTACAGATTGAAAGTCTGAAGCATGAAAACAACATTTTCTCTATATGCTGCTGCTACTAATATCATGTTGTCCATTAATGACATAATAAAAGTTACTTATTCAGCACTTTTTTCCTTTTTTTTTTTTTTTTTTTGCTACCAATTTTTTTTCCTAGCCGAGAGCCTTATTTTAGCCATTCCCTAAGTTTTCTGCTTACTGGGCAGGATGATGAGTGTCTTAGGTATACGTAACACTGGCATTGGGAAGATTCATTTAAAGCAAAACAGGGTGAAAATTAGATTAAACTATCTCTATTGATAAATTTTGAATCTCTGAAGGCAAGAGTCAGATGTTGCTTTGAGAACACATTATTAATTCAGTAAGCACGCGAGACCTGCGATTAAAAAGACCAGTAGGGGGCTTCCCTGGTGGCGCAATGGTTGAGAGTCCGCCTGCCAATGCAGGAGACGCGGGTTTGTGCCCCAGTCCGGGAAGATCCCACATGCCGCGGAGCGGCTGGGCCCCTGAGCTACGGCCGCTGAGCCTGCGCGTCCGGAGCCTGTGCTCCGCAACGGGAGACGCCACAACAGTGAGAGGCCTGCGTATCGTAAAAAAAAAAAAAAAAAGACCAGTAGGAATAGAAACTTTCCTCTAGGATTTCAATGTGCTGTAGGAAATAGAATAAAAATATAGATTTCAAAGGTCTACTCAGACCAAAAATATCGGAATGTCCAGAGATTGAACCTGAGCATATATTTTCAATATTGTACAGTTATGTTTAGGAATCTCTGGTTCATATCATATATGAGCCACAGAATAAGTCAGACTGTTACCAAGTCCATGCTCATGCTGCTTGCTACACAACAGGCCAATAAATGAAGAGATGTGTTGTGGGGGCAAGGAATAGTGACTTTATTTGGAAAGCCAGCAGACCGAGAAGATGGTGGACGAGTGTCCCAAAGAATCATCTTACCCGGGTTAGAATTCAGGCTTCTTTTATACTAAAAGGGGAGAGGGTGTGGTTGGTTGTTGGAAACTTCATGGTACCAGAACACTTTGTTCTTGCAGTTGTCCCTATAGATCTGGTCACAGTGTTCCTATAAACCCCCCAGAAGACAAATGTTATTCTCTGTTCTGTGACTTTTTTATCTCTATATGAGTGGAACGGTGTTATACTTTCAGAGATCAGAGCCTTGAGAATGGGCTAGTCTGTGTATTTCAGGCTATAGGCAACATTCTTCTACAAAGGTGCAGAGCCAGCGTGACTAAGCACAGGCAGCAGAGCACAAGAATTAGGGCTAAAGGAACTGATTCACTATAGAGTCACGTTTGTTCTTCTCTGTTACAACATTAGCATTAGGGATTCCTATTTTCTCTTTATTGAAAAGGCAAATATATTCCCCTCTTTCACTTTTTTTTCTCCCAGACTGAGGTTTTGTTACAGAAGAAGTTCTTTCCATTCTGCAACTTCATTTACAACTATTCTGAACATCTACTCCCTGACACAATTCCCACCCTTCCCCACTCCTAACCGTAGAGAAACTATTTTCAGTTGGGGAAACTCAACTAGACAAAAGTAATTTATTTAGCCCTCAGCCAATTCCATATTGCTTCTTATGTTGAAACAAAGATCATCATTTTTATGCAGTCTTCCTGCTGCTTCTGAAATCCTTTTCCTCCTTAATTTAACGAGCTCCTGCTCTATAATACACTAACTTGGTACAGAAGAAATGAAAAGATAAATATGACATGTGCTTGTGCTCCCCTGGGGAAGGTCAATGTGATTTAAATATGCATAACATGAGGCAAAAATCAGGCTCATAATAATAAGCTGAAAGTTTCCAAGTCCCCAAGGCTTCTTGGGGCCCTTTTCTTTTACGTCCAAATAAAACACTCAAGACCCCATTCCAACCACTGTGAGAAGTTCAGTGTCATTTCGAGGGTTTCTGAGAACTCCTGCCTGCTGGCATTTATACTCTCCCAGTGGATGCCTGCCTGCATCTTCAACTCCAAACTCTATCCTGGATTGCTTCTCATCATCTCTGCCTGCTTCTTCCTGGTTCTTGGGACTTTATCCCAAGGTTGGGCATTTCTCCTTCATTTCCCCAAAGAATCATTAACCCAAGGCTGTTGGGTTGGGTAACTGAAAATCTAGAAAAAAATGGAAGTTCATTAAAGTACAGACTAAGAGATCAATTAAACTTGAATATTAGACGTTCCGCAATTCTTCACTTTGGTCAGATATTCTTCCTGTATGGACATCACTCACTCATGTATTTCTTTGGGTCCCAGACTTCCCACGTATTGCTGGGGTTCACCCTCACCCTAACCAAAATCCACCTTCCATCTCTATTTCCCAAATGTTAAGGAAGAGTTTCCAAGTCACCAGGAGGAATCAAAAGTTGACGGTACTTAGTTACGTGGAATAAATTTGCCCATTTTACTTTCAGCCTCTCTCCTCCACACCATCCCGAGAGCCAACATGGGTACAATCAATGGGCCCAGACGAATGTTTTACCAACCAAGCAAATCTTCCTTCAACATCAGTTGTCATAGTAGCAATGTTTCTTTCTTTGTGTATCCTATTATAGGGATTCAGTTGGTCCTCTGTATCCCTGGGCTCCACATCCACAGATATGGACAGCTTACTGTATAAACTTAATGCCATAGGGATGTGTAGCTTTTGGAATGAGAACTAAAACATATGAGAGAAAAGTGAGTTTTTTGAGTTGAGGGACCATCTTTTTCACTATACTCCTAAATGCTAATACAGTTCCTAGCACAAAATTGTCATTCGTTATATGCTTGTAGAATGAATAGATAATTGAACAGTTAAAAAATGTCTGGCTATTCCGATCATTAAATATGAAGGCCAAATCATTTTTGAAGTCTAGGAGACATGCAGCACCTGTGTGGGCTGAGAAAAAATATGTGATGGGGTGCAGTCAGCTACTTACGCAGGCAACTAATTTTTCAACGTAATTAGTTATTTAATTGACCATTCACGTAATGTTAACGCATTTGAATTCCTAATTAATCTCCATTTTATTTAAAGCATTTTATATCTATACCCCTGATTCTAATTTAACAGTTAAGTGGCCTTGATTTTGGAAGTGCAGTTACCACTAAGAACACACATGTATCATACATTCACTCAAAGGACTAGGGAAGTAAAGTCAGCCACACTGGCTTTCTAGAAGACATTTAAAAAATTTTAGATGGATCTCATTTCACAGAATATTATTTAAAAATATGGATTATTAACATTTTTAACTTTTTCTAGATCAAGGGTTGCCAGACTTTTTCAGTAAGGGGCCGGATAGTAATTGTTTTAGTCTCTGTAGGCCATGGTATCTCTGTCCCAATGGCTCAGTAAGTAAATTAAGCCACAGTGCTGTCTTCCACTAAATCTGTACTTACAAAAATAGGCAGTGGGATGAATTTGCCCCATAGGCCATAGTTTGCCAACCTCGTGTGATTTATTTATCTATTGCCGAATCACACAGGCTCTTGCTTTTAACTTTGTCTTCCTTTACGCACAAATTCTTTTCTCCTCTTCTGTCTTTAAATATATAGGATCTTTTGATCTGAAAAAAAGCTTTTTTGGTTAAGAAAATGATATTTTAACTAAGATATCTCCTTTCAAATCTGCAACCTTCCACTCCTTCCATCATCTCTTATTTCCTAATAGTATCAGGTGTTAATTGCCTAGAATCCTCTGCAAGTCAGAAACCCTGGATTTATATTCCTCTTGTACCTAGCACGATAAAAATTCCCATAGTTCTTTTTAAAGTATATTTTTAAACTAAATTTTAAAATTTAAGGTATAACATACACACAGAAATATGGACAAATCACAAGTATACAACTTGAAGAATTTTCAGAGAAATTTTTTGTTTTTAGATCTCCATTACCTAAATACTTTGGAAACAGTCATAGTGATTAGGAGCACAGACTTGGGAGCCAGATTTCTGGGTTCAAGACCCGGACCTACCATTCACTAAGTGATCTTGGGCAAATTATTTAATATCTCTGTGCCTTGGTTTTCTCACTCATAATACAGTAATGGCAATACTACCTATTTCATAGGTTATTTTCCCCCAGCTTTACTGAGATTTAATTGACATAGAACAAAATGCAAGTTTAAGGAGTATAGTGTGCTGACGATGCACTTACTTATTGCCAGATGATTGCCAGAGTAGCATTAGTTAACACATCCATCACCTCACATAATTACAATTTCCTTTATGTGGTGAGAACACTTAAGAGCTTAACAACTTTCAAATATACAATACAGTTTTGTTAACTATAATCACCATGCTGTACATGACATCCCCAGAACTGATTATCCTATAATTGGAACTTTGTACCCTTGAACCAGTATCTCCCCATTTCCCCCAATTCCAGCCCCTGACAACCCCCATTCTACCTTCTGTTTCTAGGAGCCTGGCTTTTTTAGAGTCCACATATATGTGAAATCATACAGTATTTGTCTTTCTCAGGTTTATTTCACCCAGCATAATACCCTCCAGGTTCACCCGTGCTGTCATGAGTGGGAGAATCTCCTTTGTCATGGCTGAATAAGATTCCATTATATATATAGGTACCACGTATTCTTTATCCATTCATCCATAGCTGGATACTTAGGTTGTTTCCTTGGCTATTGCGAATGATGCTGCAATGAACATGGGAGCACAGATATCTCTTTGAGATCCTGATTTCACTTCCTTTGGATATATACCCAGAAGTGGGATTGCTGGATCATATGTCAGTTCTAGTTTTAATTTTTTGAGGAAACTCCATACTGTTTTTCATAATGGCTGTACCATTTTACATTCCCTCCAACAGTGCACAAGAATTCCTTTTTCTCCACATTCTCACCAATATTTGTTATCTCTTGGTCTTTTTGATGATAGCCATTCTAGCATGACTGAGTTGATATCTCATTGTGGTTTTGATTTGCATTTTCCTGATTATTAGTAAAATTGAGCACTTTTTCATGTACCTGTTGGCCATTTGTATGTCTTCTTTGGAAAAAAAAAATGTCCATTCAGTTCCTCTGCCCATTTTTAAATTAGATTGTTTGGCTTTTGCTCTTGAGTTGTATGAATTCCTTTTATATTTTGGATATTAACCCCTTATCCAATATTTGACTTGCAAGTATTTTCTATCATTCTGTAGATTACCTTTTTATTTTCTTCATTTTTTTTTTTTTGCTGTGAAAAAATTACTTTTTTACTTTGATGCAGTCCCATATACTTATTTTTGCTTTTGTTGCCTGCTATGTTGGTGTAATATTCAAAAAATTGTTTCTGAGAACAATGTCAAAGAGTTTTCCCCAGTGTTTGCTTCTAGGAGTTTTCTGGATCTTATGTTTTTAATTAATTTTAAATTAATTTTTTTTTCACACACACACGCTGTATTTTATTTTTACAAGAGATAAATAAACTGACACCAAGCATTGTAAATGGATGGCCACAACAAAAGCAACAATGATTGCAATTACCAAACACGAAACACGCTCATACTATGTCATAATATTGACATTCAGTCCAGTAATCCTCCACTGTAACATCTCCTTTACTTTGCAGTGGAAATTGGTTTGTATATTTTTTTGCCTCTGAGTCCTTGTGGGATTTTTTTTTTATTATTCAAACAGAAAGTCACAAAAATTATAATCATCCTCATCAGTTCCCTCAGTCCCATGTAATTAATTTTTTTTTCATCTTGATCTTTTGTTAGCACTTTTATAAATTCATCAATTTTCCATTAGAGTTCTGAAAATGCTTACTCATTCAGTTCAGCAGTATAGTCAGTTACCAGAAACCTGTACTTGTCAGCATCTTTTCCATGAATTCCTCGAAGATGAAACCCTTTTATGGGAACATATTTGCAAAAGTGTCAGTGTACACCCAGAACTGTCTGTAAATGACAAAAGACTTAAAAATGACCACAGTTAAAGATTTGATGAAAGTTCATAATAATGCAATTGACAAGGAAATGTAGTTATTTCTGAGATATACATTTTAAAGTAATAGCTAGAATTATGACATAACATTATACCAGAACATATAAGATTTTTAGAAATTTCATGTAATGTCTGAAACATTTATATTAACATATTTCCATACAAATAACCCAAAGAAAGTTTAGTATTAGTATTTGTTTGTTTGTTTCTTTGTACTGCAGGTTCTTATCAGTCATCAATTTTATACACATCAGTGTATACATGTCAATCCCAATCGCCCAATTCAGCACAACACCATCCCCACCCACCATGGTTTTCCCCCTTTGGTGTCCCTACGTTTGTTCTCTACATCTGTGTCTCAACTTCTTATGTTTTTAATTAATTTTAAATTAATTTTTGCGAGTAGTGTAACATTAGAGTCCAATTTCATTCTTCTGTATGTGATTATCCAGTTTTCCCAGCACCATTTATTGAAGAGACTATTTTTTCCCTCTCTTATCAAATATTAGCTGACCTCTATGTGTGGGTTTATTTCTGGGCTCTCAGTTCTGTTCAGTTGATCTATGTGTCTATTTTTATGCTGTTCTGCGTTCTATAGTTTAAAGGTATAGTTTGAAATCAGGGGGTATGATGCCTCCAGCTTTGTTCTTCTTTCTCAAGATTGCTATTTGGGGTCTTTTGTGGTTTCGTACACATTTTAGGACTGTTTTTTCTATTTCTGTGAAAAATGCAATGGAATTTTGATATGGATTACATTGAATCTATAGGTGCTTTGGGTAGTATGGACAATTTAACAATATTATTTCTTCTAATCCCTGAATATAGGATACTTGTGTCTTCTTCAGTTTCTATCATCAAAGTCTTATGGTTTTCAGTGTACAAAACTTTCACCTCCTTGATTAAATATATTCCTAAGTGTTTTATTGTTTTGGATGCTGTTATAAATGGGATTTCTTTTTTAAATTTATTTTTCAGGTATTTCATTATTACTGCATAGAAATACAACTGTTTTCTGTATGTTGATTTTGATTCCTGAAACTGCTGAGTTTGTTGATCAGTTCAAACAGTTTTTGGTGGAGTCTGTAGGATTTTCTATATATAAGATTATATCATCGGTAATCAGAGAAAATTTTACTTCTTCCTTTCTGATTTGAATGCCTTTATTATTTTTTTTTCTTGCCTAATTACTCTGGCTAGGACTTCTGGTAATATGTTGAATATACATGTGAGAGTGATCACTCTTGTCTTGTTCCTGACCTTAGAGGAAAAGTTTTCAACCTTTCACCATTGAGTATGATGTTAGCTGTGAACTTCTCATATATGGCTTTTATTATGTTGAGGTATACTCCTTCTATATTACAGTTTGTTGAGTGTTTTTATCATTAAAGCATGTTGTATTTTGCCAAAAGCTTTTTCTACATCTATTGAGGTGATCATATCGTTTTTATTTTTCATTCTATTAATGTAGTGCATTACATTTATTCATTTACCTATGTTGAACCATCTGCGCATCCCAGGGATAAATCCCACTTGATCATGGTGTATGATCATTTTTATGTGCTGTTGAATTCAGTTTGTTAATATTTTGTTAAGAGATTTTGCATCTATATTCATCAAGGATATTCATCAAGTTTTCTTTTCTTGCAGTGTTCTTATCTGACTTAGTTTAGGGTAATCCTAGCCTCCTAAAATGAGTTTGGGACCATTCCCTCCTTTTCAACTTTTTGGAAGAGTTTGAGAAGGATTGGACCTGACCTTTTCTTTGTTAGGAAAATTTTAATTACGGCTTCAGTCCCCTTACTTGTTATTGGTCTGTACACATTGTCTATTTTCTTTCTTTCTTGTTTTTTTTTTAAATTCAGTCTTCGTTGGTTCTATGTTATAGGAATTTATCCATTTCTTCTAGATTACCCAACTTGTTGGAGTATAACTGTTGCTAGTAGTCCCTTATGATCCTCTGTTTTCCTGTGTTATTAGTTTTAATGTCTCCTCTTTCATATCTGATTTTATTTATTTGGGTTTTCTCTCTTTTTTCCTTCATTCATAGAGCCAAAGTTTTGTCAATTTGTTTATCCTTTCAAATATCCAGCTCTTAGTTTTGTTGATCTTTTCTATTGTCCTTCTGGTCTCTATTTCATTTATTTCTGCTCTGATCTCTGTTATTTCCTTCCTTCTACTAACTTTGGGCTTGGTTTGTTTTTCTTTTTCTAATTCCTTGAAGTGTAACCTTAGGTTGTATGTCTTAGATCTTTCTTTTTTCTTAAATGTAGGCATGTGTCACTATAAACTTCCCTCTTAGAACTGCTTTTCTACATCCCATAGCTTTTGGTATGTTGTCTTTCCATTTTCATTTGTTTCAAGATATTTTTAATTTCTCTTTTGGCCCATGGGTTGTTCAGGAGTGTGTTGTTTAATTTACACATATTTGAACTTTCTGGCTTTCCTTCTGTTGTTGATTTTTAGTTTCAAGTCACTGCGGTTGGAAAAGATACTTGATTTAATTTTAATCTTAAATTTGCTGACTTATTTTGTGACCTATTATGTAATCTACCCTAGAAAATTTGTTTTGTGTACTTTAGAAGAACGTGTATTCAGTGGCTATTGGATGGAATGTTTTATATATATGTCTGTTATATCCATTTGGTCTAAAGTGTAGTTCAATTTCAACATTTCTTTGTTGACTATCTGTCTGGATGATCTTTCCTTTATTGAATATGGGGTATTGAAATCCCCTACTATTATTGTATTGTTGTTTATTTCTCACTTCAGATCTGTTAGCATTTAGGCTCTTCAGTGTTGGGTGCATATATGTTTATGATTGTTATATCCTCTTGATGAATTGAGCCCTTTATCATTATATGCTAATCTTTTGTCTCTTGTTACAGTGTTTGGCTTAAAGTCTATTTTATCTGATATAAGTATAGCTACCCCACTCTCCTCCTTTAGTTTCCATTTGCATGGAATTTATTTTTCCATCCCTTCACTTAGATCCTATGTATGTCCTTAGAGCTGAAGTGAGTCTCTTGTAGGCAACATAGGGTTGTTTGTTTATTTTTTCCATCCAGCCATTTTGTACTTTTTGATTGAAGAACTTAATCAGTTTACATTTAGGGTAATTATTGATAGGTAAGAATTTATTAATGTCATTTTATTAATTATTTTCTGGCTGTTTTGTAATTTCCCTTGTTTCTGTCTTCCTCTCTTGCTGCCTTCCTTTTGAATTGATGATTTTCCATAGTGTTATGCTTTTCCATAGTGTTATGATTAAGGAATCCCTTTCCTTAATCTTCTGTGAATCTATAGTAGGCTTTTGCTTTGTGGTTACCATTAGGTTTATAGAAAACATCTTGTAGATATCACAGACTATTTTATGGTAATATTAACTTAACTTTGATCACATATAAAAACACTGTCATTTTACTCCCTTCCATAATTTATGGCTTTTTGTTATGAGTTGTCACTTTGGTTTTAATTTTTTCCTTTTATTTATTTATTTTTGGGGTTATAATTGATATATCATCTATTTTATGTTTTGTTGGTTTTTTTAAAATAAATTTATTTATTTATTTTTGCCTGTGTTGGGTCTTTGTTTCTGTGTGAGGGCTTTCACTAGTTGCGGCTCGTGGGGGCCCCTCTACATCGCGGTGTGCTGGCCTCTCACTGTCGTGGCGTCTCTTGTTGCGGAGCACAGGCTCCAGACGCGCAGGCTCAGTAGTTGTGGCTCACGGGCCTAGTTGCTCTGCGACACGTGGGATCTTCCGAGACCAGGGCTCGAACCCGTGTCCCCTGCATTGGCAAACAGATTCTCAACCACTGTGCCACCAGGGAAGCCCTATTTTATGTTTTTGATGTCACAATTTGCCTCTTTTTATATTGTGTATCAATTAACAAATTATTATAGCTATAGTTAGAGTGGCTTGTCCTTTTACCCTTACACTAGGGTTAAATGGTTAACACACCACCATATTGTGATGTTATTCTGAATTTGATTGTATACTTACTTTTACTAGTATGTTTTATATTTTAATTTTTAACATACATTTTAATATATAATTTGTCTATTTATCTTCTCCTTTTGAAAGAACTCATTGCCCGAATGGCCAGGCTAACGTGTTCATACTGAGTTGCAAGGTAGGCAGGGAAATGTAGACCTTTTATTGGGTGGCAAGTGTACAGCTGAAAATTGGTGTTCTGTTAAAAAAAAAGAGGAGAGAATGAACTTTCAGTCTCTGCCAGAGGGCTTATTTGCCTGCTCTTTATTTTACACAGGACAATGGAACTAGTGTTAAGGTTTGGGGATTGTAGGAATAAGACTACTTTTTAAAGCTCAGTTTGGTTCAACAAATGTTTATTGAGCACCATATCATGTAAGGTCCTGGGGATATAAACAAGGTATTGTTCCTTCCTAATGGTTGCTTACAGTACACTGGGAGAATAAATAAATACATAGTTTTAACATGATATGATAAACACAGTAATAGAGATACAAATGAATCTCTGTGTACCCGCTGACTCATGGATTTATTTATATGAAAAATTTTACAGGGATGTACATTTAAATTTTGTTATTCTTTTGCAAGTTGCCCTCTTTAAAGAGGATAAAACTACCCAAAAAGTTTTAAAAAGGATGCAGACATATATAGATCAGTCCTTATAACATTTTTCTTGACATTTCAACATTCATTTATTATTGAAGTTGATAGTTATTGCTTTTCTTACACTTGATTGAAGAAATGTCTTTTCAGATCTCTCTTGGCAAGTCTCAGAATAGTTCATGTTTTAGATTATCAATAGTTATTTACAGTTTCAATTGTAAATGATTAGGTTTCCTATTCCTAGAGGTTGGTTAAACAGTGAAATGACCCCTCAGTTTTAGCATTCACACCTTATAATGGGAAGGTAATTCTACACATTTGCTTTGTGTTTGGAATACTGATGTTTTCTTCTTAAAATCACTAAATATTTTCAGCTACTTAAGATTATATATACTTTCTTCAGGTCTCATTAAAGTATGATTCAAGGTCAGATCTCATCACAGAGATTTTTGTACAACAGTGATTCCATGTCAAGCAAGCATTCAAGATTTGCTCAGTCAACTTAATCAGATAATTTAACATAGACATCTCTCGTTACCTGCTGCCTTAGATCCAAACCAGAATGAATATTGTGGCTAGCAAGTTCCTTCTGCATATCTTACTTAGTATATAGGAGAAATTCATGATTCTAAAAAAGTAAAGATATTCACATGCAGCTTTCAGTACTGATATATTCTATCTGACCATTTGGGAATCAGAAAAATGGAAGAAAGGGAAAAATTGTATAAGTGTCACCACAAAGTTCTTTTTTTGACATAAGGTGCATTAAACTTCTGACTCTTTTCTTTCATCATGGAAGTCCTAAATTATAGAAACTATGAAAAAGAGAATTGAGATGATCTATAGTCTTACATATAGTTTCATATTTAAAATATAAATTGTAAAATGTAATTCTTAATTTAAGAGCCGTATTCAAATAAATTTCTTTTAGTTTTTGGAATTAATATTTTCTCTATAATAAGTATATTATAATGATTATTTTTGCTATATTTATTTTTTTAATAAATTTATTTATTTTTTGGCTGTGTTGGGTCTTCGTTGCTGTGCACGGGCTATCTCTAGTTTCGGTGAGCAGGGGCTACTCTTTGTTGCAGTACGCGGGCTTCTCATTGTGGTGGCTTCTCTTGTTGCGGGGCATAGACTCTAGGCTCATGGGCTTCAGTAGCTGTGGCACACGGGCTCAGTAGTTGTGGCTCGTGGGCTCTAGAGCACAGGCTCAATAGTTGTGGCTCACAGGTTCAGTTGCTCTGCAGCATGTGGGACCTTCCCGAAACAGGGCTTGAACCTGTGTCCCCTGCCTTGGCAGGCAGATTATTAACCACTGCGCCACCAGGGAAGCTCTTTCCTTTATTTTTAAGTTTTTATATGAAGTGTGTCAAAAATATACAAAGTAAAAAAATATATAGGAATTATTACCACGTGAATATGCTTGGGTAAAGCACAAAGATCAAGAAATAGAACAGTGTCGGCACTCAGAAGCCTGCCTGGTGACCCTCCAAACAGTATTCCCTTCTTCAGTACAAAAGATAGCTGCCATTCTGACTTCTGACATTTTAATAAATTTTGTCTGTTTTCAAACTTTCTCTTACACATATAAATCATTAGCACAGACTCTTTTTTGTTTGGCTTCCTTGCCTCAATATTATGGGTATAAAATTAATCCAACCTGTTCTGGCGCAACTGGAATTCATTCATTGTATTTGCAATTTTTTTTTAAGATTTTTTTTTGATGTGGACCTTTTTTTTTAAAGTCTTTATTGCATTTGTTATAGTATTGCTTCTCTTTTATGCTTTGGTTGTTTTTGGCTGCGAAGCATGTGGGATCTTAGCTCCCCCACCAGGGATCAAAACCACACTGCCTGCATTGGAAGGGGGAGTCTTAACCACTGGGCCGCCAGGGAAGTCCCTGGAATTCATTCATTGTTATTTCTTTATAGTATCTCAATGTATGATTGTAGCATTTGTAGACTGTAGAGTACAGAATTGGAAATATAGGACTGTAGCAATTCTCAGCTATTATCTCTTCAAATATTCCTTTCATCCCATTACTTCTATGCTCTCCAGTCACACATATAATAGACCATTTCACTTTTTTACCATATCTCTTATGTCTTCTATACTGTCTTCTGTGTATTCCATTCTTTAGGGTGTCTTTCCATGCTTTAGGGTGCTTATTTTCTTTTTGCTTATCTTGTTGTTTGCTAATTCTTTATTCAATCAAGTCTAATTTTCTGTTAAATCTACCCACTGACTTTTACTTTTCTGTACTCTTCAGTTAAAATTTTTAATGACTTTTTTTAAAACAGTTTCTGGTGTTCTGCTAAAACTCTTACTTACATCCTTTAGTTTCTTGACTTTAAGCGGAATATTTATTTTGAAGTCTCTTTTGCTTATCTGCATCTCTGAAGGTCAGTTTCTGCTCTTTGTTGCTTATCTTGTTTTTGATCAAATTAACCCATCTCTTCCTGTGCTTATTTATTTGTGATTGAGTACTGGATATTAGTGTGAAAATTTGTAGCAATAATTTGAGTCTTGGCTTCTCTCAGGTGGATGAGAACTCTTTCTATCCTAGACTGTTTTACCACATTTACCGCATTTAAAGATAAGCTTCAGCGCCTGTGAGGGCTGGTGCATTTCCTGGTTACTCTAAGTTGTAGCCTCTAGGTTTCCAGTCTAAAGCAGAAGAGATTTACCAGGACCTTAGACTCTAAAACTTTTCCCCTTTGCCTCACAAGGATGTCAAAAGGTCTGCTCAGCTTCTAGGCCTGATAGATGCTAATTCAGAAACTAGGGGATTCCCCTAGGAGAAAAGAGGGTCTAAATGCCAGGTTCACTTTTCACGTTCTACTCAACTGAATAGAATACAATGGTGTAATGATGACTAATGGCTTTTCAGAATGACGCCAGTTCCAAATCTCTCATATAATGGTGTTCAGACTTATAAATAACTTTCTTAGCCAGTGAAGGCTTCTTCCTCTCTCCACCCCCAGATATTGATCTTGAAATTCATGACTGCTTATTTAAGATCTTTGAGATCTTTAAACAGATTTTTTTTTAACGTTTACCCTAAATTTTCTAGTTGTTCTTAGCAGGAGGGTTGCCAAATTACCTGATCTGCCTTTACTAAAATCAGAACATATAAACACATTTTTGTAACAATAGTATCTTTAAATGAAATAGAATCCTTTTATTATAAACTTAGCTAACCCAAAGAAGTTTTAATTCCAAGAAAAATACTCTAGTAGATTAATATTACAAGCTATTAAGCATTGACCATATTTTGGAAAAGAATAATTTTCTTTTATCTGTATGCTTATACAAGGCACTGTGGCATAATAGTGACAAGTATAGGCTCTAGCTCCATATTTTCTGGATTTAAATCTCACGTCTGCAACTTATTGATGTTGTGACCTAAGCATGTTATTTAACCTATTTAACAGCACTCAAAATGGTTCCTGTTCCATAATACACACAAAGTATTGGCTATTATCATTTTGACAATTAAGTGATAATTTTATGATCCACTGTTTTCTTATTGATTCCTTTGCACAATCGTATTCCATTAAGGAACAAATAGTGGTTATCAAATAGAGAAACACTGGTCACTCAGTGGTAATTTTCAATTGAATGGAATAGAATGGTGTAATCATTTTTGAAATTATGATATTTTAAAAATCTTTCATATAATGCCATTCAGATTTGCAAATAACTCTCTCAGCCACTTGATTTAGTCAGGGTAGTTGGCAACTGGGTGGTCTCTACACTTGCCACATGCCAGAATTAATGTGATGTTCCTGAGGAACTGGCCATCAACTTGCTTGTAAATTTATCTCCTTGCTAATAAAGAGGGTCTTCTTGTGAGATTTAGACTTCTTTTGGATTTTTCGTGGGAGAAAAAAAGTTCACTTTAGTTATTTACGCCTTCATACTACCATAAAAGGGGGAAACAGGTTTAGGAAGATTCAGCTAACAGAGAATGTGACAAAATTTTACCCAAAACTAAATATTTTTCCCATATCAAGTTGCAGATGGTATTATCTCTGCCTGCTAATTTAGCTGTCTCCCAAACTAGTAATCTATCTCTACAGTTCTTCATTTGTTTACAGGCAAACACATGGGTGCGTTTGTTTGTTTATTTTCAGGCACAACATTTCATACTGATACGAACAGAGTATTCTTAATATTTTAGGGAGCAATTTAGTCAGTAACACCACTGTTGCCTCAGCAAATGTCAACTCTCAAGTAAATCTCAATAATCAAATAACAATCTATTCTCTAAATTCAAATTCTACAGAAGCATGCAATTTTAAAGCAGAACTGTTGTGTTTTGAAAATAATTTTCAGTGAAATAGAATATTAGACAATTAGGTACTTAAGTCAGTTTCAGGATATTTTAAGTATTGAATAAATAAATGGGAAACTAGAAGGACCATTGCAATGTACTTAATCAGTACTTTCCTTGCATTAAAAATTATTATGGGGCTTCCCTGGTGGCGCAGTGGTTGAGAGTCTGCCTGCCGATGCAGGGAACATGGGTTCGTGCCCCGGTCCGGGAAGATCCCATATGCCGCGGAGTAGCTGGGCCCGTGAGCCATGGCCGCTGAGCTTGCGCTCCGCAACGGGAGAGGCCACAGCAGTGAGAGGCCCGCGTACCCAAAAAAAAAAAAAAAAAAATATGGTACCACAGAAGTAGAAAATGACAAATTTGAGTATATAGAAATTAAAATTTTCTACATAGCAAAAGATGCTTATAAAACATCAAAATATAAAAAATCATTTCTGAGAAAATATTTGCAACACATATGGTAGAATAAGTGTGAATATCCCTAAATATAAAAAGCTCTTACCAGTTAAGAAAGAAATGAAAGGTAAGACTGCTCGGTACAAAAACTGAACAAAAGACAAAAGCAGGTCCTCCACAGAGACAGAAAGGTAACTAGAAAAGAAACATATGTAGAGAAGCTTCATCTGAGAGACTTCCAGGTGAAAGGTCAGCAATATTCCATTTTCACCTATCAGATTGTTGAAAATTAGAAGACTGAACATGCACTTACTTAGATGATAGGAAAATGGATGTTTTCCTGCGTTCGTCTTGTGAGTTACATTCCACAACTTTTGGAATGTAATCTGATAATATCTACTAATATTACTTGTACATTCCATTTAACATAGCAGTATGACTTGGGGCATCTATCTTAAGGATATAAACCATAAATATGTAAGGATACAGATAAAAAGATGTGTGGACCATCACTGTGTCCTGTGGAAGCAATCTAAAATATTCATTAATAGAGACATGTTGAAGAAATTGTGGTGTAGTTTACTCTCCAAACTATAGAATATTATGTGGCCAGTGAAAATATTGACATCCATGGAATATTACTGAGAGGAAAATGAATGCAAGAAAAAGACTACTTTGCATAACAAAAGATCACACTTTTGTAAAAACAACACATTCTAATACTTAGAAGTGCATTTCTGTTAGTTTGTATTAGCATAGAGAAAATCTAAGAAAAACATTTGTCAGGCTGTTAATATTGGTATCTTAATTGAGAAAGTGATAAAGACAAGATTTGTCATGTTTTTCTTTACTATATTTATGTTACTCTGTGTGTTAAACAAACATCTGTTGCTTTTGTAGTTTCAGAGTAAATTCTAATAAAGCAATAATAAATGCAATATATGTGAAGGCAAAAATTCCCAAGTAATCAGAGATTTTGTAATATGTAATGAGTAATGAAGGTTTTCTCTTATGAGTAACACTATTCAAATTGTGAGCAGTAATAAATGTCAGTCACTTATTAATAATGATTGACATTATTATATAAAACAAATATAAATCAAACTATTTTTCTAAAAAGTAAGCACTCACATTTGTATCATGTGCCTAAAAGCACTGTTAACTGTATTTTCGGTTTTTGAAAGTTTGCAAACATGTCAGACTAATTTAATCCTATTCCTTAAAGTCTTGAATATAAACATCATTTTAATAACATTCCCATGAATATTTATTAGAATCTTCTCAAGTCACTCCATATGATTTATTTGTACAATTCCTACTTTTATTGTACCACTCTTTTTATGTTAAAAAAATAAAAATGAGCCTCTTAATGTGGATTATAAATTCTGCGAGAACAGCTGGGCAGAGAAAGCTCAATAAATATTGAGTGACTGATGTGAATACTTAAATAACTAAAATGGTACCGATTAATTTTATTTTTAAATTTATAATAGGCAGTGCAGACGTTTAAAAGAAGTAATTGTTCTGAAGAATAGAGAATGTGGTTAGTGTAAAATAACATTAAACAAGTTGTATATTCTGTGCCTACCATACTGCTTCTTTCAGGCTCTTTTAGAAGCTAAACGTATTGATTTTTCATTGGGAAAGTGTGGCATGAAATTGTAGAGAAGGTAATTTCCAAATTCAGTTATCTTCCTTAACTCCATTTATTGAATATTGTTCGTAAACCTGAGTCATTTTATATGTACTCCTTTGTCGTGCGTATTAGTTTTCTGTGACCGCTGTAACAAATTACCGTACTTGGTAGTTTCAAACAATACAAATTTGTCATCTTACAGTCCAATTGTTTGGACTTCTGGAGGTCAGAAGTCCAAAACGGATCTCACTAGGCTAAAATCAAGATGACGGCAGGGCTGCATTCCTCTCTGGAGGCTTTAGAAGAAAATGTGTTTTCTTGCCTTTTCCAGCTTGGCCACATTACTTGACCCTAGCTCCCTTCCATCTTTAAAGCCAGCTGTGGCCTTTCAAGTCCGTCTCACATTGTGTAATTCTGACATTGAATATTCTGTCCCCCTCTTTCATATTTAAGGACCCTTGTGATTAATTGGGCCCATGTGGATATTCCAGGCTAATCTTCCTGTTTAAAGGTCAGCTGCTTAACAACTTAATCCCATCTGTACAGTAAGTTCCCCTTTGCCATGTAAACTAACATTCAGGGGGCCACATTCTCTCTACAACATCATTTTGTTGCAAAAGGAACTACAGATTGAAATGGATTAGGCAGATTCAGAGAGGTGATAAATTTTTTACTAGGATCGCATTATCTAAATCAGCAGTTTGTATATATTTTCAACAACTTCACCCTCGAGGGAGAAAAATGTGTTCCTGATTGTGGAACAAAAACAATTGAAATAGAAGAGCTGAGTATTTATAAAGATATTCAATATACTTTGAGATATAGGATTTAAAAAATGTGCTTGGAAATTCTGACATCCCCACATTTTCATAATCCCAAACTCTAGAATTATTCATTTTAGTATTTATTCCTGAATTGCTGCCCCTCTTTACACAATTTATAGTATAAAAATGGATCTGTTACGATTTAGACTAAAATTGTAGATATGTTTGTCCTTGAAATAAAAGGGTCATTCAAAACTAGTGTTCAGTTTTTCTGAATTACATTTTGCTAGCAAAGAATTGTTATAGACCTTGGTCTCTGAGTCTCTTACTGAGTCTGAATTAGCAGTCATTGAAACTGTTATAGCTGTATGTAAATCGCTTGCTTTATGTTTGTTTCACTTTCCTAATTTGCGACATAGAGAGATTGATGACTTGTATTCACGTTATCTTCCAGTTTCAAAATGTTATGATTTAAAGATCTATTTTCATGACTTCATTCGACTTAGTCTCAAGAAGCTGACAGTTACGGTCATAGTTACCTAGATAATTCTTCTCTCTATTGACTATATGACACTTACTAATTGTCAATGGCAAGGACTACCGTCTTCTCAAAAACCAGTCATGCAGGAGCTGTTCTTTGCCAGTTAAGGAAATCCTGAGCCTACAGTCTATCCGTTAACACCTGTTGTGAGTGAGGGTCTTCTTGCAGTTTCTTGGAAAGAAACAAGGGAGCTTTTGTTTGCACTGATGCTTTCCAAACGCGAGGCTTCTGGGGTGGGAAGTCCTTGCCTCGTCAGCCTTCTTGGAGCAAGGGGAGAAGGGTGTCTCTCTACCACGGAACCAATATCTACTTTTTACATTCATGCTTCTTTCCCCAAGACTTTAAATTCTTTTCTGTCTGTGGATGCTAGGGATTATTTTACTTTTCTTTCCTGGATAAAACAGCCGCGACTCGTTTTGTACCTAGAGCATCCTTTCTTCACAAATCTGCCTGACAAGTGGAAGGCAAACGTCCTTCCTAGCAATCACACACTTATTCACTTATTCCTTCGCTTTCTTATTCAACTTCTAACATGCCTCCCTAACTCCTTGCCATTTGCTCTCTCACCGTGCTCCAGCCAAGTGGGTTTCTCTTCAGTACCTCAAACATGCAAAGCTGCTTTTCACTTTGAAGCCATACCACGTGCTGTTCGGTCTGAGTTGCTCTTCCCTTTTGCTGTTTGCAGGGCTGACTCCTCATGTTAAATGCCGGTTTCTCAGAAAGGGACTCTCCAACAGTTTTATGCAGGCTAATTTATCTCTATCCCTACAAGGTAGGCCTTCTATATTAGTTTTCACCTTGGAGGAGTAGTCCATTCGTTCAAGAGAAGATCTACTACTTTGGCATCTGGTACCTGAGCATTCAATCTAGAAGGCAGGGTTGGCCTGTCTCATTTACTGAGTCTCAGGCCTTTAAAGTTATCACTGAACAATGTTCCAAGGAATCATCTGTTCCACTTAAAACCCTGCCGGGGATCTTCATGACTGGTAACAATTTCTCATCTTTTCCCTTTTTCTGTCTTCATTGACTTTGACCTCCCTCTCCTCCTTTTCCCAAATCAGCTTCATTAACTTCAGGAGAACAGTAGCTTGCATCTCAAGAATTTTTAACTAGGGCTCCAAAGTTTCTTCCCTCAGGACACGTCCAGAATTCCCTGTAGTTTTGTGCCTTCCTGGTTTCCCTAAAAGGCTTGAGAGCACACTCTTCTGTCCGTTCTATTGGATGAGCCTGCTTCTCTGATGGCGTGCCCAGGCACTTTGGGGAGGGATGTCAGGTCATAAGATGTGGGCCATTCTCACACAGTGTTTTTTTTCTTTCTTTAAGAAGAGGTTCAGTATCAAATAAGAATTAAATTTAAAAATAAATAAAAAAAGAAGAGATTCAGTCTTTTGAAAAAACTGAGTATCTGAGGCGGTGTCTAAGAATCATTTTCTAGACACCCCTTTTTCATGAGGGGTCCCCAGAGGTGGCAGAGGAATCAGCATCCTCAGGAAGGTCTATCAAGGCTGCATTCATGCTGTTCCCGTTTGAACTTCTAGCCGAGCACTTTATGTCCGCATAGGGGCTTTACCTAAGAGGCTGGAAAGTCCTCATTTTCATCCCCATCCCAGTTTTCTGGTATTTCTTAAGCCTGAACTGGTCTCTGAGAATCCTCATCAAAAATTCTTGGATCTGGGGCTCCCCTGGTGGCGCAGTGGTTGAGAGTCCGCCTGCCGATGCAGGGGACACGGGCTCGTGCCCCGGTCCGGGAGGATCCCACATGCCGCGGAGCGGCTGGGCCCGTGAGCCATGGCCACTGAGCCTGCGCGTCTGGAGCCTGTGCTCCGCAGCGGGAGAGGCCACAACAGTGAGAGGCCCGCGTACCGCAAAAAAATAAAATAAAAAAATAAAATCTTGGATCTGTCCTCAAAGAAAGGCATGGCCACTATTCCAAAAACTCATTGCATCTATTTCTAGGGATGGTAGTTATCTGTGTATGGATAGATAGGCTCCACATTAGCATTAATGACAATCCAGGGTTGCATTTGGACATTTTATCAAATTCTGGACATTTACTCAGTCTTATTGAACAAATCTGAAATTGGTGGGGCACAAGAACGTGAACTTGTCTTCCTTTTTCTCCTTGTCACCCTTTAAGGGGACTTATGACGGACTCTAGAACTTTCCTCTTCCTTTTCTATGGAAAACAGTCCAGTCTGGTCTAGAATACTTTAGAATTCAATCTCATTTCTCATCTAAAACTCTCTCTTCTCCTCCCCTTTAATGATCAGCCTTAAACTGTGTGTGTGGTGGTCCGGGTGGGGAAAGTTCTCATCCTGAGACAGTGTCTCCTTCCTCTTACGTTAGGTTGTCATATTTAGAAAACAAAAAATAACAAAAACAACAACAAAAAGCAACGTCCGAGTTAAATTGGAATTTCAGATAAACAAACTATTTTTGTTTTGTAAAACATATTTAAGTTTTTTTTTTTTTTTTGATGTGGACCATTTTTAAAGTCTTTATTGAATCTGTTACAATGCTGCTTCTGTTTTATGTTTTTGGGTTTTTTTAGCCGCGGGATCTTGGCTCCCTGACCAGGGGTCAAGACCACACCCCCTGCATTGGAAGCGCGGAGTCTTAACCACTGGACCGCCAGGGAAGTCCCCCCAACAACAAATTATTTTTAGTATAGTATATTCCAGATATTCCGTGGTGCATACTTACACTAATGTTTTTTGTTGCTGCTGTTGATCTGAAATTCACATTTCTCTGGGCATATCCCGTATTTTATCTGGTAACCCTACTCGTATATCCTTTGGATCCTCCAGGGCATTGGAGCTTGGAAAAAGGGAAAAGAAAGAGAAAAATGTCTTTTGTGTCACTGAGCACATGATACTAAGCCATTTCCTCTTGACTGATTCTCAGGGCTCTGCTTTCCTGCCCTAGTGGCAGGAGCTCCAACGGGCGCCACCTCATGGGGCACACGCATACTCTTAGGAGGCTCTGCAGGTGACTTCCCAGTGCTCAAGTCCCTGACCTGGGAGACTGTGTTCCTGTTTCACCTCTTCTGGGTCCCCTCAGCTCCTGCCTCTGGCAGGAGACCCCACAGTATAGAGGGAAGCTCAGCAAGTCCTCTGAATGAGCAGAAGTCTAAAGGTATTTGAAAGGCTGTTTTCCCTTTTGGTTGATATCTAATCTCGTTGAGTGGTTTTCTTGAAAACTCCCTTACATAGTTTGTATAGATATATTTGGTTTGAGTGACAGTAAGAAATAGATACCACATCTGAATTGGGTCAAAATAAGGAGAATTTTTTTAAAAAAAATTTTAAAGGGACAAAGATACTATTTACTTCCTAGTTAAGGCTGAGCGATATTCCGGTGTGTATATGTACTACATTCTGTTTATCCATTCATCTGTCGATGGACATGGGTTGCTGCTATGTTAGCTTTGTGAACAATGCTGTTATAAACATGGATGTCCAAAATATCTCTTTGAGTTCCTTTTTTCAATTCTTTTGCATACATATTTAGAAGTAGAATTGGTAGAGCGTATGATCGTTGCATTTTTTTTTTTTTTAGGAACTACCATACTGTTTTCCACAGTTTGGCGCCATTTTACATTCCTACCAATAGTGCACTAGAGTTCCAATTTCTCCACATCTTCACCTGTATTGTTCTTTTCTGTGTGCGTGTGTGTGTGTGTGTGTGTGTGTGTGTGTTTCTCCTAGTGGGTTATGATGTGGTATGTCATTGTGGTTTTGATTTGCATTTTGTTAATGATTAGTGATGTTGAGCATCTTTTCATGTGCTTATTGGCCATGTGTATATCTTCTTTGGAGAAGTGTCTATTCAAGGCTTTTGCCATTTTTAAAAAATCAGATTGTGTTTTTGTTGGTGAGTTTTAGTAGTTCTCCATATATTGTGGCTATTAATCCTTTATCAGATATATGATTTATAAATACTTTCTCCCATTCCGTGGGTTGTCTTTTTAGAGGCAGAAAGTGGAATAGTGTTTGCCAGGGACTGTGGGGAGAGAAGAATAGGGCGTTACTGTTTAATGGGTACAGAGTTTTAAGTTTGCAAGATAGACAGTTCTGGAGATGGATGGAGATGATCGTTGTGCAACAGTATGAATATACTTCATACCACTGAACTGTACACTTAGAAGTAGTTCGTATAGTCAATGTCGGTACATTTTCCCAGAAAAAAATTGGGAGAAAAAACTCACCTGGAAAAGCCTATGGATGAGAAAATGAAAATCTAACTTGTGATAAACTGATGAAAGTAAAACAATAAAATTTCTTATGCATTAAAAATATGACTATTTTAAAAGGTGTGGGAAAGATATAGGAATACCAAAAGGAGAATTCAATACACTTGACCTCTTGCAGCCACTACCCCTAAGACTGAAATACTAGGGACAGGATGGTTACTGAAGCTGGAGACAGAGCTGTGTGGAGAGAAGGTCACTCAGCAGGAGTTGTATTCTTCACCCAATAGGTACAGCCAGCTCTTGTTAACGCTACAGCTCTCCTTTCTCTCCACCATCTCCTGCCCATTCTCCCCAAGAGTGGCACCCAAGGACAGCCAGAGAGCATGAGAACCCATGGATGCAGCCCATACAGGCTGCCTTTCAGGGCAGGGGGCTATGGAGAAGGCTTGGGAGGTGGACCTGCAGGGGAGGAGAAGGGCATGTAGCATTCTCTCCCTAGACTAATGACTCTAGATTCTTATGCATTCTCTTTGAATGTTGTAGTCTGCTTTTATGTAAGGCTAGAAGGCTGGGGTAGGGTATGTGATGTTTAGGGTAGCAGCTAGAACCCTTGGTAGGTCCTGGGGAGATGTGTCGGTTGGCCTTCAAGAGTGTGTGTGATATTTAGCACAGATAGTCCTCAGCTTTGGGATTTTATAGCAATCTCAAACTATTGGTAGAGTCCTATTCAACATCCTGATTCAGATATAAATGAGGAGAAATTATTATTAATGACCCACTTAGGGGAAGATATAGGTCTCGTTGAGCCTGGCGCTTACACGGTTTTGTAGAAACTCTTTAAGAAAAGGATACAATAGTATGAGTACAAATTTATGTATGAAAGGGACCATTGATACAGAATTAGAAAACCACAGCACATTTTAAAAAGTTGACTAATGCTGAGGCCATCAAAAACTCCCCACACCACTAGAATACTTTCCTCCTCCACTTTTGTGCTAAATACTCTTTGAACACCTTTTCATAGAAGAAAGATTTTATAACATTTTCTATAAAGTATAGAAAGATAATTCCACCCTTCCTCTGAGATGGTTGATTAAAATTTGTTTTTATTGATGTTTTCACCACTTCCTAGTAATGCCATCATGTCCATTTTGGGGCATTGTAAAATTTAAGAAAATCGCTATAGTGTGTTTGTAATTGTATACATTTATTTATCAGGTGTATTTTTGACAGGAGTCAATTCCTTTTGAGTAGATGTCAATGTGAATCAAATTCTCTGCTTACAATTTTAACTTATCTAATAATTGGAACGCTTTTCCACAGTCTACCTTCTGGCTCTCTACATCTCACGTCTCATGTACCTCCCCATATGCTCTGGTCCTAGGGGCTATAGGATTTGCTCCCATTGTGATATAATCTCTGGATCTGCCTGTTTGCGTCATGAAACTGGGTGTGTTTATGAGGTAGCGTGTTGCTGGAAGCCTCACCCAGCTGGCAGTAACCTAACCACACACATACATGACTGAGAACCACAGGAATATATCTCATTAAACTCAGTATAAATGTATCCCCGACTCAACTTCTACTTTACTGGATCCCAAACATGCTTTTGCAACCATTCCAACTGGAGCAGAGGTTGGGATGGAGAGAGTTAGTAGTCTTTAGTGGTTGAGGTTAAAACATCTTACGTTTGCTGAGTTTCCAAAACTTCATGACCATTTGAACACTTCTTTAAGCTCTCTTAAGCACACTGAGAGTCTTCGAAACTTAAACTTCATTTGCTGCCTGGGGCACACAAAGTGCTTCCCTGTGTCATTGAATGTGGATGGGTTCTCCTCTGATGCTCAGGTCCTCCTATGAAATCCAGCATCCTGTGCCGTCTCCTTGAGCCTTTATAAAATATGCTCTCTCAGGGTATCAGCATCTGTGAATATGAATCCTTTTGCTTGCCCTCTCCCATTTCCAAAGGCTTTAGTAGATACTTAAAAAGACAAAGTTGTAAGTTTCATTTTTTCCTCTGGGAGATATTTCAGCTCTCAGGCAAACCAACAGGTACAGCTTGATAGTTGGGGTAGGGTCACCTATATATTACCAATGTTGAGTCCCTACTTTCTGTTGGCTAGGAAACCCAGACACACGATTAACTGTGAGAAACCTGAGGGTGATTTGGACCAAGATGTCTGGGACAGTCTCTTCGCTCGCTTGACAACCAACCATCAGTCATACACTTAGAATAATATTGTCCAATAGTGTTTATATACTGAACATCTTTACATTCATTTCGTTTTTAGTCATCCAGGTGAAGAATTAAATCTTGAAATCACTTTTGTACTGTTGATGATTTTTTTGTCTAGGTATTTAAAACAGCTGATAATGCTTATAATTTTAAATAAGGCTAGCATCTGAGGAATCTCAGATGAAAATTCTTTTCTTCGTCTGTCTGCCAAGTTATGGGTAGAATACCAAAGTCAAGAAGTCATCTTTCCAAGCCTGGGAATAAAATAGTCTTCAACACATTGAATTCTGCAACTGCCCATTTTGCACTTTTGTTACCAAGTGCAAGTTCACGTGCCCGATGCACAGTGAGGCCAAACTAAAACGTCAGAATTTGGAGCAGAGAAAGGTTTATTGTAGGGCCATGCAAGGAGACAGGGGCGCGTGCCCCCAAAATCTCGAACTCCCCAAAGGTTTCAGCAAAGCACTTTGAAAGGCAAGGTGAGGGAGAGGCGTGGTTAGTTGTTGCAAACTTCTTGGTGTCAGAATCCTTTGTTCTTAAAGCTGTCTGCCCAAGTCAAGTCACAATGTTCCTACAAACCTCCAACAAAACAAATGTTATCCTCTGTTCTGGAACTTTTTATCTCTGTGTGAATGGATGCTTAAAGGTCAGAGTCTTGAGAATAATTGATCCTGTATATTTCAGGCTATAGGCAACATTCTTTTACAAAAGGTGCAGAGCCAGCATGACTAAGCATGGGCAACAAAGCACAAAGATTAAAGCAGAGGGAACAGATCTAATATGGAGTCAGAATTGTTCTTCCCTATTACACTTTTGAATTTGTAATTTAAATAGTGATCTCATATATATATATATAGTATATTGTATAAATATATATATAAATACAGATGTTTGTGGCACATATAATATGTACATAAAGTAGTCTCAATTTTTAAAGCATTTTAACAAAAACAATAGGTCCCTACCAACAGTGAATAGTCTTCCCCTACAACTGAAGATACCAGTGTTCAGATATTTAAATAGGGACCAAAGTTAGATAGCTAATATTTCGATTAGGATTTAGGAAACAGATGCATAGAAAGTGAATTATGACTTCCCTACCAGGTTAAGCTCAGGTTCTTTCTTTTGTTGTCATGGCAAAGAACAAAAGAGGCTGTTGGTTGAAAGCAGGGAGAGAAATTGGTACAGCAAATGCTCAAGATGTATAATAATAACTGATTAACCTATGATATAGGGGTGTGACAACTAAATAAGGTGAAGTGCATTAAAACATTTTGGAAAATGTAAAATGCTGTAGCCAAGCATAATCATGTTTGTGTTTTACAATATATTTCTTTTTAAAAATAAATATTGACCCAATGGTCTGTGCATAACAGGAGCTCTTATTTTAAAAATTCACAAAGATTTAACTAGTTTTCTAAAATTCTCTTGGAAGCCTTGTGGTTCTAATTGTTCCCATTAAATTGAATGTAGTTTTCTAAAAATAGTTTGTTTTGGAGCAATGCAGATTTTAGCAAATCGTATGTTGAGAGTTTTTATTGGGAAAAAATTAAGAAGGCCAATAAAGAGATAATCCTGGGTAGCCTTGAGTGAATCCAGTGGAATGTGATACAAGATAAAGATTTATCTCAACACAACGTTAGTTTATGTTTTACCTTTCTTCTCCTTATTCTTACCTGCCTGTTTGTTATATCGACAATGATATTTTCCCACAAATTTCGTTAAAACTTTTTTTCCCCATGCAGTGGAGAAAATGATCACAGATGTACTTCCTGGTTCCTTTTTCTCTCCAAACATTACTTTGATATTCTAAAGGGATTCCACAGAATTAATACCAGAAAAAAGGAGAAAAACTTCTCCATTTCTGATTATTGTAAATGCCTGTTTGTGGTTTGCAAGTTGTCAAACTTTGTGTTTAGTTTTCAGACTTTGAATAAAAATTAAAAATTACACTCAATGTATTCATTTTTGGTTGTGTGACTTACAATTAATGTACATTATGTGGGTGAGTATATACATAAACAATAAATATATACATACATATTTTTAAACATTGGACCATAAAAGACTAGACTTCTCTTTTACTATTTTATGATGTTATATCCCAGTGAAAACAATGCTTTGTCTATAAACAAAGTATTTTATTTATTAGATTATGTGAATTGTGAAAAAATACCATTTTGCTTAAAGGAATTGTTGTCTCACACCTGTAAATACTTTTTAAACCACAAAAAACATAACACCCAAAGTTGCTCTGGCAACTGAAGATCAAGGGTACGTATCAAACTAAAAAACAGAGCTAACATCTGAATATTCATTCTAGCAAGACACAGCCCATATTTCAGTTTACACTTCTTCTAATTTATTCAGCAGGCCTGACACTGAACAGCACGTAATACCATCAGTTTGATGAGGTGTGACCTACCCCGAGGTCACTGGGTAACTATTAAAAGATTTGCACTGAGTCCTAAGTCTAGGGCTTTAAAGTTGGACAGTATTACTTGCAAATATATTCAAAAATAAAGTTTCCAATTGCTATGCACTTTTAAGGTTTACTTTGTTGAAAGGAAGTCCTTTGGGATAAATAGCAATGTTAAGGACAATCAAGGAGCATTCATAATAGGAAATATTGAATTATTATGGTGCAGAAATAATTTTTGCATTTCATTAATAAAAGTTTCTTGAGAATGAGGAGGTGAGTTAGATACCTGTATTGTTTTTTCCTAGCTCTGAACATCTAAATAAACAATAAGGATCAACACCTTAAAAAGAAAAGCAGTAGAGCTAAATGGAGGTTTTCTTTCGATACTCCGTAACTTGGATCTTCTTTTTTTCTAGCTTTCTCTTTCAAATGATGTTTTTGTTTTTGTTTGTCAATATAATAAGTATTCTAAAAAGGAATCATCAGTCTTACGTCAAGCAAAAACTTAGTGATGAGATAAGCCAGGACAAATCCAGAAAGGTAGCTGATGTGTTTATAGTCAAACCATCCCTGTTCATTTTATTTTGAAAGTGGAGTTGTGTGATGCTAGCAAATTCCTTAGTAAAACAGCCTCTGAGTCCGTTTTAAAGTGGTTAGAAGGGAAGAGCAAAAAGTAATTTGATTTCCACTCTCCCTGATGTTTTCCCTTCCATTACAAAAGTCCACTTGAAAAAACAATATATTTCAAAGCTCTTGTTTCTGACAGCCACTGCAGAGGCATATACCATGTATGCATTCTTGCACAGCTATCAGACATCAGAACCCAGGAATACCTGGTTGAACAAATCCAAAATGAGTTATTTGTAGTAAGTCATTATCCCCTGCCTCCGCCCCCCCGGCATCCTGGTGTTCGGTGTTGAACGTGTCTCCTGTCTGAATGTATTTTCTAAGGCCATGGACAAGCAGAGCTGATGGGGGCAGAGATCATTATAAAGAAACATACCCTTCATAAAAACTGCACCAATGTCCATGCTTGGAAAATGGATGTGATTTACTGTGATGCATTTGTGTCTACTTTCTGATGTGTTTGCTAGTTCACACAGCATTTTTAACTTGAGAGTAGAAAATAGAGGCCCAGAGGCAAAGGGGAGACAGAGAATTTAGGAGGAAAATTTGTTTCCTAATAATAGAAAGAAACATTCCTGCCCCTCTGAAATATATTTAGTTTTTGTAATTACTTTAAAGAGACAGTGAATTTTTCAAAAACACCCAATGAAAAGTTATGTGCAACACTTGTATATTATCAATGTTCTCCCTAAAGCTTTCTTAATATAGATATTATTTTTCTATAAAGATCAAGAAAACATTTATTATAGAGACATTCTAATAGGATAAATTACAAACCTGCTTAAAGTAGCCTAGAATATGATTTAATTTTGTCAGAAGTGTGGCCCTGTAGCATTGATGTTCAATTATGAAGTAGGAACGCCATAGATATTAAATATAGACATGGTGACTAAATTAAATCATTCTTATGAATAATATGTTATCAATTTTTTGAAAATTCTATGGCCTATTTAGAGATTTTTTGATAGAATTTAGAAACAAGGCAGGACTGTGTTAACCCACCCATTTTGTAAATGAAAAAATTGCAGTGGGAGATAAGGCGAGTCATTTGCCTGACATCCCATTACTACTCTGTGTAGAATGGGCTACAAGGGCTATTGTTGATCTATCACACTCACTCTATAGTGTAGGGATCCTTCTAGGTTGTAAGACTGCCATAGTAATGTGTATCAGTTGTGAATCAGGAAAATTTTACATAACTTCATATTGAAAATTTGTGTAATATTTCACAGTCACTCTGATGTAACATAAATAAAATACCTTATGATTCTAATAAAGGTTTTGATTCATGGCACAATATTTTCTAAATACCAAGGTGATTTATTATTTGAACACTGTGCACTCCTTGTGTAATTGCACACTCTACTTCATTTATTAGACAGAGCATACAATTTATTAATGATAGAGGTTGTGCTTTTGATTTTGCATTTCAGACCTGTTAAATGGAGGAAAAAGAAGTAGATTGAATCTTGGACTGTGCTTCACAATTGGACAATATTTGGTATACTTAGGAATTCGAATATTTTAATCAACATTTTTTAATAATTTTGAGAAGTATCATTTATTGGGAGCGTGTCAGACAAAGGTGCAGCTTCTGGATACAGGCACCCTTAGAAGCTTACAATTTTAATAAATTGGGCTCTTGTAGAAAACAACCAAGGCTTCAGACAACGTTGCTACTTCCTAAGAATCCAATAGGGAGAATGAAAGATGTGTTTCTAAGCGTACCCCTCAATATAAAGAAAAAAATGGAGAATATTGAGAGGTCAGGGATTGTGAGGTGGGTTAGAGATTGAAAAGAGATGGAGTAAACCCTAGAATGCTTCAGAAAATAGAGACCTTGAAACGAACAATTAGACATAAGATGCAATATTCTTTCCTGGAATTTGTTTCAGAAATAAGAAATTGCCTGTTTAGGGGCTCAAAGTTCACTCTGTAGCAACAGGCTGTCAGAGAGGGCATGAAATGGAGGTTAGTGAGAAATGAGATCAAGGGAGTTGAATCGTATGGGAAGAGAATCTGACTCCAAAGACAGGTGTGTCCTTTCTTCTGCATATGATTTCTAATTTCATGCAGTTCATACTGAACACAGAATTGTGGACAAGGGCGTGGTTACAAACTTAAGGGTTCTCTCTAATTGTAAAATGTAGATAATAATTTTGTTTACTAAATGGTTAGCACTTTTGGAATTCTTATATGAACCAGGAACTAAACACTTTGCATATATCAACTCATTAGACCTTAGGATAACCCCTTGAAACAAGTTCTTATGCTCTTGTTATGAGGATTAAGTGGACAAATAAATGCCCAGCACTTAAATGAACATAGCAAAATCTCTAAAAAGTTAGCAATTAGGATCACCTTAATGAGATGGTCCTTAAATTAGAAGTAAGTTTATTTATTTATTTTAATTAAAGTATAGTTGATTTACAATGTTGTGTTCATTTCTGCTGTACAGCAAAGTGATTCAGTTATACATATATATACACATACGTGTGTGTGTGTATATATATACATATATATGTATATATATACACACACACACATTCTTTTTAAATATTCTTTTCCATTATGGTTTATCACAGGATATTGAATATATTTCCCTGTGCTATACGGTAAGAGCTTGTTGTTTCTCCATTCTGTATATAATAGTCCGCAACTGCTAGTCCCAAACTCCCATTTCATCCCTCCCCCACCCCCTCCCCCTTGACAGCCACATGTCTGTTCTCTATGTCTGTGAGTCTGTTTCTGTTTCATAGATAAGTTCATTTGTGTCATATTTTAGATTCCATATATAAGTGGTATCATATGGTATTTGTCTTTCCCTTTCTGAGTTATTTCTCTTAACATGGTAATCTCTGATTCCACCCATGTTTCTGCCAATGGCATTACTTCTTTCTTTTTTGTGGCTGAGTAGTATTCCATAGCATATATGTACTACATCTTCTTTATCCATTCATCTGTCAATGGACATTTAGGTTGTTTCCATGTCTTGGCTATTGTGAATAGTGCTGCTATGAACCTAGGGGTATGTGTATCTTTTTGAATTATAGTTTTGTCTGGGTATATGCCCAGGAGTGAGATTGCCGGATCATATGGCAAGTCTAATTTTAGTTTTCTGAGGAACCTCCATGCTGTTTTCCATAGTATCTGCACCAACTTACATTCCCACCAACAGTGTAAGAGGGTTCCCTTTTCTCCACACCCTCTCCAGCATTTGTTATTTGTAGACTTTTTATGATGGCCATTCTGACCAGTGTGAGGTGGTACCTCACTGTAGTTTTGATTTGCATTTCTCTGATAATTAGTGATTTTGAGCATCTTTTCATGTGCCTGTTGGCCATCAGTATGTCTTTTTTGGAGAAATGTCTATTTAGGTCTTCTGCCCATTTTTCTATTGGGTTTGTTTGTTGTTGAGTTGTATGAGCTGTTTGTATATTTTGGAAATTAAGCCCTTGTTGGTTGTATCATGCAAATATTTTCTCCCATTCTGTAGGTTGTCTTTTTGTTTTGTTTATGGTTTCCTTTGCTGTGCAAAAGCTTGTAAGTTTGATTAGGTCCCATTTGTTTATTTTTGCTTTTATTTCTGTTGCCTTTGGGAGACTGACCTAAGTAAACATTGATACAATTTATGTCAGAAAATGTTTTGCCTATGAAAATGAAGGTAAGTTTAATCAAGATCTAGTTAAGTCATTGTTGATAGTGACATCACCAATGTCAAGAGAGTAAATGAACAGTCGTAGCTGGAATTATTTGTGAATCTGAGACACATTATGGTATCTGAAGATCAGAATAAATCCTCCTGCCAATGTTGTGATGCTCTACATTTGTAAGTCAACTATTGTTATTTGTTCCTTGTCTTTCGAGAGGTACCTATTTTTACTGCACACAGATATGCCTTGAGAATGGGGTCCTAATGAAGACATTTTTTTGTGTTTGGCCACCCGATTCTGCTCAAAATATAAGACCATCCATTGGGTGTAGTAAAATTTCAGATTCTGTTTAAATTTAATTGATCCTTTAAGAATTTTCATCCCTCATCCACTGTAGTTTTGAATGTCTTTTCTCACTGCGCCAAGGGCCACCAAAAATCTTATCTTTTACACCGGAACTTGACAGAAATAGTTGGAAGCAAGGTTCTCTAACAAGTTGGAACAAGCACTGTTTCTAAGGGTCTGGAAGTTAATGACTTTTGCTAAAGCTAACACTTGCTTTCACATCTCCCTGATCTGTGACATGGAGCAGTGTGCGTTAAGTAAGATTGGGATTCTGATTCTGTATAACAAGCATAAACTGGTGCCTGTATCAATCATAAATGAAGAAAAGAGCAAAAAGTCAATGCCTTTGAAAATTAACCCTAGATAATGAGGAAATAGAATTGTCTTTCATAGTAGATTTTGTGGTTTTGAATAAAGTGACCTTAAAATATCTAGCTTTTCCTAGTTTTCAAATACTATATTTGTACATTGCAATTTAGTCAATTAAAACAGTTATTAATCAACAAGTGCAGTAATCAAATACACAATAAAGTGATTTGCCAGTTAGGCACAAGATTACTCTCATCAAGCAAATGATAATTGGACAAATATTAGGGATATATTTTAGATGTAATTTTTTTAAATAGGAGAATGATTCAACTCTCCAGCTAAAAATTATCCTCGGAGATTGTTGCAAGTAATTTATGCAAGACATTCAACTCAAAATGATAGTATTTTTCTGTTATGATTAGGTTGCAACATTTTAGACATAATTTTTAAAGGTACTATGCTAAACTGAAGAGTGTATCCTAAAAGTGAAGAAGCTGAGCTCTGATACTTTTCAGAAAGCCAAAAGAGAAAGAGGTGGGAATAGATTTTGAAAAATATTTGTGAGGCTAAAATAACAGTCTCAATAAAATGCAGGAATAAAATATAGGCTGTGCTCCAATAAACTGGTAATCTCCTTGGTAGGACTCCAAGTAATCCTTTTTCAGATTGAGCATTTTTCCTTTAGGAAGATACAATATGCACATTGATTTGTCGGGAAAATGAGCCCCTCTAGAATCCATTGACGGCAGTTCAACGTTAACTAACTGTGAGCATTATGTGCTATCTGATATTACATATGCAGAAGAATTTTTTACACGTGTGGGATGTTTTCTCCACCTTTATTTTAATTTCTTTCATAGTACAGAGAATCTGTGTTGACCCAAGTGTTTTCTTTTTTTCCCTTCCTTTTTTTGTTTTTAGTTTTGTCTAGATTCGTTTGAAAGTGGGTCGCTTCCAGTGGTTTGATCTATTGGTTAGTCAACTTTATAAATGAGTTTCTACTTGGATCCAACTTAAAATCTTAAATGGATATCCTGATTATTCTTACGCCATCCCTTTATCAGCAGAAGTGATGACTGCCTTCCACAAGGATACAGAGGAGGTTTTGCTGAAAAGCTATATTTGGCATTTCAAATATTATCAGAAACATAAAAAGAAAGCATTTATCTTTATTGGAAATTGTACAGAGTAGAAATACTTGCGCATACACTTCAAATACTAATTTGTCTCTAAGGATACAAGAAAAGAATGTGGTTTTAGATTTCAAGACTCTTTGAAAATGATGTCAGATCTTCCACAGTTGAAGAGGCAGTATAGCAAAGTGCCAAGAACAGAGACTTTGGAGAAAGACATCTCTAAGTTGAAATCACTCCTCGTGAGACCTACTAACCTTGTGTCAGGTTTCTTAAGCTCTCTGAGGCTCTGTTCCCTCATCTCTGAAATAGGGATTGTAGTATATACCCCATAGAGTTATTGTGAGCATGAAGTGGGATAATATATGATTAGCAGAGTAAAGCATCAGTAGCAGGAGATGACTGTTACAAGGGAGAGAAACATTTCATTAAATTATAATAGGAAGTTTGGAGCTTTTCCCATTATAGAAGATACTTCAGTCCTATTTGGTTTTGCTCTGTGAGAATTAAGAGGTAAAGTATATAAGGTAGGTATGCGTGAAAATTATTGTAAGAGAAGCCCCATAAACTTTGCCTGACAATTGAGGATAATAGAGGGGAACATGCTGTTCCGATGATGTTAGAAGTGTGCAGTGAATGACAGGGCCCTGGTCTGGCTCTCCCTTGATGGAAAAAAAAAGTGAAGCCATCAGTTTAATTAACGGCACCAGAATATCTTATACCTCTGTGGCATTGTTCCAGGCAAAGGGAATGGAGCAATGAACAAATGACACAAAATTTCCTGATGTCTTAGAGTCTATACGTGGGTAGGAAAGACAAATAATAGGTAAGATAGATAGGTAACTTATGACATATAACAGAAGGGAGTAAGTGCTTTGGAGAAATATCAAGCAGAAGATGATTGGGAGCTCTGAGTGGGAAAAAGAGCTATTGCATCCAGCGTGGTCAGGAATGGCCTCCCTGCTCAAGACGGGAAAGAAGGAGGGAGCTGGCAGATTCATGGGGCTCAAATGTTCCAGACAGAGTAGAGAGCAAGGGTAAATGCCCGGAGGCAGGGAGGAACTGGCATTCCCCAAGACTGGCAGGAAAGGCGATACAGGAATGAACTGAGGGGAGGAGCAGTAAATGCTGTCAGAGAGGACTGAGGGAACTTCCAGGCCATCATAAGGACGACTGCTTTCACAGACCATCAGTTAGAAACCAAGGGAGCGACCGGATGGGACTCAACATTTTAGAGCAACGATCACTCTGTGTTTCACGTTCTCAGTGATCTGTGAGGTAGAGAACATGATTTTCTTTAAAATCTTAAAATGTGAAATGGAAAAGTAAATGAAAAGAGGAGTAGCATGTATGTACTGAAAGCTTTACCCAACGGATAAGCCCTGGGTAGAGTTAACGTTACATAACCTCATCTAATCGTCACAACTAATCTAAGAGGTAGTCCATCACTTATCCCCATTTTATAGGCAGGAAAATGCGTTTACAGAGTTTAAGCAGCTTGTAGGGCTAGTGAGTCTCATTGAGAAGAGCTGATTCCAGAGTCCAGATTCTAATATGTCTTCCTTCCTAGGGTATTAGGTGAGATTTAAACATTTTAAATGTGTGTATGTGTTTAAAATGTTTTTCTTTCTTTTTTTATACTATGAAGACTAATTATTAGATCTTAATAAAATGCATTGTCTTTTGTATTAATGACCATGAGTGAATGAAAATTTCTTCACATTTCCACCTACTGTACTTTGTAGCAGGGCCAAAGGGCAGCAAACAGTTTTCTGTAAATCATACCAGAAATTACTTAAATTAACATATCAATGCTCAGCAATGGCAGGCCATTTAAAACATGGATTCATAAATGGGTTCTCTTTACATCTTGACTCATTCTATGAGGCTGCCATCACGCTGATACCAAAACTAGACAAAGATAGCACAGAAAAAGAAAATTACAGGCCAGTATCAATGATGAACATAGATGCAAAAATCCTCAGCAAAATACTAGCAAACTGAATCCAACAACACCGTTAAAAGGATCATACACCATGATCAAGTGGGATTTATCCCAGGGATGCAGGGACTTTTCAGTGTCCTCAAATCAATCAGTGCGATACACCACATTAACAAATTGAAGAATAAAAACCATATGTTCATCTCAGTAGATGCAGAAAAAGCTTTTGATAAAATTCAACATCCATTTATGATAAAAAGTCTCCAGAAAGTGGGCACAGAGGGAACCTACCTCAACATAATAAAGGCTGTATATGACAAACACACAGCTAACTTCATACTTCACAGTGAAAAGTTGATGTACAGTATATATCTTCCTTTTTTTTTTCACTTTGATGTACAATTTGGTATCCTCCTAAGTCTCTCTAGCGAAATAGCAGATTTTGAAATAGATTGAAATGAATAGATATCTGCCTTAAATCTAAACCTTCTTTCTCATCTTTGAAACGTTTTCTGTTCAGGTTCCAGGGACACAGTTAAAACCCAGAAGGCAGTGATTGTTTTCAAAACAATTGAGAGGCCCGAGGAACTCGTAGAATTGTGAACATAATGACCCATCACAGCTTTACCTAAGTGAAGGTATTTCTTACTTTGCATTTCATGAGAAAGGCTAGTCTTGCTAAACTTGCTTCCTGAATAATATCCCCTCAAAGACATCCATAATAATGTCCCCTCAAAGACATCCATATCGGGCTTCCCTGGTGGCGCAGTGGTTGAGAGTCCGCCTGCCGATGCAGGGGACACGGGTTCGTGCCCCGGTCCGCGAAGATCCCACATGCCGCGGAGCGGCTGGGCCCGTGAGCCATGGCCGCTGAGCCTGCGCGTCCGGAGCCTGGGCTCCGCAACGGGAGAGGCCACAGCAGTGAGAGGCCCGCGTACCGCAAAAAAAAAAAAAAAAAAAGACATCCATATCCTAATCTCTGAAACTTGTGATGACGTCATCTTATATTGCAAAAAAAAATTTTGAAGATGTGTTTAGGGATCTTAAAATGGGAAGATTATACTGGATTATCTAGGTGAGCCCAGTGCAATCACAAGGGTCTTCTGATAGGGGCAGGAGATCAGAGAGAAGAATAGGAGGAAAGAACTTGGACTGAGGCGGAGCCTTGAGTCAAGGAAAGCAGGGAGCCTCTGGAAGCTGAATAAGGCAAGGAAAGGGGTTGTCCCCTAGAGCCTCCGGGAGGACCCAGCCCTGCTGCCACCTCGACTTTAGCCCAGTGAGGCTCATCTTGAACTTCTCACCTCTGGAAGTGCAAGATAATAAATTGCTGCTGCTTTGAGCCGCTAAGTCTGTGGTAATTTACTAGGGTCCCAGTAGGAAACTAACACACTCCTTATTCCCCTCGGATTTCCGCTCCAATGTCATGTTACGGGTGGGTCTGTCCCTGAACTCCTGATGTACAACCACAGTGCTCTTCCTCCCAACCTGCCCCCTCTATTCTAGTCCCTGTCGTCTTCATTTTACGTTCTGCTCTCAAGAGGCTCTCCTTAGTGGGCTCTTCATCCCGGAAGGCAGCTTCATGTGGTCAATTTCAGGAGTCCGGTGGGTCCGAATCCTCCAGCACAGCCACATCTTTCTGTGGTCCCTTTGCGCTCACCTATGAACTGGAGCAGCAAAGCCCACCTCCTGCAGTTCTTTTTTTTTTTTTTTGGCCATGCCACATGGCATGCAGAACTTCCCCGACCAGGGATTGAACCTGTGCCCTCTGCAGTGGAAGTGGGGAGTGTAAACCCCTGGACCACCAGGGAAGTCCCCACCTGCAGTTTCGATGCTGCTTACAGCCGGCCCTACTCGGCTTTTCAGTGAGTATCTCGTGGCAATATTTGGCTTCTCCAGCTGTCAGGGCCCTTTACCTTTCCATTACTTTCTCCTTAGCAGTTGCTGACGCTCTGGTTCTTTCTGCTTTGGATGGCTTGTGGCCACTGACTTATATCTGGGGGTTTGTAAGGAGATTCTGTCACTTAATTTTGTTGTAGATATTATCTGTGGCTTTTAGGTCTTTCAGTGCTGCTTATATGGGGGCTTCAGGGAGATCCCTTCACTGTCATATCTTCCCAGAATCCTTTAACATCATACGTAAATATTCACAACTCTCGGAATGGAGCTTTTTCTTCTCTGTTTTTGTTTCTTCAGGAGATTTTGGAGCCGCCCCCAAAAGACAAAACTACCTTATTCAGGGATTTAAAATCAAAATTTTTAATTGACACTAAATAAACCGTGGGCCCGGTGCAAATCTAGACTTAGCGTTTTCCTATGACTTTTTGTCTTTAGAATGGAAGTCAAAGGCATTTTACATGATCTGTGAGGCACTGTGCTGAGTCCTTTGTGCTCAGAAGGTCACTTGTTCCTCATGGCCTTATGGGGGTATGTTAGCTCCATGTGACAGGTAACAGCTCGGGCTGAGTGTGTTTGGTTTGCTGGAGGTGGTAGGTGGGATGTTTATGGAGCTCTGGCTCCTGAGAGAGATGGAAAATCAAGGGCTCACAGAGAGATGCAGTCAGGGTCGGGGTCTAGTTACAGCTGAAGAGCATATGTGGAGAAACTGAGGCAGAAAATCATTCACACGATCTGGGCTCGCATGTTGTGGGTCTGGGACAGCAGGAGCAGTCTGGGCAGGTGGATGACAGGGGTGATCTCATTCTTGACTGTGGGGGAAATGGTGGCAAGACCTGCTCATCATAACTCCCAGTGACTGAGGCTGAAATTTCACTGCTGATGCCGAAAGCTCAGCCTCTCTGTACACCCGTGCCAAATCGAATCTCCGAGACAGAGTCTGGGTGAAGTGGAAAACGAGAGCTTTATTACTTTGCCAGGCAAAGGGGGACACAGCGGGCTCCTGCCTCGAAAAACTATGTGTCCCAACTTGGAGGAGATAGTAAGGAGTTTTATAGTAATGGTTCAAAGAGGGCGTGATCAGCTCATGGACATTATTCGGATGGGCTGGCGGTCAGCATCATCAACTTTCAGGTTCCAACTGCTCTGGGGTCTACGTGCTTGTGGGCAGCATACCATCGTTATTAACTTCTCCCACCTGGAGGGGGTTTCAGTACCTGCAGAACGGCTCAGAGATATTGTTGTGTGCATCTGTTGATGGGGAACCAGGACCTTGCCCCGAGGCTGCACTATTGTTTCTCTTGACAGTTTCTCCCTGGTCTGGCGTCCCCTCCCCCCCTAATTAACAACTGATTGAATCTGCCCGTTGGAACTCAGGGTGGGTCGTGGAGGCTGAATGAAAGCTATTTCCTGTAATCAAAGAAATGGGGGACACAGGAAGGCTTTGCTCGGTATCAATACCTGTCCTCAGTAGCACCTGGCTTGAGTAATGGGGGAGGAGTACCATGAAATCAGGAAGATGCCACTATGCTACAAACAGAAGGATAGGTTGCCAGTTTTTTTGCAAGGGCCAGCAACCAACAGAAAAATCTATTGAATTATTGTGTAATTATTTTGAAAACACATGGGATAAAAGTCTACTCTGTCAGAATGAGTGCTTTGAATGCTTCCATGCCAAACAAATAAACAAAAACACCCAAACAAACAAACAAACCTTCCCATCTGTACCATCGATTGATTTTAATTAGAAAATTCCCCTTTGAGGATTGGGCTTAGATCAGCCGTTCACACTTAGTATGGATTTCTCCAATAGAATTGCTTTTTTTGTGGTTATATGTATAAGAAAAGGCATTTTCATTGAAGAAAGGATTATCTTGTGTTATGGGGCACTTTAGTGAAAAGTGGATTTAGTTGGAGGATTTCAGTAGACCAAACACACAACAAATATATTCAGCTGAAAGGAGGGAAAAGGATGGTTGAAGGAGGGCAGCAATGGATTTATCCTGATTTACCATCTTCCTAAGTGTGCCGCCGAACATGTTCTCCTTGAAACACTTCGCACGACATAGATTGCCTGACCTTCATCTTTTAAAACAGCAAACATATTTTGATTCTCTCCAACCCATAAAAATGGCTGGCTTCAATTTCTTTCTCTCATATTTAAAATGTGTCAGAGAAACATGAGTTATTGTAATTGGACGCTTTTCTCATGTGGCATTCTCAATTAAGATGACCATAAAACACCTAGCCACGTACATATACTTAAAAGATGACCTCCTCTCTCCCTCGTCCCTCCCTCCTTCCTTCCTTTTCTTAAAATGCAAACCAGTGTTGACTCAGTTTGCTAGGAAATAGGTACACTAATAGGTACAGTTCGAACCCTTACTTCGTTGGCATATTGAATACCCAAACTTCAAAGCTATAATGGTCCAGTTTCCTACCATTCCTATCGAGAAATCGAAGCCACAATAATGTGGCCAAATACCTAGTTATTATGACAAGGGCACTGAATGTTGCAACGGGCTATTTCACTGAAATGGCTGCGTTCGGACTTGACGTTCATGGAAGGAAAAGGCTGCTTTGTCAAATTAAAACTCGCTTCCAACTTAGAGCTTTGTAAATGTAAGTTATTGTCAATCATGCTGTATTGGAGCCTGTAATCCCCAAGCAAAGCATAACTACCTGCATTACTTCAAAATATTCAACACACTCTGCATCAGCTTCACTTATCATCTACCCCATCGTTTTCAGCTTTGTCATGAACACCTGTCAAGTCTCGATGCTTTCTTCCTTTAGTTTTTCCTTTAAAGTGTTCATTCCAGATTCATTGACACTTTCCCAGGATGTGATATATGTTTTTGGTTAGCTCTAGCCTGGGTTTCCTCTTTGGTTCTTTCGCAAGTGTGGTGTTTGATCATCACAGGCGTGGATGGGACAGACCGCTAGGCTGCAGTTTGCTCATTAACTTGGCAGATTGACCAACTCAGAGTTTCATGGGAAGGCAGAACAAATAGACCATCTGGATATGTGGTGTATGGTTGTCATTTGAGTGGCTGCTTTAGCGGTTCTCACGTTTCCCATCCCACCTTTTCAACCAACACCGTACAGACACACACTGATTTGCACAACCTATTTGACTTTCGGAGTCCTAAGGTAATAGGGAAGAACAAATATGATACCATATTGAATCTGTTTCTTTCACTTTAACCTTTGTATTCTATTGCTTTGGCTGCAAGTTAATCACTAAAGGGATGCTGCTAATAGTTTAAAGTGTATGTACATAATGGCCCATCTCTGGGAACCCTGCCCCCCATGCCTGAGTGCTAAGCTAAAATACCTTTTGTTTAGCTCACAGGAAACATCCTGACCAGGCTGACTTGTGAATGGCTGTAGGAAAGAAGATATTAACAGATTCCCTCTGCACTCTGGCTGGAACCAGGAAATATTTACAGTAACTTATCACCTTTTTACTTTACTTCCTCACCCCCTCTTCTTTGTTCTATAAAAGAAACTAGCATCCAGTCCTGGCAAGATGATTCTTTGGAACATGAGTCCCCCGTCTTCTCAGTCTGCTGGCTTTCTGAATGAATTCACTATTTCTTGCCCCCAAAACTCGTCTCTCAATTGATTGGCCTGTCTTACAGCAAATAGTGCAAGCTTGGACTCGGTACCAATGACTGTGCCTATATTTCTGAGGTTTCTGCTACTGCTTGACTGTTCACTGAAGTCTTAATTTTTTTTCTTTGTCCTCACAGCGTGGTATGCCACATATTAGACTGTTTCTTACTATCTTAGAGACTTTTGGATACAAAGACACACACACACGTCTAACTGAACAAAACTTGTATTTGTTGGAGAGAATTCTATTGTAATTGCTTCCGTGAAGTACTGTTTCTATAAGGTACTAGCCAGAATTTTTAAACATACTTATGACAGTATATTTCACCTTTCAATATTATTCCTTTGTGACTGATTTGTTCTGTTTGCTTTTGCTTTATTTTTTATTTTAATTCACAATTACACTTTCAAAATTATAGACAGGAAGAGAAAAGAACCTGTTAGTTTAAAAAATAGGAAACAATTCCTCTTTGGTGAAGCAAACACCTTCTTGAGACAAGTGTTACGATGGGCCATTTGGTTTGTGGAATGATGTCTCTTGGTGTAAGAACAGGCTGGACTAGGCGTGAGGCAAAGGCAAACCAATTGCTCTGGTGGCCAGATAAGAAGTTTGAGGTGCTCTAGGCAGCCTGAGAATGAGAGAGAAAATGAAAGTAGCTAAGGGATAACTAGCCACTGGGTAACTTTCCAACGGTTGGCATTCTCTCTGGAAGGAAGATGACCAGGCAAAACTCTCCAGTGTCAGAAAGGTGACCTCAATACTATGCAGCCCTCATATCCAGGGACTGACTTTTGCATTGCAATGTCATCTGCATGTAGGAAGGAACTCTGGCTATATTAATCGCATGATGTAGGTTATGTAATTTGTGCATTTGTGTGTATCGATGGCCAAAGGAGATAAAAAGGAACATAAGGAGAAAGGTGAAAGAAAGAAGAGGAAGAAGGAAAAAGGGAGAGGGAGGAAAAAGGCATGTTAGAGTTCTCCTGTGCTTTCAAAATTGATCACCAACGTTCTGCTGGTGCCCTTCTCTCCTCCTCCCTTCCTTCTCTTCCAGTTTTTCTTTCTGTTCTTTTTTTCTCTTCTTTTATTCCTTCCTCCTTCCTGCCCTCTTGCTCTCATTTTCTTCCTTGCAAGGAAAGAGAATGGATTGCGAATTAGGAGCGATGTAAGAATTTGGGGAAACGGTAGCTTTGAATCAGCAATTCCTGCATGCTCTTTGGGTTTGCTTATTTGACGCAGGGAGATAACTGCACATGTGTGCTCCTGTGAGTCTTTGCATATTCAGTGGGATGAAGGATATTTGCCTAAATGTGGAGATGGAGGCCAAGTACGAGCTTATTATTAAGGGCAAGTCAGGACACGGGAGAGAAAGGGGAAGCGGTAGGAAGAGGCTGAGTGAAGTCCACAGGGTACGGCATGGGTGTTTGGAGAAAAGCAGTATCGGACAAGTGGAGCAAGACAAGGAGGTGTGGTGTACTTTCTGTTCCTGTGGTTTCTCACGAACATCATCCCTGACTTTCAGACCATCTCCCTGTCATTTAGATTCCCATAGGATTCCTTCTAATTGTTTATTATAATTGAACTACATTCATTAGCTGCTTCTTCCCTACTAGACCGTAAACTTCGTGAAGGAAGGGATTGTAAAGTGGTTATTCAGTTCCAAGTACATACATTATTATTACTATTATTATTATTAACTACTAAATATTCCCACCTTGTATAATATAATGCCTGGCCCCTGGTAAATATTCATTACATGTTTGAGATGCACAGGGGAAAAGCATAGATTAAAGAGGTCAGTGAATTGGCTTGGTTCTTCCAAAGTGGATGTTCTCATCTAAGGGCTACATACAGTCAGGTATATGACTTCATATCTCATCTTTATACTTTCACAGCATGTTCAAGCAGAAAGAGAATTTGCTTGGCAAAATTAATTCAAATACTTAACAAACAGATTTGAAAAGAATCCAATTTCAGCAAAATAATTTTATATTATTAGTTTTTGATTTTACGATTTGTTTCTCATTCTTTGTGACACTTGTGAGAGTGAGTTAGCCATTTTATAGAAATTATTTTGGTGAACTCTGGCCTGAATTTCACAGTGAGATTTTCATATAACTCATGACTGAATTAACTAGGGTTCAATTCACAGTTTTTAACTTACTTTGTTTAATAGATAAAATGTGTGAATTGGTCTATGTTAGAGGCAAAGATTCCACCCTCCCTTCCATTCAGCAATGATTTTGTTTGTAACTGTCTTTTGGAAAATTCCTTTAATAAGCTCATTCCTGGTACAAAGTATGAAGTACGGGACCTCTAACAAATTATACCACTGAATGTTGACATAAATCGTATTGTAGGTGTGCTGTCAGTAGTGGTGATGGGTGTATCCTTTTCAGAGATTATAAGATTTCCTGCTTCTTAAAAGAACGAAGAGTAGAAATCCAAGTTGAGACTTGCCTGTACTTATATTGTGATGACTCAATGTTATGATTGAAATTAAAACACAAGATTCATTTATAGCTTGAGTTTTTGAAATGGAAATACCATAAGAATCATGATATTTCAGTTGCACTTATTTATAACTTATATTTATAATTTTCCTTCATTGCTTCTGAATACTTCCTCTGGAGTTCACACCTTTTCCAAAAAAATCACAGTACAAAAAATTAAAGCTCTTAATTACTCTAGGTGTTTTGAAATTGCTCATTTATGAATGATTTTAGTTTGTTTAGGTTTAACGTAACCTCAACCATCTGTTACAAAAGAGTGCTTTCAGGCATTCCCTGATGACTGATAAAAATGTATGTTACGGGAGGCTAAGTACTCTTCCCCAAATCTCTTTCAAGTCACAATTTAGGCTTAGTTAAGTAAAATAATTACAAGCAAGACCAGACACATCTTACCATTCCACAGATTCCAACGATTCCCTTACTGGTGTGTGCTCTGAACCCTTCCTGGACATGACGGTGCTCACTGGGACTTCAGGTAAAGTTTAAAATAGATTATTTTGTCATATAATTCAATCAAATTTTATTGATGAAATCATTCAAACATACAGAAAAATTAGAAAATAATGTAACAAACACAGGGTGCACAATTTGGACTTAACAGACGTTATTTAACAGATGTGGTGTTTCCTGGAGATCACAGTTTATTTGAAAGTAATACAACATTAAAGAGTCCAACAAAGCTTCGTTCCTGTAACTCTTCCCTCTCTTTCCTCTTCAAGGGTAACCACTCTTCTGGAGTTGCTTATATCCGTTTGTGTTTTTTGTTCTTTTACTACATGTGGCATGGATTCATAAACGCTATGCAAAATCGTATTGTGTGCTTTTAAACTTTACATAAGTGGAATCACACTGTGTGTATCCTGCTGCGACTTGCTTTTTTTCACTGAGATGTTGATACATGCGCATTTGGTTCATACATTTTACCAGTTTTATAGGAATAAGCCAGTTAATCCATTGCTCTATGACGAATAGTTAGGTCGTTTCCACACTTTTGATGTTATGAACATTGCTGCGATGAGAGATCCTGTGCTTGTCTCCTTTGAATACTTGTATCGGAATTTCTTTACGGTAGATTTCTGGAAGTGAAACTCGTAACTCATAGGGCAAGTGCAACTTTACATTTTCTGGATATTTCTAAATTGCTCTCTAGAGTTGTATAAATTTACACTCTCAGATCAATATTTAGGTTTCTTTTTCCCCATAACCTCACCAAACGTGGATGTTATCCATCGTAAATATTTGTCAACCTGAGAGCGGTAAAATGTTAGTTTTTCTTTCATTGCCCTGTGTAAATTAGCTGGTTAAGGTTTGTTACTAGGAGACCAGAAGGTACAATTACTTCTTTTATTTCCTTTAGGATCTCAAGCATTACATTCATTATGTTCCTAGGTTCAAGATGCAAAACCATGTTAGACCATGCATGGCCGTATTGTTATTTACCTGTTTGTTTATAAATAATGTCATGGACACATAGGAACTCTCAAATCCTCTCCCTTTGCATCCCATAACCCTGAATTTTAAAGTGTTTATCATTTCCTTGCCATTTAGGAATTGTGTGTGTGTGTGTGTGTGTTTGCTTTTGCTTGTTTTTAAACTTCATGAAAAGAATATCCTATTGAAGGGTTTGGGGACTTCATTTTACTTAACATTACGTAAGATTCAGCCATGTTGTTATATGCAGCTATAGTTTTTTTTTTTTTTCACACTCCATTGTGTACATAAAACATAATTTAACAATTCTGCAGTGGAAGGGAATTTGGGTTGTTTGTAATTTTTGCTTTCTAGCTGTTCTTGAGGACCTCTCGCAGTGTGTGTGTCAGCCTTTCTCTTAGTTAAATTGCTATGGGGAGAATCGGTGGGTTGTAGGGTGAGCAAATTTCCAACTGTACTCATCTTGGAAGTTTTGGTAAGATTCACCTGTAAAACCATCTGTGTTGCTCTGTTAACATATTACAACTCTTCAATTTCTTTAATAAAAATTATATTGCCGTTCAGGTGTTCTCTGTCTTCACAGGTTAGTTTTGTTAGGTTACCTTTCTATTAAAAATTTTTCCATTTCACCTAGGTTTTCAATGAAACTTGAATAAAGTTGCTGATAATGTTTACTTACTATCTTTTTAAAGTTCACTTACATCATTAGCATTATGTCTCCTTTATCACTCATAAAATTATGAGTGCACTCTCTCTCTTTTCATCCATCTGTGTTACCAGAGGCTAGCTTTTATTTTGTCACTTGTCAAAGATCCAACTTAGAGTTTATTGACTTCTTTATTTTATCTTCATCTTCCATTTTATACTTTTAATTATTTCCTTTCTTTACTTCCATTTCATACTTTTAATTATTTCCTTCTTTACTTTCTTTGGGCTTATTGTTTGTTTCTAATTTCTTATGTTGGACATTTACTCTTTAATTTTTAATCTTTCTTCTCTTCTAGTGTGAGTAGTTAAGGCTATACATTCCTCTCTTCGAAAGGCCTTAAGTATTCTCCACAAATCTAGGTATAGTACTTTCATTTTTATTAATCTCTAAGGATTTTTAAATTGCTTACCATTTATTTTTTGACCAATGATTTTTTTTTTCATGTGGATTTTAATTTTCTTATTTCCACCTTCTAACTTGATTGTGTTGTGGTCAGAAAACATAATCTGTATGATATCTTTTCTCAGAAAAGTTGTGAGATTTGTATTATGGCCTAGTGTATGGTCACCTGTGATAACTGTTCCATGTGTATTTGAGAAGAATGTGTTTTTTTCTTCTGATTCTGTCTTGGATGAGACTATGTTGACCCCAGGAAGGCTTACGAGGCTGGATGAGAAGGTTCGTTCATGTCTAGGAGTAAAACATAGGGTAAGTTGTAATCAAATTGTAGATTGTACACTTCTGAGATTGATGAGGTAAACCTGGCCCAGATCAGGTGATCTTGGCACTTACTCAGACTGGTTTACATGCACAATTGCTCCAGGATTATGTAAGGCTAGATCTGGAGAGTAGATGTCATGCTAACAGAAAGCCAGGGGGACCTCATCTCATTGATATCTTATGGTCTACACCTGGTGAACTTGAACTTCTGTCTGTGCTGAAGAATGTAGCTGAGAACTTTGAGGTATACCTTGAGTGCATTTGCTTCCTTCTCTGTACTTCAGGTACATAAACCTCATTTGATTTTCCTAAGTGGTGCTGGTCTTCCAGTCAAATTTATTACTACCATTTGTCAATAAAGTGATTGTGTACCTAGTGAGGTACACATTTTTATGTTTTCTGCCAAATGGGTTTTCTTCTCTGGAATAGTTTGATTAAATCCTTTCTGTCTTGGATTATCTTTTCTCATAGATTTGCAAATTTATATATTCTAGACTTTAAGTATTTCTCTTACTGGAAATACAAATATTAACTTTCAGATATGGCCTATTTCTATGTTTACGGTGATTTTTACTGTACAGAAAAATGTCAACTTAATGTGATAAATTTATAAATACTTAAGTTCTTTTGGTATTTTTATAATTCTAAATATGTTATCAAGGGAATTCTATGTGCTAGGTACTAGGTCTTGGGAAATTCCCTATCTCAGCAGTGATGAAAAATAAATTGTTATGATGAAAAATAAAACAGGGTAACTACTTTATATTACTGAGATAGCCTGATGATAATTATGAATTATTAAATACACTGGGAGTATAATTAAAGAGTTGGGAGTTTTTTCTCTTTTACTACTTTGGGTGACAGTTTGCTTAAGACATGAATTATGTGTTCTTTGATTATTTATGGATCTTTCCTATAAAACTACCAGTATGCTTTTTGTCCATTTGTTATACATGATTTTTAAACTGCTGATTAATTTCTAACTATTGAAGCGTTCAAAATTTTTGTTTATCCATGAATCATTTTACATGTGTTAGTGGTGATTCTTTAGAGAACTTTCCTTTTCTTCTTCTTTTCCTTCTCCCCGCCTTTCCGAAGTAAACTATACACACCATTACAAAAGTATGCTATAATCCATTGCAATCATTATCTTTCCTGATGCTCAAATTACCAAATTTGGACTATAAGAGCTGCTTCAAGAAAGAGTCTCTTTCAACCAGCTCTATTCGTTATTCAGCACACTCTTGATTTATGGAATTGCATTTCTCTCAACATGAGTAAGGTTGAAAATCTGGTCATATTTATGAAAGTCATTTGTGTTTCCTTTTCTGTGAAGAATTTATTCATATGCTTTGCTCATTTTCTGTTGGATTGTCTTTTTTTCTTATTTACTTGTATAAAACTATTAAATTTAAAGAGGCTAGATCTTTGGTTGTAATATTAAATATATCATTCCCATTTTATTTTTTGTGTTTTGGGGGGGGTTATTGCTATATGGATTTTAAAATTTGTATCCTCTTAACATTATCATTTTTTTAATGACTTCTGGAGTTTGTGTCAGTTAGATAAACCTTCTGCACTCCTAGATTCTAAAGGAATTCTATAACATGTTTTGTTATAGGACTTCTATGATTTTATTTTTACACTTATACCTTTGACCTATTAGGCTTTTATTCCTCTTATATGGTGTGTAGAACTGGTGTGTAAAACATAAAAGTTTATGTTTTTCTAAATGGTTATCCAGCTTCCCCCACATCATTATTGAATAGTCCATATTTTCCTCTGTAGTTTGAGATGACACTTTTATCATAAAGTCCTGAATGTATTTAGGTCAATACTGGGATTTGTATTTTCTTCTATTACTTGGTTTTTAATGTACTGATGCCACAAATTTTAACTAATGAATAACTGTAGTATATTTTGATAACCTAGTATTCCCTTAATGCTCTTATTTTTCAGAATTAAAAACAGTATTCTGTATAAGTGCAGAATCACTTAAAAACCAACAAACTCTTGGCATTTTCCTCTGGATCATGTTCTATTTATAAATTAATTTAAGAAATTGACAGCTTTATGATATTAGTCTTCCTATCCAAGAACATGACATACCTTTCCATGTGGTGAAGCTGATCTTTTTAAAATATAAGTTTTACAAGTCTCTTATTAAGTTCATTCTTTGATTTTAAATTTATCATTGTTAGTATAAATGACATACTGATTTCATTATTTCATTTAACTTGTTTGTAGATATATATATTTATTATCTACTGATTTTCTGTATTTATTTGTTTTTATTAATTACCTTATAAATTCTTTGATTCTGGTAGGAATTTTTTATTGTTATTGTTGAATGTTGTTTTTTACATGTAATTAATCATAAAATAGTGAACATTTTTGCCTCTTCTTTTTTATTTTTAAATACTTAAGTTCTTTTGCTTCTCTAATTGCAGTGGCTAGTACCTCATAGATAATATTAAATAATGGTAACAAAAATTTTCTTTGAGTTATTCTTGACATTAAGAGGAATGCTTCTTGTGTTCTCAGATACCAAAGAACTTGCACAAGGCAGTGCATCCCTTTCCAGCTGTGTTTTTTTCCAGTTCACCTCAGGTGAAAGCCTTAGTAATTGCAATACAACAGCCTGAAAGGGGCTATGACTGCTCTGCTTGCTGTTAGTTATGGGGTCCTTACTGCCATTTGACAGATGAGTGAGTAAACTACACTATCACTTTCTTAGTGTTTACATTCTAGACTATATTCAATATCAACCATCTTAGTTCAGATTCTCTATAAAGATCATGAGATGAGGAATCATATGCAAGTGATTTTCTAAAGAAATGCTTTCCTGAAAACTTGTAAGGGAATACAGAAAACAGGGCAAGGAGGGGGAAGAAGACAAGCAAATATACAACTTTTCGTTATACAACTTTCGTTATACAACTTTTCAGGTAACATTCCAGCCTGATTCTGCAGGAAGAACTTCTTGAGGGTAAACTATACCTTAGAGTTTTTCTCAGCTCAAGGCAAGGATATTGAACTTTCATATAATCAGATCAGTGGGTCATTGGCTGACATCTCGTAAGGGATGTAAACTCCCAGGTACTTCCTGTTCTATGAACCTGGGAAATGACTCCATTAGTCCGTGGGCAGTCCTCTGAGAAGAGTCACAGCTATGGCTTTATAAAGCAAAATCACAAGCCAGGAAGTAGGTACACAGAAACAAAAATAGTGACACGAGGAAATTTGGATAGGGCATCAATAATTGGCTACAATGGATAAAACTTTTTCTTATTCATTCAACAAACGTTAAAATAAGAGTGTTGGGCTTCCCTGGTGGTGCAGTGGTTGAGAATCCACCTCCCAATGCAGGGGACATGGGTTCAAGCCCTGGTCTGGGAAGATCCCACATGCCGCGGAGCAGCTAAGCCCATGCACTACAACTACTGAGGCTGTGCTCTAGAGCCTGCGAGCCACAGCTACTGAGCCCGCGTGCCACAGCTGCTGAAGCCCGCGTGCCTGGAGTCTGTGCTCCGCAGCGGGAGAGGCCACTGCAGTGGGAGGCCCTCACGCTGCAGCGGGGAGTGGCTCCCGCTTGCTGCAACTGGAGAGGGCCTGCGTGCAGCAATGAAGACCCAATACAGCCATAAATAAATAAATAAATAAAATTAAAATAAAATAAGAGTGTTGATGTTGCCAACAATTGTGTATCAGATTTTCTTTGTAATTCAATCAAATTTGCTTCACTTATGTTGTGTCTATATTTCAGGTGCGTAAATATGTTTTATTTGCACAGTGGCTTCATCCATAATAATTTTTTATCTTAAAGTTATTTTGTTTTAACTTCATGTGTTCTTTGTAAGTAGAACCTAACTGAATGTGGAATTTTTATAATTCAATCTAAATCTTTGTCTTTTAACTGGTGCTTTTACTCCATTTACATTTATAGATATTATTCATATATTTGGATATATTTTATCATCTAATTTTGTGTGTTTTGTTTAGCTTGCCCTTACTTGGCTCTTTTTTCTCTCTTTCCTGATTGCAGTCTGGAATAACTGAGGTTTTTCTATTTCCTTTTTCCTTTCTTTGGATTTGGGAGTCATGAATCACTTCTTTTTTTTCTTTTCTCTTTTTTTTCTTCCCTCATTTATTCCTTCCTTCCTTTCTTCCCTTTTTATAATTACTCTTAAATTATTCACATGAATACACAACTTTATATAATCTAATTGATTAATACCTCTACCTTCCTATGCTCAAGTAAAAAGGCCTTAGTAATCTTACTTTAACCACTTCCCATTTTTATGTTATTTTATCCAAATCTAGCTATATTTTGTTAAATTTTATTTTATTTTTTGGTCTTATTTTTATCAAAGATAAGAAGACAGTTTGAAAATTCAAGTTATTCTATAAGGCTTATAACACGATTGGTGTTCCTGTTTTTATATCCCTTTCCATCCTTCCCCTACCCTTCTTGGTGCTCCCCAGACACAACATGTTCCCCCAGAACCTGATTTTTCTCCTATTCTTTGTGTCCATATCTCTAAATAATATGTGTGTCCTGTTAGGTTACAGTTATTGTTTTGTATGTTATATATCAACTTTCTGCTATGAAAGATGATGACTTGTCTCTTTGGCTATTCCCCTCTCCCCTTAATCCACCCCTTTTTTCCCCCAGTAGAGCTATAGAATAATATTGTTTATGTTTCTGGGAGTTAATAATTATCAAATACATATCCAGTACTTACTAGTCTGTAACACATTACAAGGTAGGCATCTCAAGATGCAGAAATAAAAATTCAGTCCAAGAGGACAGCGCTCACAATCTAACGACGTACAGAGAAAATTAATAAAACTAATAAATTAATAAAACTAGATCAATAAAATTAATAAATAATTAAATTAATAAATAAATAATAAAATTAATAAAACTAGAAAATTAATAAAACTGAAAAAGAAGGATTATTTGTGATAGAAGTTAGTACAGCAGGTGAGAATGAAACATGTAGATATTAAGGGAATCAAATTTCAGGCAGAGGGAATAGCAATTGCAAATGCCCTAAGGCTGCAGCATGTCTATCTTGTAGGACTAGCAAGCGCTGAATACTCAAGAACAGTTACTAGGAAGAGACAAAATAAAATAAAAAAATGGGTTGGCAGTTCCTGCGTGTTCTCTTAGGCCAGGGTCAGCACACTTTCTGTAAAGAGCTGATGGTAAGCATTTTCCAATTTGTGGTCCATCCAGTCTCTGTTGCAATTACTCATGTCGGCCGTTGTAGTGTGAAAGTAGCCAAACACAATATACAAATAAGTGGGCATGTCTATGCTTTAATAAAAAATTATTTACAAAGTCATCTGTCGTAGCTAGTGCAGTGACTGCATGACCTTATCCTCTTTGCAGTCAAGGTATTACTAGACCAAGGGTTGGCAAACTACACAAGAGCTAGGAATCATTTTTACATTTTTAAAGTGTTGTAAACCACAAATGCATTCGCATGCACTCACACACACACACACACACAAAGAACACCGGACAGAGACTACGTGTGGCCTTAAAGCCTAGATATTTACTACCTGGCCTTTTACAGAAAAGTTTGCCAACTCCTACGCTAGACTCACAAAAATGAGTTGGATAATGTTTCTTCTTTCTCCATTCTCTTAAATAACTTTTCTAAGAAAGATTATTTAGTTCATAAAAATTTGGTAGGCCTTATCTGTAAATCAAATGAAGCTTAGTTTTGTTTTGTTTTTTTAAGCCAAGGATATCCTTGATTACCACCTTAAATGGTTATTCAATTTTTTCTATTTGCTTAATTTTTCTATTTTTCAGGGCCATTTCAGTATCTATTTGTTTTCCAAAAAGATGTCCATTTACTGTAGATTTTCACATCAAATGTATTTATCAAGTGTATTCAAATTTCTTGCCCATTTTCTACCGGGTTATCTGTCTTTTTCCTATTGATTTGTAGAAATGTATTATTTATTCTGGATATGGGACCTTTGCCAGGTGTTAATACCTTCTTCCACCTTATGGTTCACTTTTGATTATGTATTTTGATAATGTATTTTGTATCATGAATCTCTCTTTTTTTTTTTTTTTCTTTTTGCGGTACACGGGCTTCTCACTGTTGTGGCCTTTGCGGAGCACAGGCTCCGGACGCGCAGGCTCAGCGGCCATGGCTCATGGGCCCAGCTGCTCCGCGGCATGTGGGATCTTCCCGGACCGGGGCAGGAACCCATGTCCCCTGCATCGGCAGGCAGACTCTCAACCACTGCGCCACCAGGGGAACCCTGTATCATGAATCTCTTGATCGTATATTTCGATGAACTGAAATTCTTAATATTAATATATTACAATGTACCTTTCTTTTATGGCTAGTACTTTGTGTGTCCCTTTTAAGAAATCCCCACTTATACCAAGTCGGGAAATACAGTCTATGTTTTCTTGTAGATCAGCACTGTTCATTAGAAAAAATGTGAACCACAAATTTGGACCACACATATGATTTAAATTTTTAAGTAGCCATATTAAAAATATAATGAAGCTGGAGAAATGAATAGGGATAACAAAATTATTAAGGAGATATTTTTTGTTCTTTAAAAAACAGATTTCAAATTCTAGTGGCTGTTTCACACTGACAGCACATCCCCATTTGGACCAGGCACATTTCAAGTGCTGATACCCATATGTGTCTAAGGGCTATCATATGTGGCTGTCAATATGCCATATTAACCTAGTTTAGAGGTTTTAATGATATGCCATTTACATTTAACTCGACCGCCCAAATGCAATTGTTTTCTCGTGTGTAGCATGAGGTAGCATACTTAACCAGGAAACTAAGTAGCTTATAGAATTGAAGGAAGACCTTCAGGATCCAGAGCCAATCTGAGTTCCTTAGGAATGAAGACAGGGCTTGATGATGTTGGGACTATGTATCTCTCTTCTCTGCTTATTCTCTTTTATTCTGCAAGGATTTTCTCAACATGGCAGGGGACATGGCCTCCAGTTGTTCTAGGGTCACATCTTTACAACTTCTGACAGATGAAAAAAATAATAAATCTAATTCTGTTTAGAAATATTCCAGCTCAGCCCACATTCCTATACCCTGCAGCTGGGGAGATGATTATATTTGGCCCGGTCATTCATTATATGCCCATAGTTATAATCATGGAACAGAAATTATTACCAGAAAAGGGAAGCTACCACGATATATCACATCTTTTTCTTCCATGAAATGCTTTTAGGGAACGGGGGCTATTTCTTGTGCACTAAATTAATATTTGTAAATAGCACTCGAATAGTTTCCCAATTTGACAGGAACGCTTAAAATAAGGCCTAAAGCAGGACGGAGGATATAAATGCATTTGCTTGGAACTAATTTTCACGATACACACATATTTGAAGACCATACAATTTTTTAATTTATAAGTTTAGGACTGTTGATTTATAAAGTAACCCAGAAGGTAACTTAATATTTTCTTTACAAACTACACTTTTGGTAAATTTCTGGGTGACTGGATGAGATATACTGGTGTCTTTGGTAACTGTTTTGCAGCTATGCAGAGGTTTTGAATGTGACTGTCTTTTATATAGATAGTACAATCCTTTTGGCCATTGTTCTAACTTCAGTAACTTTTCTTTGTAAATAATTTTTAAAAATACTCCAAAGGGGGCTTCCCTGGTGGCGCAGTGTTTGAGAGTCCGCCTGCCGATGCAGGGGACGCAGGTTCATGCCCCGGTCCGGGAAGATCCCACATGCCGTGGAGCAGCTGGGCCCGTGAGCCATGGCCGCTGAGCCTGCGCGTCTAGAGCCTGTGCTCCGCAACGGGAGAGGCCACAACAGTGAGAAGCCCGCGTACCGCAAAAAAAAAAAAAAAAAAACTCCAAAGGAGGAGAATGTCATTTGATATTAAAAGAATATTTTTCCTCCTTTAGAATGTATCTAACTTCTGTCTGAATGCATTCTTACTCTCAATTTATGAGTTTAGTCATTTAGCACAAAATTTAAAATTGAACTGTGGCTCTGCGTTAGTTTGCGTTCTACTTTTAACTTGTATTTCTTCAGGGCTAATCTTTTTGGGAAACAAAGGCCTCTCCTCTCTTCATTATGTGCATTAATCAAGAGAATTGTGTGATTGAAGGACTCGTAGGAGGAGAAAGAGAAACAGAATCTTCCTTTTTTTTCCTATAGCTTTTTCTTTTTCTTTTCTTTTTTTTTTTTTTTGGCATTTCAACAAGGTTGGATGAGGAAAACTACCCATCTTTATTTTTTGAAAGCCATGCAGCTGGGAAAAGTATTTATTTTGTCTTGATAAAAACCCTAACTTGGTATACTCAAAGCAAATTACGTAGGGTTTAGCTACATAATACCAATAAGAAATGATGTAGCCTCAGTTATCTGGATGATAGAGCACTGACGTGGTATCATTTCCTCAGGTGCCAACGTAACAGAAAACAGTCTGACCTTCTCCATGTTACTTTCTAGTGGCTGTTCCTTTCTTGTGTCATCCTGACCCCCTCTCCATCCCCACCTCCACCTTGCACACACGTTTTCTGTCTGTTGTCTTTGCTTAGCTGTTCAGAAGCATATTTAATCGCGTTTGCAAATGTAGCTTCAGGGTAATGATAGCATCTAATTCTTCTCACTGAATCCAAAACCACCTATGACCACAGCCAAAAGTGATACCTAGGATTTCTTTTCTTTCAGTATTTGTTTTATGGACACTTGGTTAAGAAAGTTAATAGGGTTTTAAAATGTTTGCCTTTCTTACTGTTTCAAACTAAACATTTTTTAAAAATTTTTATTGGACTATAGGTGATTTACAATGTTGTGTTAGTTTCAGGTGTACAGCAAAGTAATTCAGTTATACATATACATATATCCACTTTTTTTATATTCTTTTCCCATATAGACCATTACAGAGTATTGAGTAGAGTTCCCTGTGCAATACAGTAGGTCCTTATTAGCAAACTAAACATTTTAATCTTAGCTTATATTTCTAATTCATTCTAAGTTTATAATCATAATATAACAATAGTTGCTATACTTTAGAAAAAATTCCTACATAATCTTAACACTTTCCTCGATTTTATTCTGTGTATCCCTTCTCAAGCCTTTGTTATATGCATGTTTTTATATCATTGTAAATTTTGCTTAATATTGAAATTAGATTTGTGTGTGTGTGTAATTTTTTGGAACAACATGCAAGTGAAGAGTCTATCTTTTACTTAGTTTAGGAGATCACCTAGCACTTATGAGAATCAGAAAATGACTCTTTTCTGGAGTCACTGTAATTTTTGAAGTAGTCACACTCAGATGACAATTTTAAGTACCTGTGTTATTATGGGTAGTAAGAAATAATTTTTATCTTTTAATGTTAAGTAAAACTCACAGTTGTTATGTGCGTGACAGCAGCTATACAGAATCATTCTAGGTTTGTAAATATTAGATTTGACCGTGTTGCTAGGAAACCCAAAAAGAAATTTAAATAAGCAGGAAACATCACGAAATCTAAATTTTGTTGTTATAAACAATGCAGCTTTGAGTTCTGTTCTGTGATCAAAAGGTTGGTATAAACGATTTTATTTGTACGTTAAAGAAAAGAAACTCCTTTCAACACAGTGATCATTTCCTGTTTCATTTTTCATTTTCTTTTCGAGTGAAGAGCTTTTGTCCCTCACTAGGAGTTGCTTGAAATCGCTCGGAAGGTCTGTTCCGAATTTACTACTTCTGGATTGGTTAAGATCCCCGTTAAGAGTGTGCTTTGTTCTCTGAAAGCTTTGGTCAGTTGAGCAACTTGCGGCTCGTGGTAAAAAAAAAAAAAAAAAAAAAGCGCTGAGTAATGCTGGAGCCTTCTCATGTGGCTGATGCAAACCTGGAGAATTTGCATCATCATCTAGCTGGAGTAAGTTGGTGAGACAGGCAGCAGCTTAAATACCAGCCCATGAGGAAGTTGAGCTGGGCTGTAATGATAGGGCGGCAGCCGCAGCCTCAGCAGCAGAGGTAGTCGGGGAGGTGGAGAAACCAGAACACCATGAACGAGCACACAGGTGTTCCTGTGAGTAATTAGATTGCGGAAGGTGAACATACACCTTAGAGTTTTTACCTGGGAGCACACTAGCGCTGAGAAGGAATCCGAAGGCAAAGAGGAAGAGATCAAATCGGTCAGTCACCCCAAGAGACACCAAAGTTGAAAGTTTGGAGGTTTTATTCTTTAAATTTTTTTTTTTTCTTTCTTTCTTTTGCTCTGTTTGCTTTTTACCCTGCGGGTCACTACCATGGTCAGAAAGGCTGTGGCATCCACCATCTCCAATGGGGGTTACCTGCAGGGCAGTGTTAACACGAGGCTGCCTTCCCTGGGTGGCAAGGAGCCACCTGGGCAGGAGAAAGTTGTGCTGAAGAGGAAGATCAGTCTGTTGAGAGGGATCTCCATCATCATCGGCACCATCATCGGAGCAGGAATCTTCATCTCTCCTAAGGGCGTGCTCCAGAACACGGGCAGCGTGGGCTTGTCCCTGGTTGTCTGGACGGTGTGCGGGGTCCTGTCACTGTTTGGTGAGTGTTGCCGCTTCTCTGGGGGTGTGTCTGTGGGGCTGGGTGCCGTGCTCTCTGGGAGAACAGAGGGTGATTTCTAAGGAGGGAATGAATGGCCAGGGCTCCCCCAGATTTTCTGATCTGGGGGGAGGTATGCGAACTGTCCACGCACACTCTCCACTGTTGGCAGAATCCTGAATTCCCTGAAATTGCGACCTGTAGGCTGTGCTCGCCTTTGCTGACTCAGGCAGATTATTTTCTGATTTTTCCCTGTGGCAATGACGTCAAGGCTGGCTTTGATGACCCAGTAAAACACAGGCAAGCTCTCTGTACCAGGCATACCAGGCATGTTACCTGTGTTTGGGGCATCTTGGCAGCTGGCGCACTGACTGAAACACCTGTGAAGTGAAACCCGGTGTGGCCTGTTCAGACACAGAACTGAGTGTTCAGCAGAAGTTTTACTGACTCTTTATTGGCTAAACAAATGGGTGGCAGTCTTTTCCTTTTTAATTTTTTAACTTCAGGCGCTTGTCAGTTCCCAGTATTCTTTCAGAAGTCCTTATTGTGGAAAGAAGTGTGATGGCATACAATTCAATTCCTTTTGTAAATGAGAATATTGCAAGGGTCTGGGCATAGTTCACAGTTTTTTCAACTTTTCATCTCTCCCCAGTACCCATAAACCTTTGCAATATAAATTGTAAAATTGGAATTGGGTGTTAGTTTGCTGTGTCTGCCCAGCTCTGTTTTCTTCACTTCTAGTTCACTTGGTCTTCAGAGACACAGGTCATTGGCCCACCTGTCTGCTGAGTTAGTCTAAACAGAACTGGTAGAAGAAGTACGATTATTAATTTTTCTTCAAAATCTAGATCTCTTTTATTGACTTGATCATTAATAGTAAAGAGGTAATAAATGTCCCCTCATGAGGTGGGCACATTACTAGAAAGCTACCTGGGTTAGTTGTGAAGGTGACAAAAACTGGTGAATGGTCAAGAAAATGAAATTTCATTTATGTTATGGGAAACATGTCTAAGACATATTTGCTCTTCTCTGGCAAACAGTGTATTCTGATTTCAAAAGATACTGTTCTTTAAAGGTACTAACTCTTTGTCCAAACTCTAGGACCAAGTACTAACTCTTGGTCCTACAAGGACCAATCCATTATTTCTTAAGGCCTTGCAGTGTTTTCAGCGTTGGTCTGAGCATTCATCAAGAGAACTCCAACTTCCGTTATTAGGAAGAAGGTATTTTAAATAAAACTTGTTTAAAAAAAAGCTGCATAGAAAGATCTACAGAGGAATTATTTTGGGGTTATTTTAGCTTACAAAGGGTTCGTGGTATTCATATGGTGTGGCATGTACGTTTATAGATGAACAAAGAGAAACTTAACTGTTGATCTTTCTAAATGACTATGCCTCCTCAGCCTTTAATCTTCTCCAACACGTGGTATATTCGGAACAAATCAGTGTCTGATGGGAGAAACCATAACCAGTTTCCTGGATTTTGCATACTGTGTGCGTGCAGCTCCCACTATGAGATTCCATTTTCGTAAACAATAAAAGGTTATTCAGATATAATAAAATGGATGGCTCTGAGCATTAACTAGTTAAAGTGATGAAAGTGATGTTGACCTGTACTAAGAAAATATGCTTCTGCATAAGTATATCATCTCAAGAAGTTCAGGAAAAAAAAAAAAGCTAAAGGGACTAGCTAAGTTTATACTTGAGTTGGTATTCTTTGATTACTAACTGCAGTGAGTGTGCTCCTGTACTAACCTGCTTATCTATATTTGCATTGCATTTATCACTTAAGTTACTAGGAACTTTTGATAGGAGTACCTTCTTAACAGGAAGCAAAGCAAAATATAAGGAAAAAAATCCTTTGTCTTAGAACTCTAGAACTCTGGGACTAAAAGTAAAGAATTTGTATATTGGATTTACAGGGTTTTTTTAAGCCAGGCTCAATACATGGATTCTTACAACCTATTCTGAACTGTTTTCATCTGGGTAAAATGGTTATAGAGCTTGAGACCTTTAAATGAAAATTTCATTTCTCCAGAACTCAATTTAAACCTGGGGCAACTATCCTGGAGTTTCAGCAAAGCATACAAAGGTCTAGGTATTGATTCTTGGGGGATAAATTCTGAGGTACTTAAGACACTTTCCAATAACATTTTATATCGGCTGCTTCTTTGTACAGCCTACCAACATGGTGACTGGTTTCCAACAGAGAGTGAATTGCAACTAGTTCCAATTAGTTATAAATAGACAGGCTATATCAGTGATCCCCAAATATCAATCTGTAGACTAGTTACTTTAAAATTAACCTGTGTGAATTTTAAAATAATAGATCTTCTTGGATGCCTCTGTTGGACAGTCTGGCCTCTCTTGGTTAGAGAGTAAGTCTGGGGTATAGCCTTAGCATTTGTTTTTTGTTTGTTTTTAAATAAAAAATTCTCCCCGGGTGACTCTGATCCAGTACTAGGTTCAGGAATACAATAAGTGATACAGGAATACAGTAACTGACGCTAAGATTTTTCTGAATATCCGAATTACATTCATGTTGGACAGTTCTACCTGAAGCTTTACTGATTAGTAATAAGTTCCCACACTTTGAGTCCCCAGAGCAGGCCAGGCAGAAATTACGTCTTACGTTTGAGTACTTGGCAGTATGGAGAGAACTTTTCACATAATGTCAAAATATATTTTTCATTTTCTTGGAAATTCATTGCTCACGTTAGTAGATACAGCTGTATTTCACGAGGCGCTTTCTGCGTGGCAGGCTCAACGCTGTCCTTGGCATCCATTTCAAATTTAAACACACAAACTCCTTGTGATGTGAGAATTAAGCTCTTTATTTTACAGAGGATGAAACTGAGGTTTGGGGAGATTATAGAACTTGCTCAACTCTGTGTGAAGTTTATTGCTAGATGTTAAAATTTGGTCTATAGTTAATTTTACCTAACGTGTGTAAATACGTCATAGTACCTCTTTTTTAAAAGTAGCTGTTATTTCAGCCATGCAGAGTGTGTACTTCGAAGACATGCAAGAAAAACTTTCCTAAAAACAGAATAGCTGCGTCAAAATTCATTTTGTTGACAAACAAAACATATCCTACAAATTAAATGAAGGCTTCCAAAGCCTTGGGTCCATACTTCTCTGGAGAACAGATGAATCTTATTTATTTTGACATGCCACAGAAATATCATTTATTAAAAGGCTTCTCAATATAATGACGTCCATTTGTGATAATTCCTTGTTTTGATGTGAAGTTCTTTGAAAAATAGGTTAGTAATATTGGCATCCATCTACTCCTTTTCTCTTGTCAGGTTTGAGATTCAAAATTCTTAATAATATGATATTGTTTTAGAAGTTTGTCCTTACTATTTCAGGTCAGATTACGTTGTTTGAATAGAATGAACTAGATCTCAAATGTGAGGAGGTTACAAGAGGAATCTGGAGGCTCTTAGGAATTCGATGACTGTTATTAATTTTGAAAAAGGATGTCATTCAGATCAAAGGAGGTAGTAACATCTCACACAACAGAAACGTTGTATCCATTCTACTGCTGGATGACTTGGTAATATTTTAACTTTTCACCTTTTTATTATAAATATTTCACAGGAGCCTTGTCCTATGCTGAACTGGGAACAACTATAAAGAAATCTGGTGGTCATTACACATACATTCTGGAAGTCTTTGGCCCGTTACCAGCTTTTGTGCGAGTCTGGGTAGAACTGCTCATTATACGGTAAGAGCCTACATACAAAAAAATTAAGGAAAAATAAACCTATTCATTATACCTTTTTTTTTTTTTTTTTTTGCGGTACGCGGGCCTCTCACTGCTGCGGCCTGTCCCGTTGCGGAGCACAGGCTCCGGACGCGCAGGCCCAGCGGCCATGGCTCACGGGCCCAGCTGCTCTGCGGCATGTGGGATCTTCCCGGACCAGGGCACAAGCCCGTGTCCCCTGCATCGGCAGGCGGACTCTCAACCACTGCGCCACCAGGGAAGCCCTTCGTTATACCATTTTTTAATCACCTTGATTATTTTTAAGTAGTTAGAAATATACATGTCGTGATTATATGGTAAACATGTCTACTTCAGGACATAAAATCTGGGATGGAATACCTTTCTCAATGAATGTGTTTAATACAATTTTGCCACTGGCGGTAGTTTGCCAACCTTGCCAAACTTTTAAAGCATCTGCTTTTTGTTAATATTCAGTTATTTTCCATGACATTTTCAGGGCAGATGCTGACTTGAAAAGGATAAGAAGCACCAAAATCTACCTTGATAAATCAGACCTTTTGTTTGATTGTAAATCATAATTAGACAAACTTAAATGTTACCTTATAGGAACTGGAGTTTTTCTTCTTGTAGATTACACCATTAAGCCATCTTAGTTTACTCAGTTTTCGTGACTAGGAAGCTTCTGTTCCTAACAATTTAGTATATCGCCAAGTTGTTGTTGCTTTTGTTTTTGTTTTTGTTTTTTTTTGGCTGTATTGGGTCTTCATTGCTGCATGTGGGCTTTCTCTAGTTGTGGCAGGCAGGGGCTACTCATCATTGCAGTGCGTGGGCTCCTCATTGCGGTGGCTTCTCATTGTGGAGCACAAGCTCCAGGCATGCGGGCTTCAGTAGTTGTGGCACGTGGGCCCAGTAGTTGTGGCATGCGGGCTCTAGAGCGCAGGCTCAGTAGTTATGGCACATGGGCTTAGTTGCTTCGTGGCATGTAGGATCTTCCTGGACCAGGGTTTGAACCCATGTCCCCTGCATTGACCGGCGGATTCTTAACCACTGCACCACCAGGGAAGCCCGTTAACCAAGTTTTATACTCTATAAAAGAACAAAACTTCACTTGTCACAGATGACTCATATCCTCATCTTAAACAAATCAGTGAACTACTGTTGCGAAAAGCTTTTTTGAGTTTATTTTTGTAAGAATACGTTCCTCTTCCTGATAGCCCTGGTTTAAAATCAAACCAAATAATGCTAAGTCACCCTGAGCGGCAAATTTCCTCCAACTTTGTGGGAAACTTATGATGTCACCTGAGAAGTTTAAAAGTATCTTGAAGGCAGATGGCGTCCGTGAAATGTGACTAACACATTCTGATTGCAGAGTTTAACATGAGTAAGTAGAGAAACATGCTCTTACTGTAAACTTATCAAACTTACACAGCTGAGAGCTCCTGTGAGCTTTTATCCTGTCATGTGGGCCTAAGTGGCAAATGCAGAGCTAGTAAGTATTGACTTAACACTAATCTTGGTTTTTATAGTTCTAGGAGTCTCTTTTTTATCAAAGAGCTTAGAGTAGTATTTACTTCTTTGTGAAATCTGTTCTCCTTTTAGACAATTCTGCATTATTTAAAGTTTGTTATAATGAAATCATGATAAAGAGGTATTTTGTTCCTTTTCTAAACTCTGGGATTGGCCCGGGATGCACCTTCCACTCTTTTCTGATCATCTGAATATTACTCTTCAAAGGTCAACTTAAATTCTGTCATTTCCACAGTCAAGTTCCTGTTCACCCTAGTTTATAGTATGTCTTTCCTCTCTTAATTCTTCTGAGAAAAATGCAGTCTCATCTTCTCATTTGACATTGAACATGATGTCCTATAACCTTACTTAATATTTTAGGAATCCGCGCTCTGTTTCCCTGTTAAAACTGCAAGCATTTCAAGCATATAAGACCAAGTCTCACACTTTTTGTAACCCTTATACCACTTAATTCAGTGCCCTGATGATCAGATATTAAATTCTTTTTGAAGCAGTAACTGAAAGATTAAGGTTATAATATTTTGAATACAACATACTCAGCATTCAGATGGCTACACTACCTATCTAGAGTGCTGGCCTGTCAGGACAGTAGGCTTTTGGAACCTGATGTAGCTGGACTCGAGTCCTGCTTTAGTCCTGCATTGGCTGATTGTATGGGCGGTGTGATGAGCATGACCATTCCATTTGCAGCAGTAGCACCGATACGGTGCTTATGCGTTCACTTATTCATTCCACAAACGGCCACTGAACGGTGAATGGCACGTTAAAGCGACCTGAAGTGGAGTGAGCCATGGTCCCTATTCTCAAGCAGCTCATGATCAAACGTTACTTTAATCACAGGAGAGCTACTTCGTGGTGCGTGTGCGTGTGTGTTTACAGAAGAAACTACCTAGATATATTCTAGAAGCGTTTTTAATGGGTTCATATATTTCTTTGTAATAATGGACTCAACTGGTTTCTCAGATAGGCAGAGTCATGAATGGCTTGAGGGGTGACAAGATACCTAGGTACTTTAACATTTCTCTTCCATTGAAAACACCCATGGTACCTAAATACTTACTATTAAAATTGTACCTCAGGTCAAGACACTCTTGTCAGAATTAGTCTGTAAAAACAAATCTTAAGGGAAAAAAAATCACACATCAGGGGTCATTTGATTGAATTCACACATTGACTGTATATTCAATATTCATTGGGTTTCTACTGTATGACAGACACTATACTATACACTGAAGATGAAATAATGATTAAGTTGGACACAGCCTTGTACTCATGGATCTCGGGGTCAAATGAGGGAAATAGTTATGAATCAAGACATCACATAAGAGAATATAAAGTTACTACTGTGATACACACTGTGAAAGAGAAACCATGAGGTTCTGGAGGAGAGTACACTCCGGGAGATCTAACCCCGTCGGGGGACTGGAGAAGCTTCCTTGGGCAAAAGACTGAACTAAGACCTGAGGTATGAGAAACCGTCAGTGAGTTGCAGAGGTCTCGGGCAAAGGGTGTTCATATCCTTGTGTGGGAAGAAGCACACTGAAGAGGAAGGAAAAGCTTAGAGCAGATAAAGCCTTGAATTGAAGAGTTTTTGCGTATCCTGAGCATGTCTTGAAAGCACTACGATGTCATGATCAGATTTTAATTTATACGTCAAAAATTTATAAATGATGGTGACCGAGAAAAATAATCTTGTTGGGGTGAGGAAGAGGTTCTCTTGGAAAAGAAAAAAAAAAAAAAAAAATCAAGAAATCTGTCATGCTAGTACTGGCAGGTCAAGGTTGGAACACATAATGGTGGTTGGTTTTCTGACAGTTAGGAGTTGGACATGGGTGTTGTATAACCATGAGAAGGAAGATAAGCTGAAAGGGAAGACAGGCAGGACAAAGTAGATAATATCATGGACTTACCTGTGTATCTAACAGATATGCATTCATATATAGATATATTTAAACTGAAAGGCATCTGTAATCTTTGCATAGAAATAGTTGAAAAATTAAGATAGAATGGTCTGTTACCTATTTCACTATATACCTGAAGTTATTGCATTTTCTTATTTCATGCATGTTTTCTCCATTTGTAAAATTACAAGAATACTTTTATTTTTCAATATATACTTTGCATCTAAATATTTCTGTGGAATTAAGAATAATCACTTGGCTCTTCAAGTTTTGGTCTGTGTGGAAAACCAAGACTGATACGGTATCAAGCACATAAGCATATATTTGCAATGAATGCTTATTAGTACTAGTTTTTTTAAGGTGAGTTTTGTGTTCCTTTTCTGACCATGACCCGACCCATTAGACCTGCACTGTTAATGCATTCATACCGTGCTGGAGTTTTATTGTTGACTTACTGAGAAAGAAGATTGCTTCTTGTGAAGCCCACCTCTGTCAGGATCTCAAGTAATAAACTCAATTTTTAAGAAAAATTCAAATACGGGAAGGCAGGGGCAAAACTGACAGTACCCAGCCTTGTACGCAAGGAGATGTGAAGTTTAAAAAGGAGCCCCCAAAGTTGTAGACAGTATTTCATTTGGAATGTCTATGACAACCTAATCAAATATGGACTTCTGAAAATCACAGACTTCCGTATTTAATATGTTCCACATGCTGAATAATAGCACCTCAGCGTAGAACGAGTTGAGTGAAGATGCTCTTTTCTTTTTCTGTAGTTAACCTAAATATGTATTTTTTTTTTCTAGCCCTGCAGCCACTGCTGTGATATCTCTGGCCTTTGGACGGTACATTCTGGAACCATTTTTCATTCAGTGTGAAATTCCTGAACTTGCAGTCAAGCTCATTACAGCTGTGGGCATAAGTGAGTATCATAGGTGTACATATGAAAGAGAAAAAAAAATCCCTACAACAGGGATTGGAGACAAAGTTTCTTAAGACTTTTTGTGTGGTGGGACTGCTTCCCACATGGTGTTCTTTTTGCTTACAGTTCAGTGCCAAGTTTGTGTTTGGAAAACAAAGAAAAGAATAAGGAGGTGGAGTGATACCTGATATGACATTACATGCCCGTTTTGCACCGGGTCAGTAGCTCTGACGGCTAAGCTTTTAAAATAGGCAAACAAAACCACTTTGTTAGTAAAATAGTAACTGGATTGTACATAAAAAGAGACGTTTACAAATGAAAACCCAATTTTTAAATGGATTCTGTATTGGAAAATATCCTTCCTCACCGATAACGTGTTGAATTAGAACGCACTTAGCCTCATGGAATGGTGTTTGTGTGTTGGGTGTGTGTAGTGTTCATGCATTTTCTAGTGTTGGCAGCTGTCACTCTCAGTGTTAGGATTTTAGCTGTCCATCGATGGTCACAAGAGCCTTCCTCCAGTATTTGATTATTAGTAATGTTCCTCAACTAGGAGTCTTCTTTATTGTCTCTAAATTAGGAAGTTGTTCATTTTCACCAATGGGCACAGATATTAGAACTCTCTTTAAAAAAGGAAATTAAAAAAGAGGAACATGACCAAAATGATATAAGTGATATGAAGCCCAATATGACTCTAACTTCCTGTTATAAGTGTCGACATTCCAAACTCTTAAATATAATGGGAGATGATCACTTACTTGTAGATACTAACTGAATCACTGTTTTCAGAATCAATATGATCCCACTTGATGAAGTTTGACCTACTTGGAGATAGAGAGCTCCCCAGGAATAATTGAACTGCATACCCATGAAAGAATTTGTGGTTGTACATGACTGAAGTATTTCAATAGAACAACGAAGAGAGACATGAACATTTGACAGTAGAGGGGTGAGTGGTCAGTTAGCAGGAAAGAGTTAGGAATTGCACTTAAAATATCCCTAGTGCTGGGTACATGTATTTCTGAACTAAGTAGGTTCATCCTGGATTCTCCCCCTTCATTCATGGAACCTACACAAATAATTGTTCGGCGAAATCTTTGAAGGGAGGCAAAGAAAAATACTCGAATTAGACATTTCTGAGTTCTGGAAAGGTAATGGTGTTCTTGATTCACCTTGCCCTTGATAACATACTACCGATGTGAGACTCGGGGACACATCACTTCAACTTTCTGCACCTCCGTGTTCTTACCTTTAAATCGTGCCCAGTCTCATCAGGTGTCTTGTGAAGATGAAACGATAGTAAAAGAGACAATGTATATAAAGTGTTTTGGAGAATGCCAGAAAGTTTTTAAGAATGAAGTTACAAATGGTAGCTCTTTATACTCTTGTGGGAAAACATCTCATCAAATTCCATGAGACCAGGGGCTTACTCACTGCTGTGTTTCCAGCCCTTCCCATAGCACCTAGCGTGTCGTTTGCACTCAGTAAATATTTATTGACAACTGATTTTTATGAGAAGAGGTCTAAGAATTTTTCTCTAGTAGAGAAGCCAATGGAATGCCTGTGTGTTAAACTTGGAGGATTACACATCTTCAGGTCTCTCAGGCAGCAGGAAGATGGAGGTAAATAGTTTGCTCCGATCTAACACCATGAATTTTTGAATTTTTGAATTTTTGAACCATCTTAGCGTAGTGGTGATAACTCAGGCTCTGGAGGCAAACGACCTGGAATTGAAAGTTAGTGTCATAATTTCTTAGTTATGTGATTTAGGGCTAAATATTAAACCTCTTTAAGCATTGTTTTTATTTATTGGTAAAACACCTGTGAAAAGATCATCTATCTTGAATGGCTGTGGAAGGGCGAAGTTAGTCAGATTTTTAAGACTTAGCAGAGTGCCTTAACCAACCACTTGAGAAATGAGAGTGGGGTGGTAGGGGGGCGTTACTGAATACTAATTCACCCCCTACCCTTTTAAAAGTACTCTACCTCGTTTCTGTCAAATTAATAAAAATGAGAAGTTTTTGCTTACCCCAAATCTTGTCCATTCTGGTAAACGTATCAGGCACATGGAAGTTGAACGGGGAAATCTTATATATTCACATTTGTCTTCTCTCCTCTAGCCCAATACTGACATTACTCCCTCATGAATTTTCACTCTCCTTGTAGCTTCAATAAACATTGAAGTATGTTCAATACTTGAAATGATATTTAGTTTTTTGGTTCTGCACTCCTGAAACTAGACCCTGTTTAAGTATACACTCGAATGGCAGAATATTATAATAAAAATACTTTCCTTAAAATGTGGGATCTAGGGCTTCCCTGGTGGCGCAGTGGTTGAGAGTCCGCCTGCCGATGCAGGGGACACGGGTTCGTGCCCCGGTCCGGGAAGATCCCACGTGCCGTGGAGCGGCTGGGCCCGTGAGCCACGGCCGCTGAGCCTGCGCATCCGGAGCCTGTGCTCCGCAACGGGAGAGGCCACAACAGTGAGAGGCCCGCGTACCGCAAAATAATAAAATAAAATAAAATAAAATGTGGGATCTAGTCTCAGATGCATCCCTAACAGCCTCTCTCTCCATCTCAATTTTCTTACTAGTCTAGTTTACGTAGGTGAGTAAAGAGCCCTACCTTCTTCCCATAACCTGTGGGAGTAATTGGGGGAAGGAAACAAAGTAACACTAATGATGGCGATGTGGGAAAAAGGAATAGCCATTTCTACAAATGCAGTACTGTACTTTCTTTTCTAGAACTGTCCTTTCCTGGCATCATTAAATTACATGAAAGAAACTCTAGGCCCAGTTCTGTGCTAGCTTCTCAGACATTGTACATGGAGTGACTCTCTATAAATCTGAAACTGGACTATCCCTGCTCCTTTTCTACCATAACTAGATACCATGACAAGCAATTCTTAGGGAAATACATGTGTTGAAATATACAAGGACCGCAGAACAGCAGCCGTACTCTTCAGGAGGATGAGACATAAAAGGTGGAATCAAAGTGTCCTGAAATCCCAGCCAAGATAAACATGAACCATAGCAGAGAGGAAGCGTCACCGGGAGTCTGGAAGAACTAGGTATAGTAGTGAGATCGTACGTGTCTTCTGAGCTACTTCCGCATTGTTACCTGTGAACGACTGGTAAAAGTGTGGACTCTGGGGTCAGCTTACTTGGCTTCAGTCCTATCTTTGCACCTTACCTTCGTGAACACGGGCAAGTTAAGTAATATCTGGATTCTCACCTGCTCATCAGAAAAATAACACCAGTGATGGTAACCACGTCATAGAGATAAGATTAAATAACATCATCCACGTAAGGTCCTTGCGCAATGTCTGTCATATAACAATAGTATATATTTATTTAAGGCTTACCATTTTTATTCCCAATAGTGAGATCCTAGATATAGTCTCTCTGCTTTATAAAGGTTGTTTATTGCTAAAAGCCTATCTGAAATTAATGTATCCAGGAAATGAATGCAAAGAGACAGAGGCGACCCAGGCAGCTGCTACAAAGAACAGTGGAACAATTTCACCTTAGCTCACCATGTCGTGTCCATATACCGTCCATATATTTTACCAGTTTAGCACAGAGCAGTCAGAAGCCAGAAACCTGGGAGAGAACCCAATATATCCAGGCTCGGTCATCTCACTCTGCAAAATAAAAGACAGACTTGAATGACGGAAGTGCAGAAAGAAATACTTACCAGTCCTTAAATCATGGTACCAGTTTTCAACACTCCTTGTTGCTGCATTTCAGTTCTTAGGAAACGGCATCATTAATAAGTAAATAAAAACTGTATGTTCCTCCGTTTTCATTTTGGTAACATTTAAGGTAAGCAATAATAATAAGCCCAAATTGATACAGGTAATCCTTAATGCATGAAGTTAGCCATCATTACTCAAAGGAAGTAAAGCTAGGCTGAACGCTTGCTCACGTTTCTTTGATGATTACAATGTGGATAGATAGTGTATAAAAACCAAAGTATTGTAGATGTTGTTCCAGAAGCTCTGAAAACTTGCATTTAGTGAATCCCAAATCCCTTTTCAGGATTGTTGGATAAGCAATATACATAGACTTAAATTTCTCTGGAAAGACACATGATGAGACAGCAGTTCTAGCCCTTCAGGACCTTCACAGTGCCTCCGTACTGGCTACCTTGTTACTTGTTAAGCTGTATCCCTTCAGGGTCATAGAGGTACATCTCAGCTGGAATTTGGCGGATGGAATAATGAGGGCAATGTCTGGATGCTCAGATAAAGCAGGGTTTTGAGAAACCTTTGAGAGAAATCAGGCTTAACCAGAATTTTTATTTCAGCTGTCTGAAAGGAAAGCAAGGTGAGATTATCCATTCATAATATTTGTTTGATTTTGTCCTCCATTTTTCTAAGAAAACTTTACAAAATATAAAATTCCCAAAACTCATTTTTTTTCTATTTCAATAGGCATGGAATGTAATGCCTACGCTGTTTATGAACGTAACAAACCTTCTTTCCTCTTTGCAAATATATAGAGGTTCTAAATACGAGAATGCCTTTCTCTTTTCCCTCCCCCTTCCTCCCTCCCTCCCTTTCTTCTTTTTCTTCCTTCCTGCCCTCCCGCCCTCTATTCCTTTTTCTCCTTCCTCGTTTTTCTCCCCTCCTCTCCTTACAACAGCTGTTTTCTATTGTGGAGTACTCTCAAAAATACTCTCAAAAATACTTTGGGGTTTTAGGAGCTCTAGTTAAAAGAAAACAGTGCTCTTTTGTTGTTGGTGGGAACATGCACCCAATTATCTTCAGATCAGTGCTGAATCTCCTTAACTAAAAAAATAATCCCTTTCTTATCATGACTCATTTATCACAGAGTAATTTACATAGAAAAAGGAAAAGAATCACTGGGTGATGGAGATGAACACAGAGTTGCATTAAATTATTTTCAGTATATAAGTGCTTTGTATAGGGGAGAGAAAAATAATTATTTTTTATCTTTTCACTGATAAAATAATGCACTTGGTGATTAACAATAGACCTGTCTATTTCTTCATGTTTCCAGCTTCAAACACAGATGAAATATTTCTCTTAGCTTCCCCTGTAGCTTATTCAGGGCTCCAGCCTTTCTAATCATTCTCATCATTATTCCTTTGAAATATTTCTTCATTAGTAACCTCCTATCTAAATTTTCATGGTCCCTTATTCTTCCCATCTTTGAGTTGTTTTCAAAAATGAAAATTGCTTTTATTGAGTTTTTACTTAATACTTCATGTTCATTATAAAAATTATTTTAAATCATGCAGAAAAATAAATTTTTAAACTTGAAAATTATTCAATATTCTATCATCTGTAGGTACCTTCTGTTAATGTTTTAGTAAACACTCATTCAGAATTTTTCCGTTCCTTTCTCTCTGTGTCTTTATCTGTCTTTCTATCTACCTAACAATTTATCATCTACCCATCTCTCTGTAATTTGCTGTATTGGTCAGTAAAACGTCATGAACAATCTTTCGCGGAATAAATATTTAACTGCATCATGATTTTACATGGCTGCATAGTAAACCCTTAAAAAGGTATACCTTAATTAGCCTTCCTTTGGGGGCTAGGTTATTTTAAAAATTTTGCTATTATACATTGTGTTGATACATTTGCTCCAATTCTTAAATTCTGAAATGAGCTAATGATTGTATCAGGCAATTGGAACTATGAAGATGACTCATTATTGTACATATGGAAAGCTTCCTATTGCAACCTGAACTGTAAGAATTCTGTGTTTGGTTTTATCCTCCAAGAAGTATTTTCATACATTTTTGTTATTTGTTTAGGGAGAACACACCTTTTTAAAAATAAAGCTTATAGATAATAACTACAAATATCAGGTATGAAGTAGCTTTTGGGGCAGTGGGGGAGGGAGAAAGTTAACACTAAGCATAAGGTTTTAGAAAGAGCGTAAAGTTGAAATCCACTGTCTAGAATAAGTCACTCCAGCAGAGTATAGGAGGCACGGTTTGAGAATATCGCCATTCATTTCATTCCTCTTTGGCTGAAGTTGGTTTTTTAAAACTGAGGATCCAGCTCATTCATTGATTCAACAAAACCATGTTGACGATCTTCCTGGGCCAGGGATGCAGCTGGATACTAGCAAGACAGAGATGAATAATGCTTCTTCTGCCCTCAAGGTTCTCATGGTCCACAGTGCGGGGAGAGTGAATGGTTGAATACTACTCGGGACACTGTGGACAGTATCACCAAGAAAGGGAAATTCTGCTGGCTTCAGACCCACTGTGCCTCTGGGAACTCTTTTGGATTCATCCCTTGTAACATTTTTTCAAGTTCCAAAACGTATCTGGGAAGCCTATACATTTAGGGTAGGTTGAAAGTCACTCCTGACTGTGCTGATTGGAAAATGGAAAGGAAACGCAAAAAATGCTGTCTACAGCTAGTCCTGACGGTGAAGAATCATGTCGCAGCTCACACATTGCCCCTTCTTGAGTGTGATGCCCAGCTGGCGGGTGGCTATGCACAAAGTCAATCATTGAACGAGGAAAGAGTTGCCTGCTGTATCAAGCTGAAGATCTCATTGCATGTGATGACTCATTGCATGTGATGACTTCAACAATCTCATTGCATTCAACAATCTCATTGCATGTGATGACTTCGGGATTTGCTTAGAAGGTATTTTTATATGGTTATTAGGGCGCTACAGTATTTGTCCACTCTTACTGACATATACAAAGAACAAGAGAGAACTTCTTACTGTTCACAGGTTTCATCCAAGCCTCTGAAACTTCAGTGTGCATAAAAATCACCTAGAGATCTTGCTGAGATAGATTTGTAGCCCTTAGGTCTGGTGTGGTACCTGAGATTAAGCATTTCTCAACTGCTTCCAGGTAATGGCAACGCTGCTGGTTCATGGATGGCACTTTGAAGAGCCACAACCTAAGACGTCTTCATACCAATGATGATTCACCTTTTCTAACTTCATCTATTTGTTTGCAGCTGTGGTGATGGTCCTAAATAGCATGAGTGTCAGCTGGAGCGCCCGGATCCAGATTTTCCTAACCTTTTGCAAGCTCACAGCAATTCTGATAATTATAGTCCCTGGAGTGATGCAGCTAATTAAAGGTAGGGACTGAAAAGTAAATGCTTTTTAAAATACGTTTCTGCTTTTGGTCTCTTCTAACACTAACTTTCACTTGTGCTAGCAGAATCCCTTAATTAGACTCTCTGCTCATGGAACTTAGGCTCTGTACCGTCACCTAATTGATTTGAAAGCCTGCAACATTGGGGGCTGAGTTGGTATTTACAGCTGAATGGCAACAAGAGGATTAAGACTGAGCCAAGCAACAAAATAAGGCATCAGTGAATTTTCTCTTGGTCTAAACTATTTGTAGCGAAAACACAAAGGGGGAAAGAAAAATAAGCCATTAGTTTTAACTACAGATAAACATGTCTTCTTATTTTTACTTTAAAGTAGTTCAACCACAGTGTTAAAGATTAGAGAGAAAAAGCTATCTGGAAAATAATGAAAAATAATGAGTAATTCTTTTACGGTTATTATTCCTTTTACCTTGAGAATAGATTCTTGACAGAAGGAGAGTCAGATATGGGAATAGCGTTCGCAAAAAGACAAATATTATCTGACAATAAAGATAGCTGTAAAAATGTAAGTTTTATTGTTACATTATTTTTAATGTAAAATCTGCATTTCTGGGGAGATGTAACACCATTTTCTGGGAGTATTTGCCTTATAGACTTGACTATTAAACAAGCAAAGATGAGATGGTTGAGGGTGATGTCATTTCGAGTTTCAGTTGTTCTAGGTAAGAAGGCACAGGTAGTTGCTTGATTCAGGGGAAGTTGTTGGATGAGAAGGAGGTCCAGGTGAGTTATTTAACTAACAATGGGCACAATGGTAGGAAATAAGTAAGAAAGTGAGATGAAATTGTAAAGGACTGACGTATAACTTGGGCATGTTAAGTATTTAATGTTTACATTGATATTGTCTGTTCCAAGAAACGGAATTTATAGAGAAATTTAATGAAGTGGCAAGAGAAGAATTACACAAGACAAAAGGAAATGCCAAAATTAAGCAAAAAAGTCATTGCTGATGGTAGAGGCATTAAACAGTAATAAAAGTGGAACGGTTCGTCATTCTGTAGCTGGGGAAAGGGAGCTGCTGCTGTCCATTTAATAAGCCTTGTGGGAGAGCTTAGAGCTCTCCTGGCTGAATGTTTGCATCAAATCCAGCAACATCAGCCAACGTAAACACAATCAAGATGTTTAACACTATAGCTTACACTGAAGGGAAGACGTGGGCTCACTCTTCTAATTCACCTTGGCCTCCACAGAGCTGGCCTGCCCATATTTTATCTGACCCGTCAGAAATGTAGGGAAAATAATCTGTTTTGCTGCTGCTCTCCTTTTCTGGGCTAACTCTTTAGACTTCTGTAAGGAATTTCTTCCATTTTTGGAAAGTGCAGAAACTCTGGGTCATGGACCCTTCTTTTGTTCTAGTTTAGGTTCCAAAGGATGATATACTATCCTTTAAAACAAAGATTTTTTTCATTTCTTTTTTCTTTTTGATGTAATGTAAGACTGTAGTCAGTTTTTACCACTTATTTATATATGTGTGTGAGGTGACGTTGCCCAAGTGGTAGTGTATTGCAAATTCCTTGAGAGCAAAAGTCATGATAGATTGTTTAGATTTGTTTTTTGACATTACAACAGAATGATCCTTTAATACTTACGGTATTGTTACTGAACCAAACTTAGGTCTGCTTGCCCGATGCACAGAAAAGCCAATCTACTGACACCAAGTTGTGGTGAAGGAAAGTACAGTGTTTATTGCAGGGCCAAGCAAGGAGAATGGGCAGCTCATACTCAAAAGACCTGAACCTCTGGATGGCTTTCAGGAAAGGCTTTTTAAAGACAGTGTGGGGGAGAGGGTCACAGTGTTTATGATCAGCTCATGCACCATTCTCTGATTGGTTGATGAGGAGGTAACAGGTAAGGTCACAGAGGTCAGCATTATCGATCCTCAGGTTGCAGCCAGTTTGGGGCCACAAGACTGCGGTGATCATGCAGTTAGCTTCTTCCACCTGGTGGGGATTTTAGTATCTGGAAAAGAACTCAAGGGTGTGACTCAGGATGTTATCTATAGCCCTTGAGGAGTAACTAAAAGACCTTGAGTTTGTTTTACGGCTAAACTATTACTATTTTGTTTTGTCTTGTTTGACTGCTTTCCTTTGTTTCTGCATTTTCTCACTTCTCTGATTAAAATTGCTCTTTGGAACTCAGGGAAGGCCTAGAAGGTTAAAGGTTTTCTACAAACAAGAGGCAGGGGACATGGGGAAGGCCCCACAGGGTCCTGCTCAGTTTCAATATCAGTGCTTAATGTGACCATGTTTCCTTATATCTCGCTTAACAGAGAAGTGACCTGAGAATTTTACTACATTTAAAGTAAATTAAATATTTTGGAGAGTATTCTTAGCAGGTTTATTTACTCTATTATTATAAAACAGTGATTCTCTTTGTCTCTAACTTATCACATTTCTCACATTAATATGAAACTTCAAGAAGAGAGAAATTTTACTTATACAGATTGTGCATTTATTCTAATCTAATGAGATCCAGAAACTAGCTGTATGTTCTGTATTCTCTTATGAGGATTTGTTAAACTTTCCTTTGAACATAATAACTTTCATCTTTGTGAGACCTCTGTTATGCAGCCGAAATATTCCTTAAACTTAGAAACACCTCTCTTTCGTAATACTCTCAAAATGGCCCTTTTCAGGATCTGTGCTTGGGATTCAGTCTTTGCAAAGTTTGATATCTTTTGGGTTTCCCTGGTGGCGCAGTGGTTGAGAGTCCACCTGCCAAAGCAGGGGACACGGGTTCCTGCCCCGGTCCGGGAAGATCCCACATGCCGCGGAGCGGCTGTACCCGTGAGCCATGGCTGCTGAGCCTGCGTGTCCGGAGCCTGTGCTCCGCAATGAGAGAGGCCACAACAGTGAGAGGCCCGCGTACGGCAAAAAAAAAAAAAAAAAAAAAAAAAATTTGATATCTTTTATTGATTATTCAGTGCTGCACTCTTAGGAATATTGTCCCTTAAGGCCAAGTAGACTACAGATCATGGTAAGGCAATAGGCAACAGATGTTTTTACAGGGTTTCCAGTATTTATATTTTCCTTCTGTGAGGATAAGAGATGTTTTTGTAAAATAGGTATTTCTGAATTGACAGTAGCATTTTAAAAAATGAACTATATTTAGGAATTGGATGCTTTGAGGGGAAAGTCATTTAGTGGATAACTCAATATTCTCCATTTTGGGTCTCAAAACTTGCACGTTATATTGATACATGTGTTGTTGTCTGTACAATGCAGGCAAAAACTGAGATTTGAGTGAAGAGAAAAAGGGTCTTATGTATATCATCTACCTCTCATCCGCCTTTTATTTTCTTACGGGAAGGCCAGTTTTGAAACAAGTCACATTTCCCATTTAGATCATCTCATTTGCTGTTTTCTTTGGGAAATAGAGACTTTTCATGCCTAACTTTGAATACTGATTGACTAAAGTAAATCTGAATTTCTATTTTTTAATTATCCAAAAGATATACAGGAAAAGTCTCTACAAAGTAGAGAAAACTGTTATGCATAAAAGTGCTCAGTCCAGGACTTCCCTGGTGGCGCAGTGGTTAAGAATCCGCCACCAATGCAGGGGACATGGGTTCGAGCCCTGCTCTGGGAAGATCCCATATGCTGTGGAGCACCTAAGCCCGTGCGCCACAACTACTGAGCCTGCGTGCCACAGCTACTGAAGACCGTGCACCTAGAATCCATGCTCCACAACAAGAGAAGCCACCACAATGAGAAGCCCATGCACCGCAATGAAGAGTAGCCCCCGCTGGCCACAGCTAGAGAAGGCCCGCGCGCAGCAGCGAAGACCCAACGCAGCCAAAAATAAATAAATAAATTTATAAAAAATAAAAATAAAAGTGCTCAGTTCACATGTTGCTGCAAAAATTTGTTTAAACCTATTTATTTTAGAGTTCAGTATAGTTTCTTTTCTGTTTCTAGAAGGAAAGCATGCCATTCTCTAGGAAAGGGTCTGCAGACTTTCTCCGTAAATGGGCGGATAGTAAATGTTTTCCACTTCGTGCACCATTTGGTCTCTGCCACAACTCTCAGCTCCGCTGGAGAGTGAAATTAGCCATAGACTGATAGTATCAGTCATAGGTAAATAAGTGGACCTAAGTGTGCTCCAATAAACCTTTCTTTACAAAAGAAGCTTGGGGGTGCGGAACAGATTGGTTCCACAGGGTTTTCCAACCCCTGTTGGTATCTAATGAACTATAGGGAGGAAGCAGAAAGTAAGTTAAATGATCTGAGAAGGTGGTTCTTGGGTTTCATGCCTCCTCATTGAAGATAGACCCTTGAATATTCTTCCCAAACATTATATTACCATCATTTTTAAGAATTATATCACACTCCTAAAAACTATAGTTTACAGACTATCCTTTAGTCTTCTTTCCTGGTTAAACTCTGTTACGAGTAGAGGCATGCTTAAAAAAGAGATTGTTTTTGAAATGCCATTTTCCTCTTTGCCATGATTTTATTAAAATAAATGTGAGGTAGTGTTAGTGGCAATCAGTATACTTTTGGGACTCCTTCTGTAGAATGGATACAGCATTAGTAAAGTTGGGAATGAGCAGAGAGTAAGAAATCTAGGCCTGAAACTGTATGGTTCATTCCCAATCCCCCTCCCCACCCCCGCATTCATGTTTATGGTTAAAGAATGCATAATAACCAAATCTTTGAAAAGTCCTAAATCTTTCTGTTCTTATTGTAGGGCAAACACAACACTTTAAAGATGCCTTTTCAGGAAGAGATGCAAGTATTATGGGATTGCCACTGGCCTTTTATTATGGAATGTATGCATACGCTGGCTGGTAAGTTGATATCGCTATCAACAGGTGATTTGGGTGGTTCATTAATTCCTTCAAGTACTTTAAGTGCCAAGCAAGGTGCTAGGCAAACGTGAACAGGGATAATCCAGTGTGACATGCTTTACCTGAAGTGAGAAAGATGATGTGGCTCCCTTCACCAGGACAATTACCGTGCACACAACTTAACACAAACATCACTGAGGTTTCCAGTCAAGGCAACTACCAGGTTTAACCTGATAAGGTAAAAAAGAAACAAATGCTGGGTCTTGAGAACCAGTACAAATCACTTATAAGTATGGATCAGTAAGGGCATAAGAGCGCCACAAGAAATTAAAGATTAGTATTGATACTTTGTCAGAAAGCCTCCCAGCAGAAGCTACGGAGGTGTACCCAATAGTGATTAATTGATTTACTCCACCTTCCCATGAGAAGGAAATAATTCAGTTACAGAAATAAGATGTTCCCAGGAGGTAAAATGGTACTCTAAAGGCAGGGAGGAGAAAAGGGATAGTGAAATCAGGTGTACTAGATAATCTGTTACATTTTAAAGGACCTTACAAATTCCTTAAAATTTCCTCAACACTTAAAAACAAAAAAAAAAATGCGGGAAGGATGAATAAAATCACTGTGCCACAAGTACATTTCCTTAAATCCCTGTCCAACTGTGATGCCATTCTGGTTGAAGCATTAAAGCTTTGTATTTATGTCTTGCTTTGTTCAGGAACTTGAATAACAATAATCATGGCCAGGAGTGGGATTTTTTTCCTAATTAAATTTTACTGACCTAATAAGATTTAGTTGAAGCGACTACTGCAAGAAATCCTATTAGGTAGAAAAATACTACTTAAACATCAAAATAATTGTAATGCAATTAAATTTCATTGTTTTGGAATAATTACTAGCAATATTTCTTTTTTATTATTTATAGAGCTAATAGTTGTACAGTTGCTGTGAGAATGTTCTATGAGTCTAAAAATAATGAACTACACTAGCTCAAAAATTATGTAAATTCATTTCAAATACAAATACAATTTCCTTTTGTTTCTTTTGCTTTTAGGATCTTACCTTCCAGCTAATGCATGGAATATAAAGATATTTTTACCCTGTTAATCTCACTGAATTATAGAGGAGAATTAGGAGAGTACAGGAACTAAAAATTTTAATATGGTATTTGAAGTAAAATGTTTGAAGTTCTTAGACGATTGTAGCTCTAAAATGTCTAGTGTAAATGTTTGTGTATTCTCGAAATATTTTGATAGCCATTGCGTGTAAGCATTACTCTTAGTATTTTTGAAGTCTTTTTATTTTTGTCCAAAGCACAACGTGGTGCTGAACAAAAAATAGAACGGAATTGTGCTCGCAGGGTTAGCAGCAGAATCATCTATTCTATGGCTATTCAGCCTGATCACAGCTCTGGCACCCCTGGGGCCCCAGCCAAGCCCTGGGAGGGTCACCAAGAGACACTAGAGCAAGTGGGGGAGGTGACAAAAGCTTTCAGCTAGAGCCAAGTGTTGGGGGCTTGGCGGTATTCAATCAGGAATGCGGAATGTGGAGATCATCACGAGGGAGATTTGATTAATTCTATTGAATGAAGTTTCTTTAGCCTGTGAGTACCATGCATCTGTTCCCACGGAATCTTAACAGTATTCTTCTATCCAACTCACTCCCCTACTCTAAGTGCTGAATATTCAGGTTACCTGCTTTATGGAGAGCAAATCTTCTCCACTTCTGTAAGCTTTTGAGGGCCGGTAGATTTCTCCAAGTATAAAGACTCTTTTCATTTTGAATGATCTTATTATCTTAATCTTTAGTTTTGTTGATGCTGAACCCCAAATGTTACTTTTGTTAAAATGATTAAAAATGACAATTTAGGTGATAGTAAACGAGTCCAAAGAACTGCAAAATGGGGTGGAGGATGGGAAGCCTTTATAGGATGAAGAGTAAGGAGCAAAGAAAAGAAAAATAGAAAATGAGTAGGAAACAAGGAAATAATTATAGACCCCAGAGGTGGCTTGGCGTTTGGAGGTTGAGTGGCTCCATCTTGGGCCTAGAAATATATTTCAATACTCTGTTTACGGTGTAAATGGGGTTTACATGAACCTTTGGTCATACTTTTACCCGTCGAATCCTCATGTCCACATCCTAGGTTAAAGAACAGGAAACTGTTGGTTTTCTTGTATTCTAGAGGGTTCAATCATAGTGTAGGAAATTAAGGCCGGGATTTTCAGTGGACTGTTACGTGTTACCAATGGTTAATGTAAGGGGGCAGATAAGTAACTGTACGTCTCCAACAGGCTGTTCTGTTACCTGCATGCTTCTTTGTGGATAGGTAGAAATCATCTGCTTGTTAACCTGTGGCCACCAGTCTTAGAAAAAGGGAGCTGTGGGTAGAACTAGTCTGTTGGTTTGGAGTGCCGGAGGAAAAAGTTAATATCTGGATATAAACGGAACAAGATGGAGACTAAAAGAGTTCCCAAAGCAGGGGGTGTTCAGGCACTTTCCAAGTGTGATCCTGCCTCTCTGACCTTTTTTTGTCTTTCATGATGGAATTACAAGACTGGGTTGTGGACTTGTAAATTGGGCACCAGAAATGAGCCTCCACTCCCTGTGCTGCTGCCCTGACAATCTTTGATGCAAAAAAAGAAAAAAAAAAAAAAGAGGGTGTAGGGCGCATTGCAAATAAGGAGACAAAAGCAGCTGTCGTCCTCAGAAGTTAACCACCCAGGGTGTAAGTAAACGCAGCAAGACCCCTGTTGTCTGGGAGGCCCTGCTCCATTATTAAGTCACCCCCTGTGCATTGAATAGGAACAAGACCAGCCAAACCTCGGACCTGAATAGAGCAGGCTGTTGGTTTACGAGGAGTGCTGGACCTTTGTAGAATGATGAAAACTCCTTCACGGAAACATGATTAGGGGGAAAGAAATCATTAACCCAGCCAGGCCACAGAGTTGGGTCAGAACAACTTTTGTATGATTGCCAACGTCTGCATTCAGAGAAATATGTCCTCCAGTCTCCCTGGTGGCCCGGGGAACTCAATCAATTTCAGTCCCATATCCTGATCCAAAGCTAACTATTGCTTGGTGGGATTTTTTTTTTTTTTGAATTGTGTGATAGAAAATAGTTTTTTGGTCTGTCTTTTTTCTCCCTTTTAAATCCTATCCTCAGTGGATTTAGTCTTTCTAAAGCACCCGCTGGGATTATTTTGTAGCGTTGTGTCAAATCGAATCTAAAGAATAAGCTTCGTTTCAAAATAATTCACATGGTTGGGTATCAGAATGCATTGCCAGCTTTGCAGTGCCTTTTATACACGATCACGGAAAAGCTGGAACAATGGATCTTATGAACATTCTCTAGAGGACTTGAGGAGATGGGCTATGGACGCATGGCTGGAGCCTTAGAGAGCGTGAAGGTGTATTTCCCACAGGAGTGAATGTTTGGACCAAAATAAGAAGCTTTCTCCTTCCCACCTCCCGCCCTGTCCCAAGCCCTTTCCTTTTCTCTATGGCAAAATATTTGCAATTCGTTCTTTTTTCATATTTCCTTTCTCGCCTTAACATTGTTGGAAAAAGACCAGTTCTAAAACAACTGTTTAGAAGGAACTGGTTATTTTTGAAGTGAGAAGCCTGGAAATATTTCTAAGTGTGTGTGTGGTTTTTGCGTGGGTTTTTTTTTTTAGGTTTTTTGTTTTGTTCATTTTCTTCCTGTACTTCCCACTGCCTTGGGCTTATAGCAAACACATCAGATCCCTCAGAGTGCATATTCCAGATATAAGTATTGATTGTTGCTTGCATTCCTGGTGTAACTGCAACCTCTAATTTTAGAAACTTACTTTCTAGTCATTAAAAAATATACTTGGCTGCTCTGCTGACTTTTTACATCACCTTTGGTGCTACTGTTTTCTCTCAGGTATTCAAATATTTCTACTTAGAACATGGTCCTTACAGTATGAGACACCTGAACTTTATTAAAAGATAAACTGAGGCATATTAAAATGTTAAGAGTTTGAGCAAAAATCGATATGAATTGACAGCATCCCATCTTGCAGACAGAAAGGAGCTCCAGGGAGCTGTACAGAAGAGAAGGCTTTTATAGGCAGAAGGCGGTGAGAACAGGGAAGTTATACTAAGCCATAAAACAGCTTGGTTATTACAAAGTTATTCTCATTTAGGGGATGGCAGGGGTCTGTCAGGCAGAATGCTTAGATAATGCAATTCCTAATCGACTGGTTTCAGATTCCATTTCTGGGAGATCTGAAACTTTAAGTGAATTACAGTTTGGTTTGGTGACACGAGGCTTAGCATAAGCGACTCCATTTTGGGCCTGTTGCCTTGTGTTTTGTTTTGTTTTGTTTTGTTTTGTTTTACAACCATGAACATCAACTGCCTATTTGTGAATAAAGGTGGAATAAGACAGGTTTTCTCATCTTTGCTTTAAGGTGTGAGATACCTTAATTATATTAAAGGCTGATGGGCTAATATTCCAGCCTCTTGGTTTTAGATGATAGAGAATTTGTTCCTGTAGAACCGTGCTTCTGTGGACCTATATAATAGCTATTTTATCTTCTAAGGAATAATAAGAGTATAGAGGAATACAATGGAAATATGACTTTTTTACTTTGCGGAAAGTTTCTAAGCCTCTGAAATGGAGAAGTAGAAAGGTCTTTGTATGTCTAGTTCTCTTCGTTACGATCCCTTAGTTCTCCCATCTTCATGATCCAGTTATCTCTGTGCGCTTATTTGAGGAGTTGCCTCCATTTTACATCTTGGAACCTTGAAAGAGAACTTTAAGGGCTTTAAATGGTCTCGAGAAGTCACTTTAGATTAGAAAAAGAAGTCAAGGATACAAGGTAATTGACATGCCTGGATGGGATAAGTAATGTCATAAAGTGAGGGAAAGGAATCTGAATTTCTCTAGGGCCATAAGTTTAGGGTAATATGTGTAATCCTATGGGACTTGAAAGTGAAATATTGTGTGCCTCCAATGCTTCTTGTCATGTAAGAGACGACAAAAGTGTCCAGGATCTGGGGGAAATACTCAGTGTTCTGCCCTTTAGTTATCAACTTACAGTGTAATGACTAACAGTGGGCCTAAAATTAGCTGCCTAAATACACGCGCGCGCGCGCACACACACACACACACACACACACACACACACACGCAAAGCAACTTCACCGTTGCTATTATGCATAAGGCATAGTTGCCTTACGACTTGAGGTTATTTGGGTGGAAAACAGTGAGTTGAAAGGAAAAAGTGCAAATTGCGGGCTTCCCTGGTGGTGCAGTGGTTGAGAGTCCGCCTGCCGATGCAGGGGACGCGGGTTCGTGCCCCGGTCTGGGAAGATCCCACATGCCGCGGAGCGGCTGGGCCCGTGAGCCATGGCCGCTGAGCCTGCGCGTCCGGAGCCTGTGCTCTGCAACGGGAGAGGCCGCATCAGTGAGGCCCGCGTACCGCCAAAAAAAAAAAAAAAAAAAGTGCAAATTGAGAATTTATTATCCTTTATCCCATTTTTATTTCCTATGTGCCTTCTGTGTTCATATCCAGAAGCCAATCCCCTAAAACTAAGAAATGCTATTATCGTGCTTCTATTGTCCTGCAAGTTTTTATCACGCCTACTAAAAGCTGGATTCCCAGAAGCCAAAGGCCATCTTGTACCTACATCCTGTTCTCACTCCCAGGGCACGCTTTGTGCTGCAGGGTACTACGCTGTTGCTCACACCCCTGTGCATATAGCGCTTTTCCACACCCCCGTGCTCATGTGCTGTACTCTGCCTGGAATGTCCTCACGCCACTTGACCAGGGCTAAACTTCAAGCATTTTTGAAGACTCAGCTTGGGTGATGCCTTCTCTCAGAAACCTTCCAAGACCTGCCAGTCTGGTTTAGACCTCACCCCTGGCTTCCATGGTAACCTGGGCATGCTCTAACATTGCCTTCTGTGCTGTATCACACCACTCTATGGACCATTCTATGAACTATGAGCTCCTTGACAAGAAAGATTATAGATTTTCTACTTTTATTTCCCCAGTGCCTGACATGTGATAATCTCATACATTGCTGGTAGGAATGCAAAAATGGTGGAAAATAGTTTGACTATAAACATGTATCTACTCTGACCCAGTGACCCTATTCTGAGTATATGCCCAAGAGAAATGATTGCATGGTCCCCAAAAGAACATATACAAGCGTATTTATGGTATCTATATTCATAATAGCTATAAATTGGAAATGATTCAAATATCCATCAGTGGTAGAGTGTATAGTGTTACATCCATACAATGAAAAGCAACAATAAAGAATGATGAATTACTACAAACAACATGGATGAGACCCACACACATAAAGTCCAGCAAAAAAGCCAGACACAATAGAATAAATATTGTATAATAGTTATACAAGCAAATGTTATTAGTCTATTGTAATGAAACGAACAAAGCTAATCTATAGTGGTAGAAATCAGAATAGTGGTTGCCTTTACAGGAGGGTGGAGGAGATGATAATGATTGCAAAGGGCCTTGAGGGGACCTTCCAGGGTGCTAGAAATGTTGTACCTTTAAATCCTTTTGTCAGTTACATAGGTGTATACATATGTAAAAATTTATCATTGTATACTAAGATTTGTTCACTTTACTGTTTGTGTGCTATACATACCTCTATGAAAAAGTTAAGAAATAAAAAAGAGCTCCATAAATACTGCTTAATAGAAAAATGAATTGTGGGAGCTTTGGGTGCTGGAGATATTCATCTTAGGTTATTTGTTTATAAAGTTTTTATGATTCTGAGTTTGATTTTAAATATTTAAAATTTCAAACTTTGGGTGATGATCATAAAATATATTAATGGTTTATAATTCATGGATGTCTTTTTAGGTTTTATCTCAACTTTGTTACTGAAGAAGTGGAAAATCCTGAAAAGTAAGTAGCCATAACTACTCTGAAATATTTATAAGGAATGAAATGTAAGGTTGTATGGTTAAAAAAGTGGACCTGAAGAAGGAATTCAGTGAGGGCTAATTAGCTTTCTCACTACCATCATTCTCTTGGGCAGTAAAACTTACTTGATTTTATCATAAATTAGATGTAAATAACTTTATTGTATATTCTACATCCAATATAAAATTGTCTGGTAACCTGAAAGCATAAAAGAATAGAGTTATATTTTAGGTAACTCATTTCATAAAAACATACATACAACTTAAAACGGACTCTTGGATGTTCACAAACGTGCTATGAAACGTGAACTCCGAATGTTGATTATTTCTAGTAATTCATGTGAGCTTTTTCAGAGCTATCCAATTAAAGGGAATAATGTAATTAATGAACAAGTAGTTATGAAAACCTATAAATAAGTGCAGAATATTCTAGGAACTTGTAAATTTGGGGAGCTGGATGACTGCTTTTCCTTTTTGTTATTGGTAAAAATCATCCTTTTGATGATTAGGTGATTTGATGATGATTTATATAATGTTTCAGAATGAACTATTTTTAACCTAGAACTTTGGAAACTGAATTATTTTGATGATTTGTCTAAAAACTTGACTTTTTACAGGAAAATCACATAATCTACAGCCAGAAAAGGGAAATTTTAAGTAGTACAGTGTAAGATAAAGACAGAATTTTAGAGTTATTTAATTCTTCTGACTTTTATGAAATATCTATAACATGTTCCAACTATGGTGCACCATCTGACATGATGAATAAGACGTATTCAAGATTCCATTGTCTAGTCATTGAGTCAAACGTGTAAACAAATAACTAACATGGTGTGATTGGTACCATAGTAGATTATTTTCCCCATTTGACAGAGACGAAAGGAGAAAATATTTATCTAGGGAGATGTTGCTTATATAGAGACTCAAATGATAAGTAGGTGTTCCTTAGGTAATTATAGGAGAGAGAGAGAGACAGAGAGAGAGAGAGAGTGTGAGAGAAGGGAGAGGAAGGGACAAACTTCCAAGAAAGGGAAACAAGTACAAAGGTGAGTCAGTATGAAGTAGCCTGGACTTCAGAGAACATGCTTAAGGGTTGACAATTCAAATTAAGGTTGACTAAAATTCGGGCAGCGAGTATATAGGTAGCCGATTAGATCTGGCCAAGTACCAGAGTTGTCAGAATTTTGAATATGCAAACCAGTAATTGAGGTTCAAATAGTGTTTCATACTATCTGATTTAACCATTATGCAAATCACTATGTAATTTAAACATGTGAAATGGTTATTTTATTGAGAAATATGATAAACTTCTAGCAATGTTTTCGTATTTATACCTGGAATTGTGGTAGAGATTTAACCATTATGCAAATCACTATGTAATTTAAACATATGAAATGGTTATTTTATTGAGAAATATGATAAACTTCTAGCAATGTTTTCGTATTTATACCTGGAATTGTGGTAGAGAACATACATTGACCGGGAACTAGTTCTTTCTAGCATGGCTCTGAAGTGGTAAACTACGTTATGACTCTAAATCCGCTGATTACAGGGATAAATGGGTTGCCCTGCCTTTTAATTTTTTTGCAAATAATTAGTGTGTAAGTGGCAATGAGGAGGAAAGACTCCTCTTACTAGATTTTATGTAAACTATTTATTGAGTCTCCATTGTGTGAAAGAGATTATTATGGTTTATGACTATCTTTTTTTTTGGGCCTCTCACTGTCGTGGCCTCTCCCATTGCGGAGCACAGGCTCCGGACGCGCAGGCTCAGCGGCCATGGCTCACGGGCCCAGCCGCTCCGCGGCATGTGGGATCTTCCCGGACCGGGGCACGAACGCGTGTCCCCTGCATCGGCAGGCGGACTCTCAACCACTGTGCCACCAGGGAAGCCCTATGACTGTCTTTTTTAAGTCTACAAACATTTTAAAGAGACCAATTACTAAAATCCAATATCAGAGAATATTTCTTATGAAAAGAATGGCAAACTGTAGGTCTGTGGATGTGACCTATAATGGAACAGTTATTACATGGTACATCAGTGGCATGGAAATAGTTCATATTCTCATTTAATGTTATTTAATAATTTAAGCATAGATTTTGTTTTCAATATGTACAATTATACTATTGTGCATATTAAGCATATTCAAACTATGCCATTATTAGCTTGATCTAAATTTCTAATGCATTCTGCCAGAGAGGTATGCCAGTTTAGGATTCTCTCTCTCCCTCTTTCTTCTTCTTAATTTAAGAGGCTTAGTTTCACACATTGATAATGTTCATGATCAAGATATACAAATACTAAAGAACAGGGATGTGTTGATTCGGGGTTTGTTGTCCGCTGTTGCAAAGAAATTTCCTCATCTCAAAAAGTGAGAAGAATAATAGCGCCTACTTCATTGGGCGGTGGTAGTGAGTACGTAGATTAGTGACTGTTACTTTTTAATCTCTACATAATTGGTTGTTGCTACTGTTATCATATCCTTATTTTAGGAGCAAGGTAAAATGTTGCTCCCATCAGAGTGTTTCCTAGGTTTCAGTATCCTAAGCAATTCTCTTTCTTCAGTGTTTTTGAAAGAAATGCAAAAAAATTTTCACACCATATTGAAGCCTGTTGTATAAGACTAAGATTGTTATCACTGGTTACAGTGGATGAAATATTGTCATTTTCTGGAAATCATGATTCTGCAAATTTCATTAAATATTCCTAGAATACTTTTAATTTTAAAATTATATTTTAAGCTCTTAAACTTAGGAACTTTTCAGGAGAGATTACAAATCTCTCGATTTTAGGTCAAGATAATGAGTAACCGCCAAGACAACTTGAAGAAAGAAACCTCTGATACCTTTTGGTTCTTTTTTTTTTTTTTTTTTTTTTGCGGTACGCGGGCTTCTCACTGTTGTGGCCTCTCCCGCTGCGGAGCACAGGCTCCGGACGCACAGGCCCAGCGGCCATGGCTCACGGGCCCAGCCGCTCCGCGGCACGTGGGATCTTCCCGGACCGGGGCACGAACCCGCGTCCCCTGCATCGGCAGGCGGACTCCCAACCACTGCGCCACCAGGGAAGCCCCCTTTTGGTTCTTTTATGCTAGGTACTCAGATATTCGATGTTTGCATGGAGGAGTCTGTGTAAAACTCAGACAACACGTTTATTTTCTCAAAATCAGAATACGAGAAATCCCCTTAATGGAAAGTAAAGCTTAAATTTGTACTATGTATTTATCAAGCAAAGAAATTCAGGGTTTTGAGCAATTTATTCAATGTCTTAATTTTAAAAATAGCATTTCCCTGAAATGTTGACAATTTTTCCAGGTCTTGTAAAACTAAATCTTATTTTTTAAACACAGAGAATGGTTTGGGAAATATTGATGATCGAATATTGAGAATAGATGGTAAAATTGTGTGGACCTCGTCCAGATGTGTAATTTGTATTATTTTGTAGGGAGACCGGCTCCAAAATACCTTTAGATACAAGGGAGAATAATTATAATTCCATCTCCTTTGTGACGTGCCGAGATAAATGTGTTTGCCCATCAGTCACGGGTGCATGTGTCCAGGTGTGTTGTGATGGGCAGCATTCAGCAGCTGGTGAAATGAATCATCAGCTAGATATACAACCCTTTTTACTGTCCTTCTCCACCTAGGCAATAAAATTTCCCTAAAATTGTGACCCGATAGAAAAAGGGATCATTAATTTAGATCAGTGAAAACAGCAATGTGCGTTAAAATATATAGGATGTGCAGTAAGGTTTCATGGTCACAATTGGCTACCCTTTACATATAATTTAATTTCAGTGGAAATCTTTCAAATTAGCTAATACTTTATGGAATAATTTCTGAACTGCTATTCTGAACTGTTACAGAACAGTTCCTTAATACCGTAACAAGTGGGAGATAAACTGGGAGATTAATGCAATCCAAATAACTAGCTCGTGGCTTTTTCTATTCTTAAGTTTCGTCTATTCTTTAAAGCTTGTAAAGCACTAATCCTAAAAAATTGGGCAAAATTCCTGTTCTGTGATTACATTCGTAATGTTAAAAAATGTTCCCATGGTCTGTCTTATAATTTGTGTTTTCTTCTCTAAGAGTAGCTTTGGATCTAAGGGAGTAGTTACCCTTTACGAGGTATTTAACATTTTTATTTGAAAACACAGTGATTATCATTGAAGTTTTATAGAAATGTAAAAGTATTTCATTGAATAATTATTTATAGCATGCTAACTGGCTCCACAAACAATAAATATTAGAGTAAGAATAGTATTTTGAGGAGCACATATATCCAAAGTTTGGACCATGAAGGTGATAGAATCTCAAGGAATATATGAATTTTAAAATGTTATTTTCCCCCCAAATGAAGTATGTAGTGGTAATAGTTGCTAATGTGTACATTTGTTCTTAAAAATCAGTGTTTTTATTTGCAAATATAATGAGTTTTGCTTTATGACATTAATTTTGTGGCAACTGTGCAATCGATCACTGTTCAAAAAGTTACACGGTGTGAAGAACCTATCATTGAGATGTATAATGTTTGTAATTCTGCTCTCAGATGGATAAATCATGTCTCATGTTCATGAAAGCCAAGAGATGAATTGCTTTACTTTGACCTTGGGGGTCTGAGATTAGTCTGTCTATCAGACTCGTTCCAGCGTTCTTCTCACTTCATTTATTCCTTCTGTTCTGAATAGTTGGAAACGCTAGACTTGAAGGAAGTCAGTAAACCTTGATATCATCCGTCATTGCTGAAGAGCAGGCTATCAACTCTCTGTGAATAATCAAGTTTAATAGAAGGTTTAAATAATCAGGGTGTCATGTTTAATTAATACTTTGCCTGCTTTCAATTTATATTAATTGATGCCTGAAAGTCATCACACCTTGCACCAATGATAACTTAGAAGAAGAGAAATTTGGTTTGGGAAAAATGCCCCAAAACCTTTAAGGTCTGTGGTCGATCACAGGGGCTCATAAATGGTCCACTATCACATTGCTTGCATTCCGTTCAGATGGTGCAGTCTTAAATTCATAGCATATATGTTCTAATCCTCACTGACTTATATTAAGCCAGAGTAAAGGCATTTATTAATAATATTTTACTGTTTTATAAGGCCTACTGCTTATAGGACATATACAACTGTTAACATGATTAAAAACACAGCAAAACAAAGCAATTTAAAAATCTTGCCCAAGTGTGCCGTAGCACAGTTGCATGACAGAATATGAAAAGTTGACTTGAAGTCTTTTATCTTGCATATTGGCATTTTAAGGATGCAGTTTTCTATGAGAGGCAAATCTTCTGCTTTCTATGCTTTCCAGCTTTCTAATGCCACAGTCGCTAGAAAATAGCATATAATGTATACATGTGCAGATTACAGTAATACTATGTTTTGTGACCTTTTTATTAAAAAGTAATGTTATCTGCTACATTCTTAGAATATTTTCAAAGTGTCTTTTACAAATACTCAAGGGTTATATGTTCTTAAGGTATGCAAACTGATTTTCATAGTTACCTCACTATAGATAAATGTAGATAGAAAAAAATAGGGATTATTAAGCAGAATTAATTTGCAAAAAGAATTTGCCAAATGAACTTCTTAGAAATGACATCTCCTAACCAGGTTAATTTGTAAAATTGAATTTATACCAAAATTTACAAAGATTTCTTTGGCAAAATGAGGCATCTCTTTATTAATGACAACAAGACATTGTTAGGATTATCTTAATATGTGACAGTGTTTCTCTTCAGTTGTTGAAATAATTGAAACCTAAATTAAAATCACTCTATTTTATGCATTTCTTCTGGAAATATATATATATATGAAAAATTTGGTAAATCCATTTTTAAATATAGTGGTTGAGCCACTGAGGCAGACAAAAGATCAGAATTTGTCCAGATGACACAGAGAAGAAATGATTCTATGTTCAGACAACAAGGTCACCAAGTTACTCTGCCTTTGTGCAGTTTGAAAATTTCTCACTGATGGAACATGAGGTTGATGTACCCTGGGATCAAAATTCTTGCATTTCTCAGCTTCACATATGCATAAAAAATACGTCTGGCTCAAACACAGTTTGTTCCTGTAAGGCTGAAATGTCAAATAAGTGGTGCAGAAATGACAGGATTATGTTATAGTATTTTATCAGGCAGTAATCAAAGAAGACAGATATTAATCCTTCGATGCTTTGTGGAAGACATTTAGATAGTTTTTAAAAAAGTTTAAGGATTCTAACCCCATTATGAGGCAAACATTTGAAGGTCAGTGCTTTTGACTGCTTTACGTCCTTTCACATTAGTTGTTTCTAAATTTGAATTTTAGCTTTATTGAAGTTTATGTTTTGAGTCTAGAATCATAAACTCGTGTTTTAGGAGCAGTAATAGTGGCTGATTTAATTCTACCCTGTGTTTCTGATCCCATTAATTATCCATAAAATATGAGACCACAAGTGAATAGAATCAAAGAACTTCAGAACTAGAGGAGGACCTTGGACACTGTATAATCTAGCTTCTCACCAAATGCACGAATCTCCTCCACAATATCTTTAAACAGATATAATTCACGTAAAATACAATGAGAAACTTACTATAACCTCTTCGACTGGGCTACCAATATTTTTTACCTGCATATGTTGATTATCAACCTGCTAATTTCTTTTTTTCCACACCTTTATTGGAGCATAAATGCTTTACAATGTTCTGTTAGTTTCTGCTGTATAACAAAGTGAATCAGTTATACGTATGCATATATCCCCATATCCCCTCCGTCTTGAGCCTCCCTCCCACCCTCCCTATTCCATCCCTCTAGGTCATCGCAAAGCTTCGAGCTGATCTCCCTGTGCTATGCGGCTGCTTCCCGCTAGCCATCCATTTTATATTTGGTAGTGTATATATGTCAATGCTACGCTCTCACTTCATCCCAGCTTCCCCTTCCCTTCCATGCTCTCAAGTCCGTTCTCTACATCTACATCTTTGTTCCTACCCTGCCACTAGGTTCATCAGTGCCACTTTTTAAAATTCCATATATATGTATCAGCATACAGTGTTTGTTTTTCTCTTCCTAATGTATTTCACTCTGTATGACACATACTAGGACCATCCACCTCACTACAAATAACACAATTTCATTCCTTTTTATGGCTGAGTAATATTCCATTGTATACATGTACCACATCTTCTTTATCCATTCATCTGTCGATGGACATTTAGGTTGCTTCCATGTCCTGGCTATTGTAAATAGTGCTGCAATGAACATTGGGGTGCATGTGTCTTTTTGAATTATGGTTTTCTCTGGATATATGCCCAGTAGTGGGATTGCTGGATCATATGATAATTCTATTTATAGTTTTTTAAGGAACCTCCATACTGTTCTCCATAGTGGCTGTGTCAACTTACATTCCCATCAACAGTGCAAGAGGGTTCCCTTTTCTCCACACCCTCTCCAGCATTTACTGTTTGTAGATTTTTTGATGATGGCCATTCTGACTGGTGAGGTGAAACATCATTGTAGTTTTGATTTGCGTTTCTCTAATGATTAGTGATGTTGAACATCCTTTCATGTGTGTGTGGGCAATCTGTATATCTTCTTTGGAGAAATGTCTATTTAGGTCTTCTGCCCATTTTTGGATTGGGTTGTTTGTTTTTGTGATATTGAGCTGCATGAGCTTCTTGTAAATTTTGGAGATTAATCCTTTGTCAGTTACTTCATTTGCAAATATTTTCTCCCATCCTGAGGGTTGTCTTTTCATCTTGTTTATGGTTTCCTTTGCTGTGCAAAAGCTTTTCAGTTTCATTAGGTCCCATTTGTTTATTTTTGTTCTTATTTCCATTTCTCTAGGAGGTGGGTCAAAAAGGATCTTGCTGTGATTTATGTCAGAGTGTTCTGCCTATGTTTTCCTATAAGAGTTTGATAGTGTCTGGCCTTACATTTAGGTCTTTAATCTATTTTGAGTTTATTTTTGTGTATGGTGTTAGGGAGTGTTCTAATTCCATTCTTTTACATGTGGGTGTCCCATCACCAGTTATTGAAGAGGCTGTCTTTTCTCCATTTCAAAGATAAGGTGACCATATGTGTGTGGATTTATCTCTGGGCTTTCTATCCTGTTCTATTGATCTATATTTCTGTTTTTGTGCCAGTACCATACTGTTTTGATTACTGTAGCTTTGCAGTATAGTCTGAAGTCAGGGAGCCTGATTCCTGCAGCTCCGTTTCTCTTTCTCAAGATTGCTTTGGCTATTCGGCGTCTTTTGTGTTTCCATACAAATTGTAAAATTTCTTGTTCCAGTTCTGTGAAAAATGCCATTGGTAATTTGATAGGGATTGCATTGAACCTGTAGATTGCTTTGGCTAGTATAGTCGTTTTCACAATATTGATTTTTCCAATCCAGGAGCATGGCATATCTCTCCATCTGTTTATGTTATCTGTGATTTCTTTCATCAGTGTTTTATAGTTCTCTGAGTACAGGTCTTTTGCCTCCTTAGGTAGATTTATTCCTAGGTATTTTATTCTTTTTGTTGTGATGGTAAGTGGGATTGTTTCCTTAATTTTTCTTTCTGATCTTTCGTTGTTAGTGTATAGGAATGCAAGAGATTTCTGTGCATTAATTTTGTATCCTGCAACCTTACCAAACTAATTAGTTCTAGTAGTTTTCTGCTGGCATCTTTAGGATTCTCTAGGTATAGTATCATGTCATCAGCAAACCGTGACAGTTTTACTTCTTTTTTTCCAATTTGTATTCCTTTAATTTCTCTTCCTTCTCTGATTGCCGTGGCTAGGGCTTCCAAAACTATGTTGAATAAGAGTGGCGAGAGTGGACATCCTTGTGTTGTTCCTGATCTTACAGGAAGTGCTTTCGGTTTTTCACCATTGTGAATGATGTTTGCTGTGGGTTTGTCATATATGGCTTTTATTATGTTGAGGTAGGTTCCCTCTATGCCCACTTTCTGGAGAGTTTTTACCATAAATGGGTGTTGAATTTCATCAAAAGCTTTTTCTGCACCTATTGAGATGATCATATGGTTTTTATTCTTTAATTTGTTAATATGGTGTATCACATTGTTTTGCGTATATTGAAGAATCCTTGCATTCCTGGGATAAATCCCACTTGATCATGGTGTATGATCCTTTTAATGTGTTGTTGGATTCTGTTTGTTAGTATTTTGTTGAGGACTTTTGCGTCTATGTTCATCAGTGATATTAGTCTGTAATTTTCGTTTTTTGTGATATCTTTGTCTGGTTTTGGTATCAGGGTGATGGTGGCCTCATAGAATGAGTTTGGGAGTGTTCCTCCCTCTGCAGTGTTTTGGAAGCTTTTGAGAAGGATAAGTGTTAGCTCTTCTCTGAATGTTTGACAGAATTCTCCTGTGAAGTCATGTGGTCCTAGACTTTTGTTTGTTGGAAGATTTTTAATTACAGTTTCAATTTCATTACCTGTGATTGGTCTGTTTATATTTTCTAATTCCTCCTGGTTTGATCTTGGAAGCTTGTACTTTTCCAAGAATTTGTCCTTTTCTTCCAGGTTGTGCATTTTATTGGCATATAGTTGCTTGAAGTAGTCTCTTATCATCTTTTGTATTTCTGCAGTGTCAGTTGTAATCTCTCCTTTTTCATTTCTAATTTTATTGATTTGAGTCCTGTTCCTTTTTTCTTGATGAGTGTGGCTAAAGGTTTATCAATTTTGTTTATCTTCTCAAAGAACCAGCTTTTAGTTTTATTGATCTTTGCTATTGTCTTCTTTGTTTTTATTTCATTTATTTCTGCTCTGATCTTTATGATTTCTTTCCATCTACTCACTTAGGGTTTTCTTTGTTCTTTTTTTTTTAGTTGCTTTAGGTTTAAGGTTAGGTTGTTTATTTGAGATGTTTCTTGTTTCTTGAGGTGAGCTTCAATTGCTATGAACTTCCCTCTTAAAACTGCTTTTGCTGCATCCTATAGGTTTTGGATCATCATGTTTTTGTTGTCATTTGTTTCTAGGTATTTTTTGATTTCCTCAGTGATCTCTTGGTTATTTAGCAGTGCACTGTTTAGCCTCCATGTATTTGTGTTTTTTACTCTTTTTCTTCCTGTAGTTGATTTCTAATCTCACAGTGTTGAGGTTGGAAAAGATGCTTGATAAGATTTCAGTTTTCTTAAATTTTCCAAGGCTTGATTTGTGAACCAGATGTGATCTGTCCTGGAGAACGTTCTGTGTGCACTTGAGAAGAAAGTGTATTCTTCACTTTAGTGTGAAATGTCCTGAAAATATCAATTAAGTCTATCTGGTCTGTTGTGTCATTTAAATCTTGTGTTTCTTTATTTATTTTCTGTCTGGATGATCTGTTTCTTGGTGTTAGTGGGGTATTAAAATCCCCCACTATTATCATGTTACAGTCAATTTCTCCTTTTATGGCTGTTAGCATTTGCCTTATGTATTGAGGTTGCTCCTACTGTTGGGTGCATAAATATATATAATTGTTATGGTTTCTTCTTGTATTTGTTCCTTGATCATTATGTAATGTCCTTCCTTATCTCTTTATTTTAAAGTCTATTTTATCTGATATGAGTATTGCTACTCCAACTTTCTTGTGACTTCCATTTGCATGGAATATCTTTTTCCATCACCTCACTTTCAGTCTGTAGGTGTCCCTAGGTCTGAAGTTGGTCTCTTGTAGACAGCATATATAAGGGTCTTGTTTTTTATCCATTCAGCCAGTCTGTGTCTTTTGGTTGGAGCATTTAATCCATTTACATTCAGTGTGAGTATTGATATGTATGTTTCTATTACCATTTTCTTAATTGATTTGGGTTTGTTTTTGTGGGTCTTTTTCTTCCCTTGTGTTTCCGGCTTAGAGAAGTTCCTTTAGCATTGGTTGTAAAGCTGGTTTGGTGGTGCTGAATTCTCATAGCTTCTGCTTGTCTGTAAAGCTTTTGATTTCTCCATTGAATCTGAATGAGATCCTTGTCGAGTAGAGTAATCTTGGTTGTAGGTTTTTCCCTTTCATCACTTTAAATATGTCCTGCCCCTCCCTTCTGACTTGTAGAGTTTCTGCTGAAAGATCAGCTGTTAACCTTATGGGGATTCCCTTGTGTGTTATTTATTGCTTTTCCCTTGCTGCTTTTAATATTTTTTCTTTGTATTTAAATTTTGATAGTTTGACTAATATGTGTCTCAGCATGTTCCTCTTTGGGTTTATCATGTATGGGACCCTCTGTGCTTCCTGGACTTGATTGACTAGTTCCTTTCCCATGTTAGGGAAGTTTTCCGCTATAATCTCTTCAAATATTTTCTCAGACCCTTTCTTTTTCTCTTCTTCTGGGACCCTTGTAATTCGAATGTTGGTGTGTTTACTGTTGTCCCAGAGGTCTCTGAGACTGTCCTCAATTCTTTTCATTCTTTTTTCTTTATTCTGCTCCCCAGCAGTTATTTCCACCATTTTATCTTCCAGCTCACTTATCCGTTCTTCTGCCTCAGTTATTCTGCTACTGATTCCTTCTAGAGTATTTTTAATTTCAGTTACTGTGTTGTTCATCATTGTTTGTTTGCTCTTTAGTTCTTCTAGATCCTTGTTAAATGTTTCTTATATTTTCTCCATTCTGTTTCCAAGATTTTGGATCATCTTTACTCTCATTACTCTGAATTCTTTTTCAGGTAGATTGCCTATTTTGTCTTCATTTATTTGTTCTTGTAGGTTTTTACCTTGATCTTTAGTCTGTAACATATTGTTTTGTCGTTTCTTTTCTTTTCTTTTTTTTTTTGGATGGGTAGGGTTGTATTCCTGTGTTACTGGTTGTTTGGCCTGAGGCGTCCAGCACTGGAGTTTGCATGTAGTTGGATAGAGCCAGTTCTTGGTGCCGAGATGAGGACCTCCGGGAGGCCTCAGTCCGATTAATATTCCCAGGGACCTGAGGTTCTCTGTTAGTCCAGTGGTTTGGACTCAGAGCTCCTACCACAGGAGCTTGGGCCCGACCTCCAGCCCGGGAACCAAGATCCCGCAAGCCAAATGACGTGGAAAAAAGGAAAAGAAAAAAAAGAGCAGTACAATAGCAAAGAATAAAAAAGAAAATAAAATTAGAAAGATAAAAAATATATTAGGAAAAATAAAAATATAATTGAAACAACTGCAACAAGGTAAAACAAAACCACACAGAAAAAAGAAAAAGGGGAACAAGCCAAAAGGAGCAGTACAATAACCAAGTATAAAGAATAAAATAAAATTAGAAAAATAAAAGATTTATTAGAAAAAATAAAAATATAAATGAATCAACAACAATGAATCAATAACAAGGTAAAACAGAATCCCAATCTAAAAGAGGAAAAAAGAAAAAAAAAAATCTTTGGCTGTGGGGGGTGGAGTTTAGGCAGGGGTGGAAGTTAAGCAGGGGCGGGGTTTCGGGTGGGACAGGATCTAGGCGGGGGTGGGGGGGTGGGGGCGGGGTTGTAGTCTCAGGACCCACGTAGCCGGAAAAGGCCCTGGGGGTTAGGGCCTAGGAGGGGACCCCTGCTTAAGACCTGCCCGGAAGCGGAGAGGCAGCACGTCCAAAGGGGGGCCTCTGGAGTGTGGAGTTCCAGAGTTTGGAGGTAAGGCCCTGGGTGAGGCTGTGTGGGTGGGGTTTAGGCCCAGTGCGTTGGAGGGGGTCTGGGTGGGGGGGGCGTGTCTCCGAGTGTAGAGGGCCCTGGGTTGGGGTGTAGGGGCGGGGCTTGGGCTCTCGGTAGGAGGGAGGCTCTGAGGGCAGAGGATTACGCCGTGGACCCCAACAGTCTCCCCCGTGCCTAAGTGGACAGGGAAAGCGCTGGCTGTGTTCCCCTCCGTTCCTCCATGCCCCCTCACCCCCAGTTCTCCCCCAGGGTCTCCCCAGTCCCCGCTGGAACCCTAACTGTGGGGGGGTCCTGCTGAGTGTAGGAACTCCTCCCCTGCCCCAGCCACCCTCAAGGGTGCCGGTCCCAGAGGTCCGGCCTTTACTTTTGCTCCCCCTTCCCTCCCTCCCACTCCCTCAGGACCTGCACGGCTGGAGGGGCCTTGGTGGGCAGAGGATCAGGCCTGGGATCTCAGCAGATTCCTGGGGGCCCAAGTGGGCAGGGGAAACCTGGCCACACTCCCTTTGGACCCTCTGACCTCCCAGTGGTTCCCCAATTTACCCCTTCAGGCGTGGGATCCCTCCCCCTCCCCCAGCCGCCCCTCAGGGGCACCAGTCCCGTCCCACTTCCACTTCTCCTCCCCCTTCACTCCCCGTACGCCCCACGTCCTACCCAGTCGCTGGGGGTTCCTCCCGTCCCCTTAGGTGTCTGTGGTTCTCCACCGGTGCCTGGTGGGTGCCCTAGTTGTGCTGCGAGGTGATTCGCAGAGATGCGAATTCCGTGTCCTCCTAGTACACCATCTTGACTCCGCCCCCCAACCTGCTAGTTTCTGTAACCATTTCAAACTTTGATAAATTGTTGGCTGGCTGGCATACATAGGTGAGCCAAATGTCTTGACTAAATAGGTACAACCCAAATGTCATTGAATTTCTCATACACCAGAGGTTGCAGAGTTAGAATCCTCTTATCTGAAAGGAAGCACCTCCTGCAATTAGAAGTAGTAAGTCAGTCATTAGATTGTCTCCCGCTTTTGAGTTCACACTTTAGTAGGTCCCCTCATCTATATTCTGCTTTATGCAAATAAGCTACCCTTCTCTATTCCTGAATTGGACAGTTAATGATTGTACCCAACAGGCGGCTCATAACTAAATTTTACATTCTGGGTTACAATTGGTGAAAAACTTCTTAGACCCCCTAATATCTAGTTTGTGGACTGCTGCGTGGTATTCATTCATTCATGAAACAGTGTTGTTTAAGAGTCTCACAAAAATAGAATAATATCCCACCTTGTTCCTTATGGGCAGAGACGAGATGCGTCTAGGCCGTTATCTGTGCGCGCGCCATGCACTGAAGTAATTTTGGTAATTTAGTTCTAGTCGTATTCAAACACTGACTCAGCTTACCGACCCGCTCGGGAAAATGAGCCACTTTGGAATTCGTGTAGGTACAAGCTAAAGCTGTGTTACCAATAAAGTAAACATTTAAAATGAACCCAGTGAAGTTGAGACTTTCCAGTAAAGCGACATTTTCCTTCGCTTTTGTGAACTATAAAAATACTTACTGAGTCTTTGAAAATAGCACTTGTTCAGAAAATAAACATTCTGATGCTGTCTCCTCTTAACTAGATGTTTGACCTTGGGCAGACCTCTAAATTGCTTCTGAATCTTTGTTTACCCCTTTTAAATAGAGGGTAATAATCCCTATATTGCAGTTCTCATGGGGTTGTGAGGATAAAATATGTGAGAATCAAAAATGTTAATGAGCCTGACAAGTAATATACAAACCCATCTGCAGCCCAAACCTATGTTCTTCAAAGATTAGAATATTTCATAATCTTTGGAAAAAATGAGAGGATTAGCATAATTGTTTTATGAACGGGGCTGCCTTTTCAACACACATGACTTATTAATCAATTTGAAAAGTTGTTCTGCACCATCAGCAAAGTACCCAATTATCGGTAGTTAAAAGGTTCAGAAGATGATGAGAACTGCTTTTCATTTAATAGTCTCTAACCTCCCTCAGGTGGTAATATGCTCACGCATCATAATCAGAATGAATTTCTTGGCAGGTTTTTTTTCCTTCTGAACCAATATTTGCATAGCCACACCCATACTGCCCACGTCACACTGTTGGCCAGTAGTGCTGCTATAATGGATGGACTATTTGTACTTCCGCTTCAGTCACCTATTTTTAGGCTCACTGTCTTACCAAGAAACTCCTTTATGAAATCTGACAAACAAGATCTTGATCTGAGTGGCTGGTATCATGTATTGAAATTGTTATTTTTATTTCTAGGAAAGAAGCTATAGAATTGGTACACAACAGGAGAATACAAGTGTTAGTTTAGCCCCAAATGATTTTTTTAATGAATTTCTGTCTAATTTAAAAATGCATTATTAAAAATATAAATGATACTTGTTATCTGAGTAAGAGATGGATGACAGGGTAGCACTTCATTATTTTCGAAAATATGATGTGTTTTATTTCCATTCTTCAGTTGAGAAAGTGCATAGAGGTGAATTCACTCCTCACGGCCATGTAATTAGTATGTGAGGAAATTAGGATTATAATCCGTATTAGACATAACGCATGGACTGTTTGTCTGGCTCCAGAGATTTTCTTTTCTTTTTCTTTTTTTTATTAAAGTATAATCAATTTACAATGTTGTGTTAGTTTCTGGTATACAGCAAAGTGATTCACTTATACATATGTATGTGTATATATGTATGTGTGTGTGTGTATATATATATTCTTTTTCATATTCTTTTCCATTATGGTTTATTATAGGATATTGAATGTAGTTCCCTGTGCTCTACAGTAGGACCTTGATGTTTATCCATTCTGTATATCACAGCCTGCATCTGCTAATCCCAAACTCCCACTCCATCCCTCCAGTCGCCAGCCACCCGCACTGCCCTGGCAACCAAACGTCTGTTCTCTAAATCTGTGAATCTGTTTCTGTTTCGTAGAGAAGTTCGTTTGTGTCATATTTTAGATTCCAAGTATAAGCGATATCATATGGTACTTTTCTCTTTCGGACTTTGCTTGATACGATCACCTCTAGATCCATCCATCAGAGCTCTTTCCAAATGCCAGTTGTTCTCTTTCGGAGGCAGAGCAGAAATGATCCATGGGTATGCAAGGTGGTGTAATGGCTGCTAAGGAAGTAACTTGGCTGTGGAAGAGGAAGTTGGGAGAAGGGCAGAACCTAGAAAGGTAGACTAGAGAAGTAAAGGCATCTCAGATAGGGGATGGGCATGCACAAATCCGTGGAGCTGTTCAGTGGTTTCAGGGAAAACTCTGTAGACTGCTGTAGCTAAAGCAAAAGATTGTGAAGAGGAATAGAAGACACGGGGGTAATTAAGATGTGGGTGCTGGCATGGGGTGAGCCTTAGCTTCCATTACAGGAGTTTAGGAACTGATCCAGGAGCCCGTGGGATGGGACGGGTGCAGGTATGTTGTGTTTTTGTTATATGTGAAGCAGTACTTGGGGAAGATGACCCCAATGGCACAACCAGTGGATTTTCTTTTTGTGACATATATACAGTTTAAAGAGAGTTACCGTCCAAGAAGTCACATTTCAATCTTTTATAAGTTTATTTTTAATTAAAGCAAGTATCTCAGAAAACGTAATTGTTTCCTGTACTTGAACCATTGCTGGAGTCAGACACGGTGACAAATTACGTGGCAGAAAATTCTAGGAAATAGCACCATAATCTCTACACTGTCCTAGTTTAAAGATACGGACTAAACAGACTGCTCAGAGAAAAGGAGTGAGTCAACGTAGCCTTCACATAACTCTCCGAAAATATACAGAGTTGTCTTTTTTTGAATGAATGAATGAAGAAGGTGGCATCATTTATTCTCCGTGCCAGTAGGAGAGCAAGTGAGATTAAATGAGAAGAGAGCTCATTTTAGAATAAAATTTATATGCAAATGTGTTGACGTAAGAGAATTTGGTTAAGCATTGGAATTCTCAAAATAGAGATAGAAGGGGTTATAATTTAGCCACAGTTCTTTATTCAGGTTGAAAAGGGAGAGACCGTTGCCTACGTTTGCTTCTAGCTCTGTAATATAAAGTTTCCCTTTTCAGGTTAGTAAATATATAGGAATCAATGTGGGGAAGCATATACTACATCACAGGTCTATATTATTGGGGAGGGTATCACATACTAGGAAGATAAAGGAAATCCAAAAATCCTTAGTTAGATTTTTAAGGTCAAAGAGTTTTGAAATATTTTAAATAAGATGTGTTAAAAAAGCTGACATTCAAACATTTGATATTCCAGGGGAAGGGGGCATAAGGAGGTGAGGAAAATAGCTATGCCAGTACAGGACAAGAGTTGTGCTGGGAGGTAATTGGCACTGCCAGCCACAGTGAGATTCACACTGGTGTTGTAGAAAGAGCTCTGAGCTTGGAGTGAGTGAGTAAAGTTCTAGTTCCGCTTCTGAAAATATTTAATTTTGTGACGTTAGCTACATCCTTTACCCCTCTGAGCTGCTGATTTTTCGTCTGCAGAAAAGGAATGGTAGAGTAGCAAATTCTGAGTTTTCTGTCAACTCTAGTATGTTCTATGATTCTTGTAGGTGACACACAAGTACCTAGTTTGACAAGTAGAAGCATGGCGAAGGGATGAAACTTACAAGATCTATCTCAGGAAGAAAAAGTGTCAAGTACACAGACACAGAGAAAGGGATTCTGTGACCAGTTTCTAGATTTCATGATGATTTGGAGATCAGACAGGACTAAAGTTTTTCGAGTTATTTCAGAAAATGGTAAGAAATTTGGATGGACAAATGGGGGTGGGGTGGGGATAAAGCCAGATTGGCACCTCTCTATGTGGAAACTTAATTATTAGATCTGAAGATCTAGGGTTAGTCCAAGTTGTGGAATCTGATGCAGTGGGGTGACCTTAAGTACAGGATCTTATGATATGTGGCGTGTTCCAGGAGGAATATAGATGCTAATACACTTGTTAGGATGATCAGTAATCTCTGATGATGAATCCCAGGTCCTGTTTACTATTTTTATCATATATGCCTACAGAAGGCATAAAATGGTCTATAAAGTGGTACAGGATGTTCCTAGTAACCTTTTACTGTGTTTATTTTTCTCAAGAGTCTAAGCATATATTATGAGGGAATTACTTATGCAGGGAGGTATCTTCTCTGATAGGTCTACTACTTTAAGCATAAGACATTTCCAATAATCCAATTAGAATTATTGATTTATTTATTATTTTATACTGCCTACCTAAAGAATGAGAGAGAGAGAGAGAAAGAGAGAGAGAAGGAGAGGGAGAGAGAGTTAGAAAGAGAGAGAGATTTTGGTAATAACTTTCAAGAGTGTATATGCATTCCTTTACCCAACTATTAAGTGGGTATTCTAATGCGTATCTTGCAGAGTTTTGGTGAGAATTAGAAATAATACACTGACGTGTCTGACATTATTTTGCTCATAATAGATGCTTATTTAATGGTAGTCAACTTACTTTTCATTGTTGTCATCAAACATCATGTCATTAGCTCATTTGTAATCCAATAGGGATTATCAGATCAGGATTTGTAAACTTGGGCAAAGTATTTCTCTTCTGTCCTGCGTAAGTGTTGGGTTTGCGATCCATTATGACAAGGTAAAAGACACACTTTCTGAAACACTTTGCCATGGGAGGCAGAAATTATCTCAGTCTCAGAGTTAGGCATTTCTAATCTTTGAATTTGGAGGTTGTTTTCCAAAAACATATAGTATTTCATTCATTTTCTAAGGAGACCAGCTCATAGCTTTTAAAAATCAAATGATTTTCCCAACTGACTGCTCACTACTGTGACATATTCTAAGTTTCCTCTTTCCTTGTATTCTCTCTCTTTCTTAAAATTTTACATATGGAACAAATAGAACTGCCCAAAGCTTAACAGTAATCAATACCAAAGCAAATTAGTTGAGAATGCAGTGATGAAATACAGAGGCCACTGTTTTACATGGTGAGATATACAATATTATATGGAAGATAGTTTATGAAATTAAGTCTATAGCATAGCACTCAAATATTTCATAATATGTGGAAAAGTAAGGCTTATAATTTATAGTCATATATCATAAAATGAAAAAGAGACTAAAGATTATAATTCATGGCTTTATAAACAGTCATTTCTAGAACCTGGTAGGTTACCCATCACACAGTGCTTTTTATAGGCATCTCATGTCCCACCTCATCCAAAGTGTCTCACCTGTTGGCCTTTCATGATGCCATTTTTTCTTCCTCCCCAACATTCTACCATCATGGTCATTCTCTCATGGATAGATCGCAAAGGATGTAATAATGTCTCTAAAGGTCTAAATTGTTTCAATTTTCATGTTACCTCTGTGTACAGATACTTCTCCACCCATTTACCTTCTTCCATTCACACATTGGCATTGGGGTGGCCTAGTTTATTAGACTAACTCACTGTCACAGTTAACAACACAACGAACTTGACCTTGGGAAAATAAATCACAAAGGCCTGGGGTGTTAGAATTGGAAGGGAAGTGGCCATCAAATTTCACAACCCTTTCTTTGTAAAGATAAAAGAATCAAAGTCATAGAGATAGAGTAATTTGTCTATATTTACGAGTTAAAATGCTGAACCCTTTCCAGTCCTCTTTCTAAATACTTAATGTTGTTTGAACGCACATCTAAGAGAGATGGCTAGGGCGAGATCGTAGCCTTGAAATTAGCTGGGAGGAGAATGTAATCATTAGGTGTGACCTGTACATCATTTGAGAAGACCACAAAACTGCTTTTAAAAATGTGTAAAAGCATTAACATTTGCCTGCATTCGACTTTCTACAACTGTTGTTCACACACATAATGAAAGAGGTCCCAGGCTAACTTGAATTAAGTATTCTATTCCAGGTCGTTTATTGAAGGTCTTTTAGTTACAAGATTAAAACAGAAATTTGATGATTAGGAAATGCTAAAAGGTTAGGCTCTTCTCAGGAAATAGTTGCTTTTTATTTTCTCTAACATCTTTACAGAGAGACTCCTTCTTAAAATAGTTCTGCTGTCTCTGGGGGAGGGGACAATATTTCATTTCCCTGTCTTGATATTGTCAAAGAATCAAAACCTCCCTTCCTGTATTCTGGCCTGAGGCAGGCCAAAGAGAAATTGAGATAGAAGATGCAATTAATTTTTTTTTTTTAGCCAGGAAATGACAAAAGAAATGAATGAGATAGATAGCAAGAGGAGGTCATGATTCTAAAAGGCTGTTTTGTAGCTGCTCAGGGTCTGATGGAGGAAAGGTTAAATGTGTTTTAAATGTATGTAAGTGTTTGGCTATTTGGTCCCCATAATGCCGTGTACTCTTGCCGAGGATGGAGGGGTGGAGCGAGTAGCAAAGGTGGGGGCAAAGCAGCTGCAAATTGAACTCAGTGACCTCTCTGTCTGGGCCACGAAGCTATTTGTCTTGCTGTCAAGCCACAGCCTGAACTCTGAACGGCAGCGAGCGAGAGAGCTTCTGCTTGGATACGTAGGTGCTTTCAAACCGTCAAGTTTATGATGCACGTCAGGAACTGAACAGAGCGGCAGTTTCCTGTTCTCTAAAAGATAGTGTTAATTCTGTTCCTGCCGTTGCCATTTCTATCGCGACTCCTCCCAAAAGTCCCTCACCTCTCAGCCTGGCCTCACAGCTCCACATGGCTGATCCAGGGGCACCTAGGAGCACAAGATATCCTGGTTATTTCATTCTCATATTTCTCCTAACAGACACACCTTGCTTATTCCATTTTTTAAATGGCTAGGACACAATTCTCCATCTCTAGTTGTAGTCAAATGATTTAGTCGAGAGATAGAAAGGAAAATTACTTTCTATGGCTTCTGTACCCTACCAGGAAAAGTCAAAGTCAAACTTTATGATTTTCAATAACAATATGTAGCCTTTCCCCCTTTCTCTTAATAATACTAGATGATCAAAGTTTAGAATATCCAAAAATATGTAGAAGAGGACTTCCCTGGTGGCGCAGTGGTTGAGAGTCCGCCTGCTGATGCAGGGGACACGGGTTCGTGCCCCGGTCCGGGAGGATCCCATATGCTGCAGAGTGGCTGGGCCCGTGAGCCATGGCCGCTGAGCCTGCGCGTCCAGAGCCTGTGCTCTGCAATGGGAGAGGCCACAGCAGTGAGGGGCCCGCGTACCGCAAAAAAAAAAAAAAAAAAGTAGAAGAAAATTAAAGTCACCTATCTTCTCATAATCAGATCAAATGAAAGTACTCATTGTTATTGTTGATTTTTTTCACATTTGTGTATATATATGTGTGTATTTGTGCCATGCATGTGTGTATTGCATTATATTACTTGATTTGAATGTACATATGCATTTTTCTTCATAACCTTGGCATTATATTTAGTATGTATTTACTTGTTTGCTTATTTATTGTCAGTTTCTCCTGTGTCATTCATTGCTGCATCCCTAGCAGTTTGAAGGTACCCTAAAATCTGCTCTGCCATCTAGATGTGCTGTATCTCGCGCTTAGCTCTAGCTCTTCCTGTTCATCTAGATCTATCCTTTTTTCATTTCATGTCATTTCATTAGATTTTCCTAGATCTTTAAAATTTAAGTAAACACCATTTTTAATGGTATAATATTTCATTGGGTAGGTGTACCATTATTTACTTGTTTTCCTGTTAGGCATTGAAAATGTTTCCAATTTTTCTTAGTCTAATAATGCTGTGTTACTCATTTAATATATAAATCTTTGTACATATTCAATGATTTTCTGAGAAGGTTGATGAAAGAGAATTACTATGTCAAAGGCAATGAACTTTTAAAAAGTCTCTTTTTGTATTACCAAGTTGCTTTACAAAATGGGTATATCAGTTTCCTTTGCCATCAGTGATAATTAAGAATATTTAATCAGGGATTCCCTGGTGGCGCAGTGGTTGAGAGTCCACCTGCCGATGCAGGGGACGCGGGTTCGTGCCCCGGTCTGGGAAGATCCCACATGCTGTGGAGCGGCTGGGCCCATGAGCCGTGGCCGCTGAGCCTGCGCGTCCGGTGCCTGTGCTCCTCAACGGGAGAGGCCACAACAGTGAGAGGCCCGCGTACCCCAAAAAGAAAAAAAAAAAAGAATATTTAATCAGTGTGTGTCATTATTAACAAAAATCTTTGTTAACTGAAAGCAAAAATTATACCTCATTTGCAGTTTTTGATCATGCATGAGGCTTAATACTTCTCCCATGTCTAGTAGCTGTGTGTAGATGCCATTTGGGGGCACGAATATTCACAATTCAGCAGAATTCTTTGTATATCATAGGCACTTATTCTTTTTTTTTTTCTTTTTCTTTTGTGGTACGCGGGCCTCTCACTGTTGTGGCCTCTCCCATTGCAGAGCACAGGCTCCGGACGCGCGGCCATGGCTCACGGGCCCAGCCGCTCCGTGGCATGCGGGATCCTCCTGGACCTGGGCCACGAACCCGCGTCCCCTGCATCGGCAGGCGGACTCTCAACCACTGCGCCACCAGGGAAGCTCTTATTCTTTATATCCTATATTTTTTGTAAACATTTCATCAGTTTTTCATGTAACTAAATTTTTCTTTATGATTCAGCTTATAGAACTTTAAATTTAAATATAGTAATTAATAAGTTAGATATTTAAATTTAACTGCTACATTTAAATGTAACCATTTAAAAATTTTTCCATATATTGCTTTTATACCATAAATCTTTCTACATCCCTAGATCATTTAAATCTCACTCATATTTTATTTGTTTGTTTTTCCCTGATTTCTTTTCCCATTAAACTTCACGGGCCTAGCTGCTCCGCGGCATGTGGGATCTTCCCGGACCGGGGCACGAACCCGTGTCCCCTGCATCGGCAGGCGGACTCTCAACCACTGCACCACCAGGGAAACCCTCCCATTAAACTTTTAATCTTATCTGGAATGGATTTCTTTGAGTGTGCTCCATCCAGTGTAAGCTCTTGATTTCCCCCAAATTTCCCAATATCCCATCATTTATTGAACAGTCATAATACCACTTAGCTTATGGTATTTACTTAATTTATAATACTTACTACATATCATATTATGTATTAAGTTTTTATGTCATATACTAGATTTTATTTCAAGGTAATCTATTCTCCACTTATCTTTCTATTGATATATCAGCCAATTACTATACAATTTTTATTATTAAAAGTTTTAATACTCTTTAATATGGAGGGAAAGGTAGCCTTAAGTATTATTCTTTTTCTCTAAATAAATCAACGTTGAGTATAACTTATTTGTATGAAGGCAGTTTTTACTCTCAGCTTTTCATGCATAGGAAGAGAATATATACAGTGCTTTGAAATTTAAAGCTCATAGTTTTTCAGATTATCTTGGTAGTGTTATCTCATAATCTGTATCGTATCAAGATATATTCTTCACATATGACTAAGTCCTTTGTACTCCAGAAATTTCTTTTGCTGTGTACTATGGTTAATTGTTGACTTCTGTATATTGGATATTATGGTTAATTGGTTTCTTCTTTTACTTCTATCAGATTTTAAAAATACTAACTAATTAAAGTAACCTACAAGATATCTTCTGATAATAGTAGTCTTACTTTTTTCCCCTTTCAGCCTTTCTTTTTTAACCTCTGAGCTCTACTAATGAAGCACCTTTTATAATGATTTTCTATTTTCCAGAATATTTTAAAACAAAATACCAAATGCCAAAATATTAGTGGAAATATCAATGGAAACATGCAAAAAAATTATTTCTTTATGGTCCTTGTAATTGGTGAAACTGCCCTGTAAGGGATTAAATATGAATGAATTTAATTATTATGTGTGCATCCAAATAGTTGAGTTTATATTCCTGAGAAATAATCCTTTGCTACATAGATTATTAACATGGTAATAAACACAATTCCTAAGCAACATACATTAGACAGAATAAGTTTTTTCCTTGATATCCTTCTTATGATTGAACCAAACATCTGTTGGAAAATATTTGAATCATGTTTTATGCATCTCTTAGACATTTGCTACTTTTCTTACAAAATGAGAATGGCAATATTGGATTATGTCATTTCTAGCATTTGTTTTCTCATGCTGGTTCCAATTCATCTGGTATATTCCAAATGTATGCACAGAAATCAACTCAAGACACAATTGTGTTGCTCTCTCGATCGAATAGTCAATCGAGAACCTCAGTGCTTTGACCAAGAGTGAGTCAGCTGCTATTGTGTATTTAGAAATGAGTCTCCCTTGTGCCCTTTTCCTTCCTCAATGACGTCATTTTAGTCTGTGTTCCATTTCCATTGGCTTCTCCCTGCAGGTTGTGAGGCCTGATCCCTTCCATGGTTCGGACACCCTGTTTGTTTGTACTGTTGATTCCCTGCCGATGGCGGCCAGCTGACTGTGCCGTGCTGTGTTTGTTCGTGTTTTATGGGAAGATGTTCATGTGCGGCTGCTGCATTTGATATTAAATCTGAGATGAACTTCAGGAGGTTTCCTGATTTTTATTAAAAATGATTTTGGCTAGGGGCCATGTTATCCTGTTCATAAGTCAGGTGTTCTCAGAGATTTAATAATTTAGAATTCACATGAGGTTTTGATGGAATAAACATTCCTTTTCTCTGTTAAAGCTGCCTCTTAACCTTTTATTTCCTTTTTCCTCTTTGCTGCTTCCATTTATTTATTTTTTTAAAGTCTTCTTTTGGGAGGTTTGTACAGATTTACCTCAAAGCTATGAAAATAATGTAAAAGGAAGAGTCAAAACGATAGCTTAGTTTGGTTGAAGTGATTTAAATTTGGTAAGTTTTGTGAGTCTTTTCACCACCATTATAAACGCACTTCTGTTTTAATTATTTTAATCCCAAGTTATATTTTCCAAAGTAGTTATCTTCTCTCCCTATTTTAATGAGCTATTTCTTTTAGAACATGTCCTACAAATAAAATAAAACATGTCTTACAAATAAAAGGTTTGATAAAAAAGCAAAAAATAAATAGATAAATAAATAACAGAGGCCAAAGAGGTCAGGAACTCTTTCCATGTGTGATTACAAGCTAATAAAAAGCAGAAATTATCCTTAAGGGTGGCAAACAGTTCTGACAACTCCTCTCAAAAATATTTGCCCTAGGGCTTCCCTGGTGGCGCAGTGGTTGAGAGTCCGCCTGCCAATGCAGGGGACACGGGTTCGTGCCCCGGTCCGGGAAGATCCCACATGCCGTGGAGCGGCTGGGCCCGTGAGCCATGGCCGCTGAGCCTGCGCGTCCGGAGCCTGTGCTCCGCAACGGGAGAGACCACAACAGTGAGAGGCCCGCGTACCGCAAAAAAAAAAAAAGAAAAAAAAAATTTGCCCTAGAGATTTAGAGGATATATTTTCAGGCCACATTACGTGCTCAGTTGAATATCCTTAATTTCTCCATAGAATTTGGTGAGTATTAATATGTAAAGATATTTGAGAAGACTGTTGAAGTTAGAAAATGTTTGGTTTTGTTTTCCTCACATTAAAAATAGTAGAGAATGAGGTGTACAGGGGTCGTGGGGCATACTTAGAAAAGGAGGGGAGATTTCTCTGAGGAGGAGACTTTTGATTTAAGCCTAAGTGAAAGTAATGAGATGATCACGTGAAGAATCAGAGCAGGGAGCTCCATGTCTTATCCTGTTTGAATTTTAGATTCCACGAACAAGTGAGTTTTCGTTTGTAGTTGATGTCTTTATCACTTTACTTACAATAATGTCTAGCATAAAGAAGATATTTGATAAACGGAGGTGAAATGAAATTTTTATAAAGGACTCTGATAAAGGACAATATCCTTAATAATATTACTACAGATGTCCTCCTAAAATTCATATGATTTTTAAAAATATATTTGCAATACAGTTTTGATAAAAAATAAAGGCAGAAAATATGAGTGTCTGTGATAATGTGGTCCATGTAATGTGGCATCCAGCGGTCTGATCTGATCTACAGACACTGTTTTAGAATCTGGAAGGATGGACAGACCACTTGTCCTTTATTTTTAAATTTTTTTTAAGCATCTTTATTGGAATATAATTGCTTTAAAATGGTGTGTTAGTTTCTGCTTTATAACAAAGTGAATCAGCTTTATGCATACATATATCGCCATATCTCCTCCCACTGCGTCTCCCTCCCACCCTCTCTATCCCACCCCTCTAGGTGGTCACAGAGCACCGAACTGATCTCCCTGTGCTATGTGGCTGCTTCCCACTAGCTATCTATTTTACATTTGGTAGTGTGTATATGTCCATGCCACTCTCTCACTTCGTCCCAACTTACCTTTCCCACCCCCCCCATGTCCTCAAGTCCATTCTCTACGTCGGCATCTTCATTCCTGTCCTGCCCCTAGGTTCTTCATAACCATTTTTTCCCTTAGATTTCATATATACGTGTTAGCATATGGTATTTGTTTTTCCCTTTCTGACTTACTTCACTGTATGACAGACTCTAGGTCCATCCACCTCACTACAAATAACTCAATTTTGTTTCGTTTCTTTTTATGGCTGAATAATATTCCATTGTATATATGTGCCACATCTTCTTCATCCATTCATCTGTCGATGGACACTTAGGTTGCTTCCATGTCCTGGCTATTGTAAATAGAGCTGCAATGAACATTGTGGTACATGACTCTTTTTGAATTATGGTTTTCTCAGGGTATATGCCCAGTAGTGGGATTGCTGGGTTGTATGGTAGTTCTGTTTTTAGTTTTCTAAGGAACCTCCATACTGTTCTCCATAGTGGCTGTATCAATTTACATTCCCACCAACAGTGCAAGAGGGTTCCCTTTTCTCCACACCCTCTCCAGCATTTATTGTTTGTAGATTTTTTGATGATGGCCATTTGGACCAGAGTGAGCTGATACCTCATTGTGGTTTTGATTTGCATTTCTCTAATGATTAGTGATGTTGAGCATTCTTTCATGTGTTTGTTGGCAGTCTGTATATCTTCTTTGGAGACATGTCTATTTAGGTCTTCTGCCCATTTTTGGATTGGGTTGTTTGTTTTTTTGTTATTAAGCTGCATGAGCTGCTTGTATATTTTGGAGATTAATCCTTTGTCAGTTGCTTCATTTACAAATATTTTCTCCCATTCTGAAGGTTGTCTTTTCGTCTTATTTATGGTTTCCTTTGCTGTGTAAAAGCTTTTAAGTTTCATTAGGTCCCATTTGTTTATTTTTGTTTTTACTTCCATTTCTCTAGGAGGTGGGTCAAAAAGGATCTTGCTGTGATTTATGTCAGAGTGTTCTGCCTATGTTTTCCTATAAGAGTTTGATAGTGTCTGGCCTTACGTTTACGTCTTTAATCCCTTTTGAGTTTATTTTTGTGTATGGTGTTAGGGAGTGTTCTAATCTCATACTTTTACATGTACCTGTCCAGTTTTCCCAGCACCGCTTATTCAGGAGGCTGCCTTTTCTCCATTGTCTATCCTTGTCTCCTTTATTAAAAATAAGGTGACCATATGTGCATGGGTTTATTTCTGGGCTTTTTATCCTGTTCCATTGATCTATATTTCTGTTTTTGTGCCAGTACCATACTGTCTTGATTACTGTAGCTTTGTAGTATAGTCTGAAGCCCAGGAGCCTGATTCTTCCAGCTCCGTTTTTCTTTCTCAAAACTGGCTATTTGGTGTCTTTTGTGTTTCCATACAAATTGTGAAATTTTTTGTTCTAGTTCTGTGAAAAATGCCATTGATAGTTTGATAAGGATGGCATTGAATCTGTAGACTGCTTTGGGTAGTAGAGTCATTTTCACAGTGTTGATTCTTCCAATCCAAGAACATGGTATATCTCTCCATCTGTTTGTATCATCTTTAATTTCTTTCATCACTGTCTTATAATTTTCTGCATACAGGTCTTTTGTCTCCTTAGGTAGGTTTATTCCTAGGTATTTTATTCTTTTTGTTGCAATGGTAAATGGGGGTGTTTCCTTAATTACTCTTTCATATTTTTCATCGTTAGTGTATAGGAATGCCAGAGATTTCTGTGCATTAATTTTGTATCCTGCTACTTTACCAGATTCATTGATTAGCTCTAGTAGTTTTCTGGTAGCATCTTTAACATTCTCTATGTATAGTATCGTGTCACCTGCAAACAGTGACAGTTTTACTTCTTCTTTTTTAGTTTAGATTCCTTTTCTTTCTTTTTCTTCTCTGATTGCTGTGGCTAAAACTTCCAAAACTATGTTGAATAATAGTGGTGAGAGTAGACAACCTTGTCTTGTTCCTGATCCTAGAGGAAATGGTTTCAGTTTTTCACCATTGAGAACGATGTTGCTGTGGGTTTGTCATATATGGCCTTTATTGTGTTGAGGTAAGTTCCCTCTGTGCCTACTTTATGGAGGGTTTTTATCATAAACGGGTGTTGAATTTTGTCGAAAGCTTTCTCCGCATCTATTAAGGTGATCATATGGTTTTTCTCCTTCAGTTTGTTAATATGGTTGATTAATTGCACATTGATTAATTTGCATATATTGAAGAATCTTTGCATTCCTGGGATAAACCCCACTTGATCATGGTGTATGATCCCTTTAATATGCTGTTGGATTCTGTTTGCTAGTATTTTGCTGAGGATATTTGCATCTATGTTCATCAGTGATATTGGCCTGTAGTTCTCTTTCTTTGTGACATCTTTGTCTGGTTTTGGTATCAGTATGATGGTGGCCTCATAGAATGAGTTTGGGAGTGTTCCTCCCTCTGCTATATTTTGGAAGAGTTTGAGAAGGATAGGTGTTAGCTGTTCTCTAAATGTTTGACAGAATTTGCCTGTGAAGCCATCTGGTCCTCAGCTTTTGTTTGTTGGAAGATTTTTAATCACAGTCTCAATTTCAGTGCTTGTGATTGGTCTGTTTATATTTTCTATTTCTTCCTGGTTCAGTCTTGGAAGGTTATGCTTTTTAAGAACTTTTGCATTTCTTACAGTTTGTCCATTTTATTGGCATATAGTTGCTTGGAGTAGTCTCTCAGTGTCCTTTGTATTTCTGTAGTGTCAGTTGTTACTTCTCCTTTTTCATTTCTAATTCTATTGATTTGAGTCCTCTCCCTTTCCTTCTTGATGAGTGTGGCTAATGGTTTATCAATTTAGTTTGTCTTCTCAAAGAACCAGCTTTTAGTTTTATTGATCTTTGTTATTGTTTCCTTCATTTCTTTTTCATTTATTTCTGATCTGATCTTTATGATTTTTTTCCTTCTCCTAACTTTGGGATTCTTTTGTTCTTCTTTCTCTAATTGCTTTAGGTGTAAGGTTAGGTTGTTTATTTGAGATGTTTTTTGTTTCTTGAGGTAGGATTGTATTGCTATAAACTTCCCTCTTAGAACTGCTTTTGCTACATCCCATAGGTTTTGGGTCGCTTTGTTTTCCTTGTCATTTGTTTCTAGGTATTTTTTGATTTCCTCTTTGATTTCTTCAGTGATCTCTTGGTTATTAAGTAGTGTATTGTTTAGCCTCCATGTGTTTCTGTTTTTTACACATTTTTTCCTGTAATTGATATCTAGTCTCATAACATTGTGTTCGGAAAAGATACTTTATATGATGTCAGTTTTCTTAAATTTACCAAGGCTTGAAATGTGACACAAGATATGATCTATCCTGGAGAATGTTCCATGAGTGCTTGAGAAGAAATGTATTCTGTTGTGTTTGGATGGAATGTCCTATAAATATCAATTAAGTCCATCTTGTTTAATGTATCATTTAAAGCTTGTCTTTCCTTATTTACTTTTCATTTCGGGTGATCTGTCCATTGGTGAAAGTGGGGTGTTAAAGTCCCCTACTATGATTGTGTTACTGTCGATTTCCCCTTTTATGGCTGTTAGCATTTGTCTTATGTATTGAGGTGCTCCTATGTTGGGTGCATAAATAGTTGCAATTATTATATCTTCTTGGATGGATCCCTTGATCATTATGTAGTGTCCTTCTTTGTCTCTTGTAGTAGTCTTTATTTTAAAGTCTATTTTGTCTGATATGAGAATTATTCCTTTAGCTGTCTTTTGATTTCCATTTGCATGGAATATCTTTTTCCATCCCCTCCTTTTCAGTCTGTATGTGTCCCTAAGTCTGAAGTGGGTCTCTTGTAGACAGCATATATACAGGTCTTGTTTTTGTATCCATTCAGCCAGTCTGTGTCTTTTGGTTGGAACATTTAATCCATTTACATTTAAGATAATTATCGATATGTATGTTCCTATTACCATTTTCATAATTGTTTGGTTTTTGTTATTGTAAGTCTTTTCCTTCTCTTGTGTTTCCTGCCTAGAGAAGTTCCTTTAGTGTTTGTTGTAAAGCTGGTTTGGTGGTGTTGAATTCTCTTAGGTTTTGCTTATCTGTAAAGGTTTTAATTTCTCCATTGAATATGAATGAGATCCTTTCTGGGTAGAGTAATCTTTTTTGTAGGTTTTTCCCTTTCATTACTTTAAATATGTCCTGCCATTCTCTTCTAACTTGTAGAGTTTCTGCTAAAAGATCAGCTGTTAACCTTATGGGGATTCCCTTATATGTTATTTGTTGTTTGTCCCTTGCTGCTTTTAATATTTTTTCTTTGTGTTTAATTTTTGATAGTTTGATTAATATGTGTCTTGGCGTATTTCTCCTTGGATTTATCCTGTATGGGACTCTCTGTGCTTCCTGGACTTGATTAACTATTTCCTTCCCCATATTAGGGAAGTTTTCAACTATAATCTCTTCAAATATTTTCTCAGTCTCTTTCTTTTTCTCTTCTTCTTCTGGGACCCCTATAATTTGAATGTTGGTGTGTTTAATGTTGTCCCAGAGGTCTCTGAGACTGTCCTCAATTCTTTTCATTCTTTTTTCTTTATTCTGCTCCCCGACAGTTATTTCCACCATTTTATCTTCCAGGTCACTTATCCGTTCTTCTATCTCAGTTATTCTGCTATTGATTCCTTCTAGAGAATTTTTAATTTCATCTGTTGTGTTTTTCATCATTGTTTGTTTGCTCTTTAGTTCTTCTAGGTCCTTGTTAAATGTTTCTTGTGTTTTCTCCATTCTATTTCCAAGATTTTGGATCATCTTTACTATCATTACTCTGAATTCTTTTTCAGGTAGACTGCCTATTTCCTCTTCATTTGTTTGGTCTGGTGGGTTTTTACCTTGCTCTTTCATCTGCTGTATGTTTTTCTGTCTTCTCCTTTTGCTTAACTTACTGTGTTTGGGGTCTCCTTTTCACAGGCTGCAGGTTCGTAGTTCCTGTTGTTTTTGGTATCTGCCCCCAGTGGCTAAGGTTGGTTCAGTGGGTTGTGTAGGCTTCCTGGTGGAGGGGAATAGTGCCTGTGTTCTGGTGGGTGAGGCTGGATCTCATCTTTCTGGTGGGCAGGACTGCGTCCCGTGGTGTGTTTTTGGGCGCCTGTGACCTTATTATGATTTTAGGCAGCCTCTCTGCTAATGGTTGGGGCTGTGTTCCTGTCTTGCTAGTTGTTTGGCATAGGGTGTCCAGCACTGTAGCTTGCTAGTCGTTGAGTGGAGCTGGGTCTTAGCGTTGAGATGGAGGTCTCTGGGAGAGCTTTCACCGTTCGATATTACGTGGAGCCAGGAGGTCTCTGGTGGGCCAATGTCCTCAACTCAGCTCTCCCACCTCCGAGGCACAGGCCTGACACCTGGCCGGAGCACCACGACCCTGTCAGCCACACGGCCCGGTATGTGGGGAGTTTCTTGGGAAGCTTTCGGGAAGTCTGAAGTCTTCTGCCAGCGTTCAGTAGGTGTTCTGCAGGAGTTGTTCCACACGTAGATGTATTTCTGCTGTATCTGTGGGGAGGAAGCTGATCTGCATGTCTTACTCCTCTGCCATTTTGAAGGTCCCTCACCACTCTTCCTTTATATGCTCTTCTGTAATGATCACTGCTATCAGCCAGACTGATACTATGAAGGTACTGTGATGGACTGGTATTCGTGATTGAGGATAGGATCATAACCTCAAGACCCAGGAGAAGAGTTGGTGAAATTTGTGTCCTGTTTTTTTCCTCTGAGCGACAGAACAGGACAGACTCAGGCACTTCCGTAGGATGCTCTGTTACACGAGCAAGGACTGAACTAAGTTTTCAAGGTATTGTTAAACAATCTTTAAAAATCAGCTTTATTTGTTAAAGTGATTGAATAATGAACTTCCAAGAGAAATGGACGTTAGATTTCATTAATTCAGCACCCTCTTTAACTAAGGAGGAAGTTTATGCCTGGAGAGGTCCAGTGATCTCCTGGGTTCCTGCCAGTGACTGGAAGATGACTGGACCCAGCTTTCAGATTGGAGTCCAGAGAATGTTCATAATTCTATGAAATCAAAACGAACACTGAAGGCAAACATCAGAGACAAGATGTTGCATAAGGAAAACTTACACTTGGGATGGTACATATACATTTTTTTCTTGGTTATAGGAATTTGGGGATGGGGCTGAGGGAAAATATGAAAGAGAAGGGAAATTACAGGGTGGGTGAATGCGGGGACCACTTCTCTTTCTGGGGCAGGTAGTCCCTCAACCATTGCATGTTGTGTTTGACTTTGCTAAAGTATCCTTGGGGAGAAATTTGCCTACGAATCCTTGTAGTCTAAGAAAAGGCATTAGCAAATATAAAATAAAGCACAAAGCTTAATTTTTGAAAAGTTTAACTTTTGAGCTGAAAGATGAAAGATAATGAAATTTCCGTTTCTGCTGGGAATATGAATCTTTGTAAATGGACAGCCCAAGGAGAGGAGAGGGGAACTTACAGGAGGTTCTGCCATTCTGGGGGCCTCTGTGACCTTTGCAGGGAGCTGTCAACTGTTCCAAGCAGGAGTCAAAATCATCACTTTCTTGACAATGACCTATCATCTCTCTCAACTGGAAAGGTATTTAACCCATCCATTCAATTTCTTCTCATCTTCACCTTTCTCTGCAGCTCCATTAGCTGCTGTGTCACGTTCTCGGGGGCCCAGCCATGCGGGTTTACCACTTTGATTAAAGCCAGGCCATAGCTGTTGGCTCCCCTATCAACCTTATACCTTTCCTACTATAAATGTTTCCCTCAATTACCTATAAATAGGATTTGTTGCAGTGAAAAGTTATTTTCAACTTTGTAGGATCAAATATATATATACATACATACATACCTCTATAATCATTCGTAGATAGGCATGTTATGAAACCAATTCATAGAGTTTGAAAACCGTAGTTTAGGAAGCCAGCATTGAGTCCCAAAAAAGTATTTAAAGACATAATTTGACTTGTAGCATCTAGTGGAGTGATGTTAAAACTGTTTGAAAGCGCTGGATCCCTTCAGTTGTATATCAATACATAAAACAAGGAAGAGAGGACTGATCTGGTTGAAGTGAGTGAGGACAGGTTAGCCTCTAATCTTATCAATTGTCCATCTTCTATTCTGATTCCCATATTACCCTGGTGTCTCCTTGACTACCAGATGTCAAAGTAAAATGGTTTCTAATAATTAGACTTGTCATTGTTGGTCACAGATATTGAAGGCAGTTTTCAGTAGTTCATTTGTCAGGGTTGAATGTCTCCATATGTACCTGTTCCATTTCTTATTGTGCAGCTGGTCAGAAATGTGACTGGATTTGATTTATGGGTTTATAGTAGGAGAAGTGTTATCAGTTCCTTCTAAGACACGTGTTTATGACCAGAGGGAATTTTGACTCTAATTCCCACTTATTATACCAAAGTGGGTATGTTTATTTTACCTTGCCTTGTACTTAGCATAAGAGTATATTTATTTAACATTGCATTGTTTTATTATGTATCTTTGGCCAAAACAAGAGGCGATTATACTTTGATCTTTGTTGGATCGGAGGCAGTTGTCAAATGTGCAGGAGATTTTATATTTCAAAATAGTGAACAATGGGGTCTGTGTTTGCTCTGTTTCTGGGAAGTTGGAATAATAGAATTTTCACTGTTCTAACTTTAGCCAATGTAAGTGTTTCAGTTGGATCTCATTTGGGACATTATTTTAAAGACTTTATATCATATACTGGTCTCTTACGAAACAAAAAAATATGAGATAAAAATTAATGAGGACCCAATTTGTCTCATAAAAACTAATTCACTGAGATCTACAAAAAGTCTTGATATAATGAGGCCCTTCATTCTTTTATTAGTTAGGGTAGTGCCAGCTGCTCCAACAAGCAAACCACAAATTTTCAATGGCTTTAAACAATCGAAAGTTTAGTTTTTAGATCATGTTACAGTTGGTGTCCCTGGCTGAGCGGTAGACTTTCTTCCTCATGTTGATTCTGTGGCCCAGATTCCTTCCACATTGTGGCTTTGCCTCTCTATAGATCCTCTATACAACTAGAGAAAGGCTTGGGGGCAGACAAGGCAGCCCACTTCTTAACCACCTTGGCCTAAAACTCACATCAGTTGACACATAAGGATGAGTCACACTCCCACCTAGGTACCAGAGAGTCTGGAAAATGTGGTCTATCTGGGTAGCTTCTTCTCAGGATTGACTGATACTTTGGAAAGAGGAGTACAAAACGGTGGTGAGTACTTCATTCTCTCAGCCATGCATATCTGAATCTCAGGAACTCAGTTATAAAAAAAAAAAAAAAAAGGTTCACTGAGATATTGCATCACCTTAGAGTACTTTAGACAAAATCCTGAGGGAAATAACATTTTAAAAAGTATACTATAAAAATAATATAACAAAAATAAGAGCTGGGGCTTCCCTGATGGCGCAGTGGTTCAGAGTCCGCCTGCCGATGCAGGGGACACGGGTTCGTGTCCCGGTGCGGGAAGATCCCACATGCCGCGGAGCGGCTAGGCCCGTGAGCCATGGCCACTGAGCCTGCAAGTCTGGAGCCTGTGCTCCGCAACGGGAGAGGCCACAACAGTGAGAGGCCTGCGTACTAAAAAAAAAAAAAAAAAAAAAAAAATAAGAGCTGAACATTAGTATGAAATGTAATTTATTGTTATTAAAATATTTTGTTTTCTTAGTTATTTACTTGCTAACATTTTATCAAAAACCAATTTTGTTTCTATGTTTGTGCACTCAAACTTGCCTACTAATTTCTTTACGTTCATCCATGACAAATATGGATAACTGTAATATATCCGGACGACACACTCTAAATCTTGAGAAATGAGAACAAATGAGATGCAGACAATGCAGATTTTTTATTGGTATGAAATTCAAGCAAATGAAAATTTACCCCCAAGCTCCATTTTGCTGAATAATTTTATTTAGGCAGGAATTTATTCTGCTAGTTGGATAAAAAAATAAAGTATTATTAGGGCTAAAAACGCTTAGACTCATGCTTCTGATTGCTTATGACCCTATGTTTCTGAATTATAAGTTTCCATCTCAGTTCATTTTTCTGCGTGGTTTTGCTGCAGTTTTCTGTCTCCTTCATGCCTCTGTGTATGTTTTTTCCATGAGCCTCCTTCAGGCTGCAGTCTTTTAATCTGTGTCTGTTCATTTCTTACATCTCCCTACAGGTCCCTCTGTCTTCTCTTTTTGTTTATGGAGCTCTTCATCTGTGGACAATGGAGAATGGTGAGATTTAGATTAGACATCAGTGGTATTGAAATTTAAAGCGTCTCAGTGAAAACACCTGTGGTCTTGCCGTGGTACCATAAGAAGCCGAGGGCAGGTGTTTAGTGCTTGAAATCAGTGGGATCACTGTGTACCTTTATGTGACAATCTGCTCGTCACATCACTGTGTTCAGCCTTGGCCCAGAAATTGTCATTAAGTTAGAGCATGAACCATGGACCTTTAAGAATGTTTCTAAATAGGTTTATGGAATGTACTCTTCCTCTTGCTACATTTTCTTCTTTCAGTGACAACCCACACCTTCCCCCCCAACTTGCCATGTCTCCTCAAGTGCATTTCTCTTATACTGTTATTCACAGTCCGGTTCCCACTCACAATGTGCAACTAGAGATACAGTGATAGCACTAAATGACAAGGGGGCAGAATCACCGATAACATACAAGGCAGTTCATAGGGTTCCGGTCATCTGTAATCTAATTGTTTCAAGTCTGGAAAACAATCAAGGACCCTTATTTGTAATTCAGTCCCTGATAGAAATATCAGAAATCACATAGCCAGATAGTACAGTTTCATGCTTGCCGGGGGGCGGGGGGTTTCTCTGGAAAGTTTGAGATGAGCAAGAATCAGGGAAATTATGTAAAAATGTATGGAAGAAAAAAATCACGTGAGTGAAAAATATAGATAGATTTTCTTTGAGATATACTAGTATTGATCTTTTGGATTGTAACACATGACTGAAGTTTGAGGAGTACAATAAAATGAACAGCAGTGGTAATAAAATAAACTGAATAATCCTGTAAAAATAAATTGGTAGATCAAAAAGAGAGAAGTAAGAGGTACTCGAGTCACTTCTGGGTCAGATCTAGAGAAAAGCTTTCAAGGTCTCTACAGGGTCATTATAAAGAAAATGCTTTGGTTTTTTTTTTAACATCTTTATTGGAGTATAATTGCTTTACAGTGGTGTGTTAGTTTCTGCTTTATAACAAAGTGAATCAGTTATACATATACATATGTTCCCATATCTCTTCCCTCTTGCATCTCCCTCCCTCCCACCCTCCCTATCCCACCCCTCCAGGCGGTCACAAAGCACCCACACACACAAAAAAAGACAATGTGAAATAGGTATGATCCTAAAATAAATACTCAGAATCAAGACATACTCATTTATAATTTTAAATACTTTATGTTGAGATGAATCATGGCTTTGTTTCAATTATATATAAACAGTTTACTAAAAAATTTTAAAGTTCTTTGAAAAACCCTGTTTTCTTTTTTATTTGCATCTCACATATTAAGAAGTTCGTCATTTTCTTGCCCTTCTTAATTCCTCTTTTCTCCCCTCCCTCTTTTTTCCTGAATGCAAAATACATGTGTTAAAACATTAATGATTTTTAAATAGAAAATGAGAAGTATCAGGCACTTCTCTTAGAAGATTCCAGAACACACAAGAGAAGGTTTTAGCAGAACTGGCATCATGCCCAGTCCCACGGCTCAAAGACAATTTTAGATGCCCCAGGATCAATGGTTTCTGTGGTCTCCAGTGGATGTATCCACACCGGGGAATGTATGAAACTTATTTTGATTCACGTAAACCTCAGAAGATTTTGCGCCAGTTATAAAACAATTTTAGGAATGTCCTAAATACAAGTGACTACAGAATTACTCGGGTGGCCTGAATCTCAGAAATCCTTGTGACCTTCATGTGTCCTCAACTCTCTGAAGCTAGGTCTACTCATTCTGTTTTCATGGCAGGAGTCTTTTTAGCTAACATAAAGCACTGGAAACAATGATCATTGCTGATGCTCTACCATGGAGTTGCAAAGTATATTAAAAATGCATCCCGTGCTCCATCATTTGCAAGATTATTTGTGATGACTATTAAGTGCATAGTAAAATGTACTTGGCTTCAAATGTGTCACATTGTAACCATCAGCCTTCTGATATCTGTATCATGTGTATAAAATAGAGGACATGTTTGTCAGCATGTGAGGATCCTAGGCATTTTGTACCTAGAGTTAAAGTAGGCACAAAACAGCCATGATATCACGGACAAGATATTTCAGCAATGTGGGACTTAGCGATGGAGGATCTGCATTCAAGACCCAGCTTTCTCACTTACTACTTTTGTGACCTTGGCCAGTCACTTAACCTCTCTGAGCCTTGGTTCCATTGTTTGAAGATGGTGGTATTACCTCCTATTTCAGTGGGTTGTTGTGGATTTTGTCATTTGTTCATATTCTATGTTATTCCACAAAGGACTTGAAATGAAATGTGTATATTTGGAGATAAAATGCGTTTGCCAGTGCTTTGTAGATTATACAAATATAAGCTACCTGCCGTTACTATTGGGGCCATTTAAATTCCTGGGGAGCTCTGTCCTTAGAATGAGAGTGCTTCTAAGCAGATGTTCCAGAGACTTCCATTTAATAATTTCCAATAAACAAATATTTATCTATGTGTTACATAGACGGGTTACAGATGCCAATTTAAAATAAACCTGCAAGGAAAGAAGACCGTCCAAGACCTTTTGATTGAAAACCATTTGCGATTAATAAAAATATCAGATTCTCACTTACTTAGTGCTTATTTCTCATGAATACATAATTGAAAAGACTATAATGACAAAAAGCTCTTAAGGATTAAGTAACTTTTCCCAATACATTCGTATCATGTTAATCATAAAAAAATATATACACAACATTTGAGAAAGATTACAACTCATAGGTGTGAGTCATTTTTATTCAGCTTAAAGACAATGCTTTTGTTGCACTTAGAATTGGTGGACACCTCGCAATTACACAGGGGCTTGAAATGTCAGTGTCCTACCAGTTCCTGTGATTCCTTTTATTATCATGTGCCATTTGCCTTAATCTTGGATTACTAACTGTGTTTATCTGCCCTCTGCATCTAAAGCCTCCAGAAAGATGGCTCTGGCTTGCCCTAATAGCTCTTATCAGCTCACCCAGTGGCCCTTAAGCTTTGCTGCTTGAAATCCAGGAGTTACCCACACAGTGCCAAGCCCTTCTGAACAAGTCAACTGATTTCCTCTGTGTAAATGATTGCTATTTATGCCAAGGCAGCCACAAACCCTTCTCCTTCCCTTTGTTAAGGTGAAATGGAACCTTAAGGACAGAAGCTACTGGCTGGCTGGCCACATCCTCTTCAGTTCCCATGGCTTAACTTTACCTAGGGTGGAATTACTGGGTTTGCTGTGAATTGTGGCAAGGTTAGACCCCTTTTCTCTTTTATCCTATATTTTAAGCTCCTTTGATTTTTTTTTTCCTCTAGTATCTATATACTAGGCTGATCTATCTATAGGCTATCTATAGGCTATATCTATAGGCTATCTATACTTGGCTGATAGTAAAACTGTTAATAATCTGTTTCATTTTGTCTGATAAGTATGCTTCCTTTTCCTCCTTTTCTATAACAGTTGTCTAGGGAAGTTTATTCAGTGTGCCTCTGTGGTTTTTTAAATTCAAAATAAACTAGTATTTCCAAAATATTGAAACTTTTGAAAACATTCACTTGACATTATAGTTCGTATCACACAGAAAAATTATGAAAATCATGGAATAAGTCATTCCCCCTCCTTCATACCACACAAAACTGTATTTTCAGTGAATACATGAGGAATACAGCCTGGATAAGAGCTTTCCAATAAACATTATATTCAATAATTATAATTTCTCTGAAAAGTAATAGTTAAGAGTTTGAGGACCCACATGCACGAGAGAGAATACACTTCAGTGGTTTAAATGCTTTGACTTCAGGGTAGCTGGATCCGCAGCTGAATTCTGGGTTTCCACTTACCAGCTGTGTATCCTTGAACAGTTCTTTAAACTCTCTAAGACTTCATTTCCGCGTATATAAAATGGTAATTGTGCTCCTAACTCACAGGATTTTCCAAGGACAAAATGAGGCAAATATGTAAAGTAGCTAATAAAAGGGTGGGTAGTAGCAGCATCTGCTGTTTTTTGTTATTGACAAGCTGAGGAAGAACAAAAGGAAAACTAACCTGGAAGTTTCAAATGTTTTAAAGGTCCCTTCTGCTAAAGTCAGTTTAGAAATCCTCCCTCAGAAAGACCGCAATCTCCGGGCAGGAAACACAGGCTGCCTTGAAAGAGCTGGGCTGGGAGGCTAGATTCTATGCCGGCAGGGCCACAGTCAAATTTCAGAGTGACTCCTCTGTGCTCTATGACAGCATCATGTGACATGACAGTACTACCTGTCCCGGACAGATTAGGTGACTTCACCGCACTGAACAGTAAATCACCTCACTTTTTATTAACAGAGCGTTTGCATTTCTTAATCCTACTCTTGCGAGGAGATCTCTAGAGAGTGTCTTTCTCCCTCTCTTTCTCTCTGCTTCTCTCCTCCATAGAAAGAACTCAAAACCCCATTTCGCGTGTTATAAGAGCTGAAGGATTCGAGTTTAAAATATTGAGAATACAGTGAGTGGTTGAAAAGCTGCCTTTATCTTTAATATGCCTTATGCCACTTACCCCTCTGTATTTAATTGGCCCAGTGATCTCCTTTGCTTACATTTAGCGTTTATCAATCACAAGCAGCAGTGCGTGGTACGGCATGAACAGAAAGTTCCACAGGACCCTCTTCACACTGGGGAAGGGGAACATCTGCTCCTTTTCTAGCAGGATGCCAGGATTTTAGAGGTCAATGTGTTTCCCCATCAAGGCTTAAGGCTTTGGGGACCAGGGGAAGTGTCAAGCTCCAAGCAGCATAATGAATGGCATTTGCTGGCTGGCTGGGTTTGCGTGTTCTCAACAGGGGATAGAGAATTCAGCGTAATGAGCTGGGACTTAGTGTGCTCAACACACCCAGCTTGGGGAGTGAGGCAGGCTGTGCCTTTTTTGTTCCTGGTTCGGACCTGTATTTTCATCTTGGAAGAAATTATAGGGAGGTCTTCATTAGTGGTACCCAGCAGGGTTAAGGCTCCATGAAGGCTGATAAGCTCTATGGCTAAAAAAAAAAAACAAACCCACAAAACCCATCCGCCTTTGTGCAGGGAGCCGAAGGTTTAAGTTGCTTGAACTGGAAACAGTCTGAAGAGGTGATTATGTTAAGCAAGTAATGTGTATCGGTAACATGGAGTCAAATTATGAGGGTCAGTAACTTCCTGGCTTTCCCAGTGCGTTAAATGAAGACATAACGTTGTGTTTGCGCCGCTGCTTCCTGATGCTGCGTAGTGTCAGCACCGTCCGGTCCTATGTACTTCACAGCACGTCACCTCTAACTTCGTGGGATTATCTGTGCTCTTGCTTTAATAGATACTCATGATCTTGAGCTCCCTTTGAACTCACAGCAGGGCAGTGCAAAGGCGTTATGGGGAACACTTCTGGGCTTTTTGTGTTATGTACAAAATTATTATTACTGTCATTTAGAAAGGTAGATATATGTTGCTGGCATGCTTCCAAAAGTGTACACGTATTTGATGGCAAGGGGAATTACTGAAGGGGAAGACACTGAACGCGAAAGATCTTTTGAGAAACTAGTATTAGAAAGGTGTCAAGGCAAGTGAATCAGGATTTGAAAGGCATATATATAGGACAGTGGATCTCAAAGCGTGGTCCCCCGGCCAGCAGCATCAGAATTACCCAGGAACTTGCGAAAGATGCAAATCCGCCTGAATCAGAAACTCCTGAGGTGGGCTCAGCAATCAGTCTCTGTTTTAACAAGCCTTCCGGGTGATACGTGCTCAAGTGTGTGAAACCCTGCCGTAGGATTTATGGAGCACAAGGATCGGACAGACCCACATGTTCTGGGGTAGAGCAGTAGACAAGACAAATGTACCTCCCCGATGGACTTTATTAAATTACAAAGGAATATGTGGTACTTCACCCTGATGAAATGTTTAGACACACCCAACAGAGCCTGTAGTTAGCCATATACCATGTTGTTCTGTTTGAATGAGCCTGTTATCTTCTTTGCTTGCAGAGAAATGACTAACAAAAGATGACTGATCAGTGATTCCTTTGTGCATTTCAGAACCATCCCCCTTGCGATATGTATATCCATGGCCGTCGTCACCATTGGCTACGTGCTAACAAATGTGGCCTACTTTACGACCATCAGTGCCGAGGAGCTGTTGCTTTCAGAGGCCGTGGCAGTGGTAAGTCTAAGTTGGGAAAATGCCAGTTTGAATTTAGGTTAATGAAATGATGCAATTTTATAGTAGTTCCCTCCAGCAGAAAGTGTTTTGAAATCCAGTAATTCTTTTTTAACTGAATGATAATGAATATTTTAAAAATTTAGAACATACCTTAGCATAGTCCATTTAACTGATACAGCTACACTCCTATACGATTTCTCTGTACTGTTAATTTCATGTAAAACATTTCCACATATGCCTGCTTGAAAACATATTTCCAGACATACATGTTGAATAGAAGTCATGATTCTTCCAACATGTCTTTAAAGACAGGTGGGCAGTTACTGAGTTTAAATGAATGCATTTTGGGGTATGCAAATGGCAATTGATTCTGTACTCCTCCCTGTTTAGACGCTTTTCAAATGCTAACTTAAAATCTTTTTCCCAAAGTACCACTTTAGAATTTCCAAATGGACCACATAACATTTTTTTCCTGGTATATATATATCATTTTGAATACAAGTTCTAGGATATTATTAATTTGAGGAAATGCTGAGTTATTCAAAGTTAAACAGATGTCATTGCTATAGTACTTCTCAGAATATTAGAGAAGCTAATGTGCATTTTAACTCCCTGAGATGCGGATACTCATAATTTTACAGCATTTTCCAAAATTTATTTGACTTCAGGGGCATCTTTTGCTTTCAAAGGTCATGTTATGGGACTGCTATTCTGTGACACAGACTTTTTGGTATAAAAACTTAGCTAGTAAGAGGGCACTCATTCATGACCTTGTAACAATGAAGGGTGAAAAAAAAAAGAACTTCCCATCACTAGATGTCAGTTCCTTTTAAAATAGTCACTATTAGGTCATATCAGAAACATCCACAGGGAACAAATTATCTCATTTCATGTGAACCTATGTACGAGTTCACTGTATTAAAAAAGACTCTGTCCACTGCTGTAACTTCTACCAGACAACCAAATGCAAGAGCTTCCTGATGTCAGGTCGTCATCTCATCTTACTAGACAAAGGGCAGCACTTAAGTCTTTGAGCGTAATGTGGTCCATTAATTACATAGCACCGGCTGTATCAAGGACAAGTAAAGAATCCCACATTTTTTTTTTTTTTTGGAAAATACATCCTTCATGAAAATTTGCAATGTTGCACATGCCATGCAACAAAAGGAAAGGTCAGAAGTTTTGTTTAACTTTTATATTTTCTGTAGCTTGGTTTCCTTGGACTTGTGTTGGTGTTCTAGCCTTTTAATAGGAAACTACAGAAGGAATTGGCAGATAACTGAGAGGGCGGGATGGACTTCATAAACAGAGATTCAGCTGATGTGATTATTCTGGGCAAAAGATGTTCAGAACTGTTCATATCCATAATATACATGATTAAGTCCTCAATTATTTTTTGCCACGCTTTTAAGTCATAACAGTGGGATTGGTATATGAAACAGGTATCTGCAACACTTCTCAGTGTACCTTTGTACTTCGCTATAAAAATGTGGCTTTCCAGATGAGAAAGAAGGTATTCTACAGAAGGATTTCTGTCTCTAAAAGGAGAACTTCTGTACTGAGTTTTTTTAATTTACCAGAGTCAGAGACAATAGATATCATAGTTGATAAAGATTTGATCAATGGATCATCGCTCTTTGGAAGTAGAGGGAAGGTGCTTGTTTAGACTATTGCCCATAATTCTGCAACAAGCAGGGACATGGTACCTGCCTTTGATTATTATTCTAAGAGGTTAGTCTGACCCTAACCCAAAACAAGGATTATAAAACACACACAGATCACCAGGTAAACAGAAAGTCATAGAGCGAGTTTGGCCTAAATTGTTTCATTTTATTCCACTTTCTGCCAGAGCATTAATTTGCTTCCTTCTTTTTTTCACTAGACTTTTTCTGAGCGGCTCCTGGGAAATTTCTCAGTAGCAGTTCCAATCTTTGTTGCCCTCTCCTGCTTTGGTTCCATGAATGGTGGTGTGTTTGCTGTCTCCAGGTGAGTGAGTTCAAGCATTTCTAGAAATGCATTTCTGTGTCTGAGATGGGATGTGATAAGGATAACTTTAAAAAGAAAAGAAATAGTGCCTCTAAACCTGCTGTTTTTAAAGGGAAACGCAAGATTGAAATCTTTCTCCAAGTATCAACAGCGTGTTCTATTCTGTCCATTAGAGGGCACTGTTTGTCTACTCATAGCCTACTCTGAAGCCAGGGATGAAGGGTTTTTTTGTTGTTGTTTTAACGTTATGTCTACAGAGTTTAACAACAACATTTTATTTCTGGCAATAAAATCTTTTGTTTCTCTAAAGGTGACAAGCAAAAAAGTAAAGTAAGAGACACCAGACATCACCATACCACCATCTGTATCCCTTTTGTTTGATGCAGAAGTCCCTTTTGTTTTAATTTGATGAAAAGCCAATCAGATAAATGTGAATGGTGTGTGTGTGTGTGTGTGTGTGTGTTGAGTTGGACTGGATTGATAACACACGAGCAGTATTAGAAATCTAGAACGAAATTCACCACCAGCTATTATATGTGGGGTGAGTTATGCTGAGTCAGATGTTGCTACCGTTTCTCCTCAAAGGAACGTAACATTTTGGCAGATTTTATAAAATTCGAAGTAATCACCTAAGAAATGTCAAACCATTTGGTATGAAGAAGATGCAAGTTTTCTCTTCGATTTCTGGATTTTTTCCCTTGGAGATGATTAATTATGCATTTTTCTCCTGTCAGGTTATTCTATGTTGCATCTCGGGAGGGTCACCTTCCGGAAATTCTCTCCATGATTCACATCCGCAAGCACACTCCTCTGCCAGCTGTTATTGTTTTGGTAATGCATAGTAACATGTGTCTCTAGATGTAACCTCAAAGAACAGCTTAGCAAAGAGGATTCCAAACTTGACTTCAGCTCGTGCTTTCTGTTCTCAGTCATCGCTAAAGTGGCTCTATGTGTATCCTGGTGGATTTGCAGAGGCAGAATATTTTCCATCGCTTCCCTTCATCCAGTATATCTGATGCATATTTGATGCTTTGGAGCAATAACACGTCCCTTCTTTTTCATCTTTGTAGAAATCTGTGAGATCAAAGGGAAATGATTGCCTGGGCTCCTGTCACCGACAGAGAGCCTCGCAGAAAAGGAGGTCGAGGAATAAGTCCCGATTCTACTTATTGAAAGTGGAGCTAAAAGTTACAGTCCCCAAACGCCCAGATGTCTCATCAGAGGCCCCTTATCATGAAATGCATACAAAGTTATAGAAAAAGTGGACAGAATCCTAGACAGTGCAGGGATTCTGTGCTTGAAAGTGAGAATTTTGAGAGCCACCCTAAATGGGAGAAATAAAAGCACCAAAACTTACATTTGAGCTGTACGATCCTTTATGCAGAGAAAAGTATTTGTGAAACACGGGATATGAAAGACTGTGTAAGGTGTCGGAGTCCTCAGATCCCCATTGGCAATGTTATATTCCTTTTTACCTACTATTTTTTCCCAATAACGTTTCCAAAACCCAAAAACATTTCCCAGAAATGTTTCCCGGTAACAATTGTTCCCAATCTCCTGCTGTCAGGCGCACCACAGAATGCACTGAACACTTTTGTGCCCCCATCTCCACCCCCCATGGGTTTCATTTGTTTCAAAATGTTTCCTTGAAATTTCTTTGTGAAGGCCGGTGGGCGGGTGGGGTACTCTGTGGATTCTGGAAATGTACTTCACTTGTGGGAACAGAATGTATTATTTTGTGGGAACAGAATATATTATTGGTGAAGAGGGCTTTCATTGTAAGCCTGCGTTATCAGTCATGCTGTCCTTGGTCTGTGCAGCTGTAGAGACTTGCTATGCTGAACTCTGCGCTCCATTCTTTTCTGCGGTCTTGAGGGTCACGTGTGGCAAGCACCCAGGGAGAGGAAGTGTGGAGGAGGGAAAGGTCAACGTTCTGCACTCAGGAGAGGACACAGTCTCTAGAGGTGGCTGTCTTTCCTGTGTATGCATAGCCAGGGGCTCATCAGACACCATTCGCAGAGCTTTCTGCAAATGTGTGTATTGGATGCGCTTTTGACTTTTATCGTTAGTTATTTACCGACCATCTCAGTCTCTGGGTCTTTAAATTTTGAGTCATGGAGTGTCCTGTGTTTTGCTCTTTGAAAGCACGTGCTCTTAACTCAAATGAAAAACAGCTAAAAATAATGCATCCATGTGTGTGTGTAAAGAGAGAGTAGAAAAGCTGGATCTATAGCTAGGAGGTTAGTTGACTATAGGTGTTAAGCGCAATGGTCGTTTATCAGTAGAAAGAATCGTTTGGAAAAGATAATAATAACGTGCAGTGATGATATTGCTTGTTATCACGTGTGTTCTCTTTTAACTCACTGTGCCTGGTTTTTCTCTCCCTCCCCACCCCCCCAGCACCCTTTGACGATGGTAATGCTCTTCTCTGGGGACCTCTACAGTCTTTTGAATTTCCTCAGTTTTGCCAGATGGCTTTTTATTGGGCTGGCGGTTGCCGGGCTGATTTATCTTCGATACAAACGCCCAGATATGCATCGTCCTTTCAAGGTAACCTCCGCAATCTTGATGGGTTTACATAAATCTTCCTCCTAATGCCTGGTCCTCCCTTTGTCATAAGCTGATGATGAAGAGCTTGGGCAGAGGGGCAGAATCCTCTGGAATAAAATGTTTAACCCTTGCAGGTCATGCCTTCATATGGGATTTATTTTACTTTGAAAAAATAGTTCATCGGCTCGTTTGTGATGTACCGAACTTTGTAGGTCACATGGTTGAAAAGTGGGGATATTAATATACAATGTTTGTTATATTGATTTTTCATGAATGTGTCTAATGACCTGATATGTTCAAAATATGGACTGCTTCTTTTTTTTTATGCTGAATAGTTGTGGACAACCATACTCAGAGTGAGGCCCATATGTATGAAATCATCACTAATTCAAACTTTAAAAAGGACGCTGCTTTACAAAAAGGCATTTTAAGAGTTCTTAAATGTTATGACTTGTTTTATTGCCCCTTTTCTGCGTTGTACACTCCAGAAGGAGTAGAAATGTGAAATACATAGGGAAAGTGAAGATGTGTGAATATACCCCTTAATAGAATGTCCATTTACCATAGCTAAGTGTTTCCTTTTGGGAGGGCTGGCGCATATGCCTCTAGCCTTGAAAGTTCACGGACTAATTTGTCGTTACTATGTATTTGCTTTTAAGAAATAACACCGATCATGTTGTCCATCATGTTGTCAGAATTTGTTTCTAATTATATTCATTGCCTAATGCCGGCAACATCTTTATTAGTGGTTGAATAGGAGTTGGCCTGTTTTATCCCTGTCAGTTCTTATTGTGAATCTCCAACAGAAGATCGATATGCACTGAAAGGCTTTAACATGTAACAAGCAGCCCGTGCTCCTGGCTCTACATGAAAGTGGATTCTAATCATAATTATCAGAGAACCAATCTTTTACAATCAAAAACATAACTCGTAAAACATAGTGCTTAACTAGTAAAATAGTTCAAACAGAACATCTCTAATGAAACACACTTATTTATCCTTAGATTTTGTTCTACCCAAAGTTTTTTGTGTTTTTTTTTAATTTAAAGGAGTGTGTTTAATATAGTCTCTGTGCCCCATGCAAGAGACTTCGGTACGAAGGTGTGGTAGGATGGAGCCTGTCACTTGGTCACGTGATCAAGGTGTATCACCTGATCACATGACTGATGTGCTCATCTTGAATCCACCTTCTGTCTCTTGAACCACCCTTGAAGTGATTTTCTTCTGTGCTGTGTTCCAGGTGCCGCTGTTCATCCCGGCTTTGTTTTCCTTCACGTGTCTCTTCATGGTCGCCCTTTCCCTTTATTCAGACCCAGTTAGTACAGGGATTGGCTTCATCATCACTCTGACCGGGGTCCCTGCCTACTATCTCTTTATTATATGGGACAAGAAACCCAGGTGGTTCAGAAGAATGTCAGGTAAGACTTTTAAGCAGTTTCGGGACCTTTTGAGAGACTGTGTTGTAGAAAACCCATCTATGTGTACCTATATAACATGCATGCATTAAAGTGTGAAAATGTAAGTGGGGAAATTGCTAGTTTGAATACATTACCGTATTCTAATGAGAACGGGTAGAAGAAAAGGCAGGAAGGATGTTGAGGGTAGAGCCGCTGAATCCTTTCAGGATATTGAGTTCCAGTTGCTTTAATCACTTCCTAGGAGAACAAATTTTTAGATAGAATTTTATCAGCAGTTCTGTAAACGACCTAATTGTTCTTCCGAATCCCTTACTAACTTAATTGTTTCTATCCTGGGTTGAACGTAGTTTATTGATTCTGTATGATAACATACTACTGAATGAGTGATATGAGATTTGGTGGGGAGTTAGGTAGAGCCTGCAAAGGGCTTAAATATCATTATTATAACACCACCCTATTGGTGAATCATGGAGGGTCATAAGAACAGCAAGAATGCTCATGAGGGGCCTTCCCCGGTGGTCCAGTGGTTAAGACTCCGTGTTCCGGGCTTCCTGGTGGCGCAGTGGTTGAGAGTCCGCCTGCCGATGCAGGGGACACGGGTTCGTGCCCCGGTCCGGGAGGATCCCACATGCCGCGGAGCGGCTGGGCCCGTGAGCCATGGCCGCTGAGCCTGCGCGTCCAGAGCCTGTGCTCCACAGCGGGAGAGGCCGCAACCGTGAGAGGCCCGCGTACCGCCAAAAAAAAAAAAAAAAAAAAAAAAATCAGTAGGTAGGAAGGGTGCTTAGGAACAGCCTCTGTCAAAAGCCTCACCCTCTGTCAGGGGCTCTGCCAGTGAAGCTCTTTTCCTCACATCATCATCTCATTCAATCTTCCACAAGATCCACGTGTGAACTGGTTGATTTCTATACCCAGATGGGAAAACCAGGGTGCAGGGAGATGGAGAGTTTAAGTGTATAGATTTTAAACCGTTGAGCTGGGATTTGAACCCAAGTATGCTGGACTTCAAATTCATGCTCTTTTTAGATTGGGTACCTGTGGGAAGAGAGAGAGGGAGAACTTTATCCAGAGGAGCAGATAGGTTCTTGCTGGTGAGGTCCACTTTTTTTCTTTTCATTCCTTTTAATTTACTTACTTTACCATCATTAATTTTTTAAAGCCCAGTGAAAAGTTCAGGGAGGTTTCTGGTAAAATTATTAATAAATAATGTCAGTGTTACTAAAAATAAAAAACGAACAACTCTGTGTACATATTCCATCTCTAGTGTGCTGCACAAACTCATTTAGAAGCTGGTCATTTAACATAGACATCTGCATCGCTTCTCGGCCTTTTGGCTAAGATCAAGTGTAAAATAGACTTCTGCTAGTATTCTCTATTAGCTTTTAATTGGTGTTTGATATCTTTAGACCTTATACTATTATTTATACCTGCATTTTGTTTCCTAGCTGGCAACATTATTCCCAGAGGAAGTGTTACTATAAAAGTTGGTTCTTCAAGGTTTACACAGGCACACAGATTGCCTAGCAGGGTATTTAATCTCTGTGTCTTGTTAGATCACACTGGTTTTCGGTAGAGTATTTTTAGTTACGTTTTATCTGTTGTAGGCAATACATAGAGAGCCTTTGCTGAAAAACAAATCCAAGTCTTGTTAAACAGTGTGTACCATTAGGATTGCTCGTTACCAATGTTCAGGGTAGATTAGTACTCACCACTGCTGGGGGGGGGGGTCTGTGTCCATCTCAGATCCTGGCTAGAGACAATTAAAACCCCTGAATGCATGGAAAACCATGAGAATTTAGGAAGAAAGAGTGGGCAGCCCTAGAGTTGGACTGCAGTGTGAGAGACCATGATGAAAGAACAAATTCCTGTGCTTGCGCACTTAGTAGGCATTTTGTCCTTCCTGTTTGCAGTCAGCCAACTCTAAAAATGCTTTCCTTCTGCTAACATGTGCCTATTTTCTTCCATTTCTTTGCCGGTACGTATCAACTACTGGTTTTCATGCCTGCTCCTTCTTTGATGTTTTTCCATGCTCATGTAGTTGTGAAGTTTTCTGTTATTTTTCTGTCTCCAGTGGCGTTTTGAACATCTCCAAGGACTCTAAATCTAGCGTTAGCCATTCGTGAAAGTAGCAGCAAGTCGCAGCCCCATGATGGTTATTTGGTTCTCAACAACGCCATTGAGTCTTACCAGGGAGCGTGGCAATTCTGCCTTGACGCTGCGATCATTGTAACCCTTTATCTTTATAGCTGCCTTTTGAGTGAGTTTGCGAAAAGCAACAATCCTCTGTAATTTTGTTTGATTTTCCACTTAGGCAGCATTCTTAAAGTAAAATAAAGAAAATTCATAATATTTATCGCGGCCGTAGCAAGTATTTTCCTAGCCTTTGGCCAAAACAAAACACTCACACACGGACACACAACACAGCAGAGTCCTGAGCCATCACCTCGCCTCTTCTCCCAATTGCCTCCTTGTTGTCAGGGAGAAACTCAGTGTAAACTTGGAGCCAGAGAGCCTCTGCTTGGAGCAGTGTGTAGAGTTAACACCAAATTGTTCTGCTGGGGAACATTCTTTAGCCTTGGTCTGATCACTTATTTTCACCCGAGTATACCTGAACAGATCATCCCTGTGAAATGATAGTTTATCAAAATACATCTTACCAGGGGGGCATCCCTTAACAAAACACAGGATCACCGAACAGCGTTCAGAAAACGGAGACAGGCTGCTGAGTTGAGATAGCCAGAGGACGTTCAGAACCCGAGAAGCTGAGAGTTTCAGAGACTTGATGAATTTCTCTGGCCACAGGATGCCAGCATTGAACCACGCTTCATTTGATAGCATTCCTGGGATGAAAAGAAAATGTGCTCTTAAGGGAATACTCGGATGTGCAGAGAGCTTTTTTCCCCCATCTGTGATGGAGTGCTTAATTCATCTGGATCGATTTATTTATAGAAAGACAAGCTTCTCACCCAAGGAAGAGGGGACAGATACCCCACTGACATACTCTAATTCATGGGGATGCTGGAGCCGGCAAACCCCAGCCAGGGCTCCCCGCAGCCGTTTTCCTCGGCCGCCTCTGTTTATCCGTCCAACCCCATCACAGCTGGGAGTGCGTGGGGTGACTGGAAGTTGGTCCCTCTGGCTCCGGGCGACTTGGGGAGGACAGCTGTATTTAAACAAAATCTTTAGTGATAAAGAATCATACTGGGCAGCACCACAGAATGCCTGTTGTCCATCGTGGACAGATTTTGCAAAACCAGAATTCTAAAAGCATGTTCTGCATACAGTATGTCGTGATCAGTTTGTTTATGATGCTCCCCTGGAAGCTGCCGCAGGCATTTGACAGACTCTTCACGAAGACTGAGGTGCGATGTTTTACACGAGTTAAGCTTGCCTGCACTTCTTACCAAACCATCTTCACTGTAGGGGTCAAATGGGGCCATGCACGTGAAAAGGTTTTGAAGGCTTTTCCAAAAAAAAAAAAAAAAAGAAAAACGTAGACACTGTGGTTATGATTTCTGGGGAAGCTTGGTTTTGTGCTAATGTTGCATAGGCTTATTCCATTTTGGCTGTAGTTCCCACGCTTGTACCAGGTATGATTGGATAAATCAGATTTTGCAAGGGCAGTAGTTGTTTCAATGGATTTCCAAAACAACGACTGAACATGGAAGACAAAGCTAAAAATATTTCCATTGCTATTTGGTCTTATAGCTTACATAACTAAAAACACCAAATGCAGACTCAATGGCTCGACTTTATTTAAAGAAATATTGTCAGGGGGCTGATTATTCCCAAAGCCAAAGGCCCTATATGGGTAGGGATGTAGTTGGAGACCACATGCTCTGCAGCTTTTGGGGGCAAGCAGGAAGCTTCCTCAGAGGCTTACTTGGGTCCACTTAGCACTGCTCTGTGACCCCCATGGCTGTAGATGACCTGGTGGGAAAAGTTGGTAGGACTCCAAAAGCCACTCAGAGCCCAAATCAGTCACTCTGCTCAAACCTCCATCATGCTGAAAATTATTTAAATCTCGAGATCCCAAGAGAGGGCATAAGAAAGCCACACGAGGGACCGTCAACAGGGCTGACTGAGCGTGGAGGTATTACTGGGTGTGTAGAACGAGGAGAGAGGTTCTTTGGCCCCAAAAGTGCTACTGAATAGGAGATCCAAATGGAGCTTTCAGGAAGGAGAATGCCACACGAGCGGAGCAACAGGATCTCTTAAGTTGTTCTCCCTCTGTCTGGAACCCATGCAGTGTTGTGACATGGGTCAGTAAGATGTCTAAGAAAGCTGAGGGCTGCAGAATTACAGAGGCACACTTTTGGAAAAGGCTTTCATTTGGGACATGGAGGAGTAGATGCTGCATTAAAAAAAAAAAAATCTCCGTAGACAACTGCATAAATAGTCACACACACGCGTGCGCATGCGCACACACTCAAGAACGGCCGTCGTTATGGAGACTAGTTCGAGTAGCGACTGCAGGACTTCTCCGGAGAGGAAGGGCTGCAGAGCATGTCACCTTAACCCCACCGCTTTGCATTTGACCGTGGCAGAATTCTTGTTATTTAAAGCTATCAGTTAGTCCTAGCTCCATCTCTGCCCACAAAAGCCACATCGCCCTTACTATTGACTGATATCTACTTTTCCACAGTCTATTTTTCTAGGATAATTCTATCATTTCCCTTTTCTGTAAACATGAACTTCAGTTGCTCTTGAGCACTCCCTTGTGCTCCATGTACATCTCAATGTCAAGAGCGGGCTGTGACAGAATAGAATTCATTCGAGGAACGTTTACATAGAGTTTATCATTTGCAAGAATGACGCTGGACCCTTTGTAGTGAATGTATATTATAAAAATCAGTGTGCTGAGGAAAACAACTTGGGAACACTGTTAGAAAATAAAGGATGAAAAAACGTGCCTTTTTTAGTGGCATTAAATATTGCTGGGAAGGGACTCTTACAGGTGACAAGTCATAGAAGAGGAGAAAGATGGCCTGTCTGGATGAGAGATGATGTGGCTCTGAAAACCATCAAGACAATAGGCACCAGGGGCTTCAGGACCAGTAACAGTTCGAAGAGGTTTTGTGGAGACCAATTACAGAGATAAGAGGTGGACAAGAGCTAATATCTCAGGAAGGTGGAGTCACAGGGTTCTAAGACTGTCGAGATAAAAATGACTGTAGAAATCAGCTAGCCCAGTGACCCCTGCACTTTAGTGTCTATCAGAATCACAGATTTATGGGCCCTACCTTCAGTTTCTGATTCAGTAGGTCTAGGATGAGGCTTCAAAGTTGTATTTCTGATATCTCAGATGATTCTAATGTTGCTGGCCTGGGGATTATACCTTGAGAACCACTGATCTAGTCCAAGACCCTCATTCTTCTTTATTTATTAATTAATTTTTAAATTAAGAAAAAACGGACCTATAACATCGTGGAAGTTTAAGGTGTAGGAAGTGTTGATTTTGATATATTTATATATTGCATTAGATAAAACACAGTAGCATTAGCTAGCACCTTGACAATGTCTTTATCATGGTAAACATCTTTTATCATCTGTTGTTGTTGAGAACAGTTAAGTTATAGTCTCTTGACAACTTTTATAATACAGTATTGTTGACAATAATCTCCAGAACTTATATATTTACTAGTTGTACGTTTGTACCCTTAAACAACATCTCTTTAATTTCCCCACCCCTCCAGCCCATGGTAAGCACTCTCTGCTTTCACAAGTTCAGTTTTTTAAGATTCCACATATAAGTGACATCATACAGTATTGTCTTTATCTGTCTAACTTATGTCACTTAGCATATGTCTTACAAGTCCACCCATGTTGTTGCAAATGCAAGATTTCCTTTTTTCTCATGGCTGAATAATATTCCAGTTGTGATATATATACCACATCTTCTTTATCCATTCATCTGTTGATGGACACTTAAGTTATTTCTTTATCTTGGCTACTGTGAATAATGCTGCAGTGAACATGGGTGTACAGACATCCCTTTGAGATACTGATTTGAATTCCTTTGAGTACATACCGAGGAGCAGAATTGCTGGATCATACCTACCATAGTTCAATTTTCAATTTTTTCAGGAACCGCCATACTGTTTTGCACACTGGCTATACTGATTTACATTCCCGTTAACAGTGTATAAGGGTTCCTTTTCCTCTACATCCTCACCATTTGTTATCTCTTGTCTTTTTGATAAAAGCCATCCTTTTGCTAAGGTGAAGGTGATATTGTGATTTTGATTTTCATTTCCATGATGATTAGTGATGTTGAACACCTTTGCATAATACCTCTTGGCCAGTTGTATACCTTCTTTGGAAAAATATCTATTCAGGTCCTTTGCCAATTTTTAAATTGGATTATTTTCTTTTTTGCTATCGAGTTGTGAGTTCTTTTTATATTTTGGAGAGTAGTCCCTTATCAGATGTATAGTTTGCAAATGTTTTCTCCCATTCTGTAGGTTGTCTTTTCATTTTATTGATTGTTACCTTTGCTATGCAGAAGCTCCTTAGTTTAATGCAATTACACTTATTTATTTTAGTTTTTTGTTGCCTGTGCTTCTGGTGGCTTATCCAAGAAATCATTGCCTAGACCAATATCAAGGATCTTTTCCCCTATGTTTTCTTCTAGGAGTTTTATAGTTTCAGATCTTGCATTTAAATCTTTGATCCGTTTCAAGTTAATTTTTGTGATTGGCATGAGGTAGGGGTCCAGTTTCATTCTTTTGCATATGGATATCTAGTTGTCCCAAATACCATTTATGGAGGAAACTGTCCTTTCTCTATGGTGTGTTCTTGGCACCCTTGTCAAAAATTAGTTGACCATATATGTGGGAGTTTACCTCTGTGTGCTCTCCATTCTGTTCCAATGATCTGTATGCCTGTTTTTATGATAATACCATACTGGTTTTTTTTTAAGATTTATTTATTTATTTTTGGCTGCATTGGGTCTTAGTTGCGGCACGCAGTCTCTTCATTGTTATGCACAGGCTTCTCTCTAGTTGTGGCGTACAGGTTTTCTCTTCTCTAGTTGTGGTGTGCAGACTCCAGGGCACGTGGGCTCTGTAGTTTGCAGCACTCGGGCTCTCTCCTTGAGGCGCGCGAGCTCAGTAGTTGGGGGTGTGTGGGCTTAGTTGCCCCACTGCATGTGGGATCTTAGTTCCCTGACCAGAGATCGAACCCACGTCCCCTGCATCGTAAGGTCGATTCTTTACCACTGGACCACCAGGGAAGTCCCCATAATGTTTTGATTGCTATAACTTTATAATATAGCTTGAAATCAGGTATTACAGTACCTCCAGCTCTGTCCTTCTCTCTTAGGATTACTTTGTGGCTCTAAATAAATTTTAGAATAGTTTGTTTCTATTTCTGTGAAAAATGTCAGTGGAATTGTGATCAGCATTGCATTGAATCTGTAGATCACTTTGGGTCATATGAACATTTTCACAATATTACTTCTTTCAGTCTAGGAACATGGGGTATCTTTCCATTGTTTGTGTCTTCTTCAGTTTCTTTCCTTAAAGTCTTATCGCTTTTAGTATACGGGTCTTTCACCTCCTTGGTTAAATTTATTCCTAGGTATTTTAATTTGTTTGATGCTATTGTCAATGAGATTGCTTTCTAATTTCTTTTTCAGATAATTCATTGTTAATATATAGTAATACAACTGATTTCTGTGTGTCAATTTTGTATCCTGCAATTTTACTGAATTTTTTTTATTATTTCTAACAGTTTTTTAGGGGTCTTTGGGATTTTCTATATAAGATCATGTCATCTGTGAACAGAGATCATTTTACTTCTTCCTTTTTTTTTTTCTTTTTTTGCGGTACGCAGGCCTCTCCCTGCTGTGGCCTCTCCCGTTGCGGAGCACAGGCTCCGGACGCGCAGGCTCAGCAGCCATGGCTCACGGGCCCAGCCGCTCCGCGGCATGTGGGATCTTCCCAGACCGGGGCGCGAACCCGTGTCCCCTGCATCGGCAGGCAGACTCTCAACCACTGCGCCACCAGGGAAGCCCTTCCTTTTTGATATGGATACATTTTACTTATTTTTCTGCCTAATTGCTCTGGCTTAGTACTATGTTGAATGCATCCTTGCGTTCCAGAGATAAAACCCACTTGATCATGGTGAGTGATCCGTTTAACGTGTTGTTGAATTTGGGTGGCTAAAATTTTGTTGAGAATTTTTGCATCTGTATTCATCAGGGATATTGGTCAGTAATATTCTTTTCTTAGAGTGTCTTTGTCTGGACTTAGTATCAGGGTAATGCTGGCCTCATAAAATGAGTTTGGAAGTGTTCCCTCTTCTTCATACTTTCATATCTTTTCATGCTACTGATTAGCATATTTTGGTTTCAGCTTAAAGAACTCCTTTTAGCATTTCTTGCAGGGCAGGTCTAACGACTACAAATTCCTTTAGCTGTTGTCGACCTGGGAAAGTCTTTCTCTCTCCTTCATTTCCATATGACAGCTTTTCTGGGTGAAGTATTCTTGGTGGTAGTTTTTTTCCTCTGAGCGTTTTGAATATATCATCCCATTCTCTCCTGGTCTGTAAGATTTCTGCTGAGACGTTTGCCGATAGCCTCATCAAGATTCCCTCATATGTGATGATTCTTTTATGTCTTGCTGCTTTCAAGATTCCCTTTTTGTCTTTGATTTTTGAGAGCTTGACTATAATGTCTCAGTGAAGTGAATGTCTCAGTGAAGACCTCTTTGGGTTGAATCGGTTTGGAGATCTTTGAGCTTCTTGTACCTTGATGGCTGTATCTCTCCCCAGATTTGAAAGTTTTCAGTCATTATATTTTTAAATAAGTTTTATGTCTCTTTCTCCTTCTCTTCTCCTTCTGGGACTCCTATAATATGGATAATTTTTCTTTTGATCATGTTTCACAGTTCATGCAGGCTTTCTTCTTTTTTATTCTAATTTCTTTATTCTCCTCTGAGTGGAAAATATCAAGAGGTCTGTCTTGAAGCTCCAGGATTCTTTCTTGTGCCTGATTGAGCCTACTCGTCAAAGCGATTACATTTTTCATTTCATTCATTGTATTCTTCTCCAAATTTTCTGATTTTTTTTTAACGGGTCCTATTTCTTTGTTGAATTTCTCATTTTGTTCATATACTATCCCAGAGTTCATTGATCTGTCTGTGTTCTCTCACATATCACTCAGCTTCCTTCCAATCATTATGTTGAATTCTTTCTCAGATCAGTCACAGATCTTTATTTCCTTAGGGGCAGGTAATGGAGTGGTATTGCATTCCTTTGGTGAGGTCATGTTTCCTTGCTTTTTCATGTTTCTGATGGGTTTGTGTTGATATCTGTGCATTTGAGAATGATGTCACCTCCTCCAGTCTTTTCAGACTGGCTTCAGTAGGGAAAGACTTTCACCTGGAGGTGGCTGTTAGAGCACCTGCTGACTGGGATGCAGTGTCTTTGGTTCCCGAGAAGGCACAGCGATGTAGTCTCTGTGCCACTCCACTGGTTGAGGCTGAAATTGGCCAGACTGTGGGGTTCTTATATGGCTAAAGCTGCAGAGGACCTATAGGTGGCAGGTAGGGCTATTGGTATCTTCAGAGGCTAAGGCTGCTGACATCTTCCTGCGCTCCTCTACTTTTTTGCTCTTGGAAGGAGCCTCTGTGTGAGGACACCCCTCCTGGTGCCTGGTCTGATGTGCTGACACCCAGAGTCCTCAGAGCAGCATTGGAACTGAGGTCCGGGGATCAGGCACTCATGGAACTACCACAGTGCCAGGGTCCTGGAGCACAGGCACACTTGCTGTGGCTGTGACACAGGTGTCTAGGGCATGGACATGTGCAGATATCCTATGGAACTGGTACTGGGGTCTCAAGGGCTCACTACTGTGACTTGTGCTGGTGAAAGGGAATATGGCAGCGACGGGGGCCCTGGGATGACAAGGTGCGGTGGTGGCTTGGGCAGAAAAGGCAGAGTGCAGTGGTAGCCCAGCCTGGGAATGGTAGGTCAAAGTCTGACCTCTGCCCCCACCCCTCCCACCGCCCGCTGGGAGCGCTCACAGGATAGCAATAGTACGACTCCGGTAGTTGTTAAAGCTGTGTGTTGGGACTCAGGGAACTGGGCACAGGGTAGTGGCAGCAAGCCCTTGGCAATGACAGTTCAGAGCCGCAAGCTGGGATGGGGGGTGAAGTTCAGGGCGGTGGTAGCCTGGTCCCAGCCTCCGTGGGTCAGAGTCCTGACCTGAAATCTGAGGGGCGGGGCTCAGGGCAGTGGTAGCACCGCTGGCAAAGATGGCTCAAGAACCTCAAGCTGGGATGGAGGCGGAACTCAGGGTAGAGGCAGCCCAGTCCCAGCAATGGAGGGTCTCAGGCTTGACCAGACCTGCCATGGGGGTGGGACTCAGGATAGTGGCATTGCCCTTAGCAATGATGAGTCAGAGCCAGGACCTGGGACCTGGGAGGCAGTAAGAACTCATCTCAGCAATGACACTTCAAAGTCTTGACCTGGGCTGGGGCAGGGGGGTGAGGCACAGGGCAACAGCGAATTCGGGCAGCCAAAGCACGACTTGGGACCCAGGAGGCACGGCTCAGGTCAGGGAGATTGCCTTGGTAATGGTGGAGCAAGGCCCCAACCTGGGGCTGGGGTGGGCAAAGAGCAATGGCAGCTCTGGTGTCCTCTATGGAGATGTGCTGTGGTGCCCAATGTGTGAGAGGCGGGCACAGCAACAACTGGGACCCCTGAGGGCAGGTCTCACCTCAGCAACACCTCCAGCCTCTGGGAGTAGATCCAGAAGAGGGGGGTACTACAGGCTGCTCCACCAGCTAGGGTCAGCGTCACTGAAGACTGAGAGACTCTTGTACCCAAAGCTGCAGACATCCACAGTGGGCGAGGCTTGCTGTGGTCCTTCTGCTCTCCTTCTCCCCATGCGGCGACCTTCCTGAGAGGATTCCTCCTGGTGCCCAGCAGCTCCCGACTGGGGGATGGAGTGATGGGGACAAAATGCTTCCTTTGCTTTTGTCCGTGGCCATCCTTGATTTTTGAGCTCTGCCAGGTTTTTTGCTGCTGCTTCTTTGTTGTCTAGAGCTTTCCCTGAGCTGTTTTCTTCCATCTGTAACTGTTTATTGTTCTTGGTTTTCTTTTCTGTTTGCTTGTTTTGGGGGGTGGGGGACCTCCCGGCCCTCCGTCTTGCTGACATCACTCCCAAGTCCCCCCCATTCTATAGAGGAGGCAAATGAGGCCCTAGGAGATAAAATGTTTTGCTCAATAATACACTGCAAGTTTGAGACTGGAAATTATATTCTGATTCTTCTGATTTTGCTGAGGAGTTGGATGTACTCTCATAGGTGCAAAAACAACAAACCAATTTAGACTCGATATGAAGTATATTTTTGAACATTTATTTATATCTTGGTCCTATTGTCTCAAAATATTTTCAGCCTCCTGGTTCGGGAATAAAAGTCCTTATTTGAACGCAAAATACTAATGTATTTTTTTTAATAAATTTTATTTTTTTATTTTTATTTTTGGCTGCATTGAGTCTTCGTTGTTGCATGCAGGCTTTCTCTAGCTGTGGTGAGCGGGGGCTGCTCTTCGTTGCGGTGCGCGGGCTTCTCATTGCTGTGGCTTCTCTTGTTGCAGAGCGCGGGCTCTAGGCACGCAGGCTTTAGTAGTTGCAGTGCGTGGGCTCAGTAGCTGTGGCTCGTGGGCTCTAGAGGGCAGGCTCAGTAGTTGTGGCACACAGGCTTAGTTGCTTCGCAGCATGTGGGATCTTCTCGGACCAGGGCTCGAACGCGTGTCCCCTGCATTAGCAGGCGGATTCTTAACCACTGCACCACCAGGGAAGCCCCAGTATTAATGTATTCTTGCTGAGACGCCATCATGGGAAGTTACAGAGGTGACTAATAAATTAATTGAGCATGATAGGATTCTAATGAAATAAGTAATTCTTGAAAGTGCTCTATGAGATAGGCGGTTGTGAGTTTTCAATATTCAATCCCCAATAATTTGCATTTTGCTGTTTTTATGCATTTCTGATTTCTGTGCATTTTAAATTTCTCTTCTTTATTTCTCTGTAGACATTACAACCAGAACATTACAGATAATACTGGAAGTCGTACCAGAAGAAGATTGTCATAAATTATAAATTAATGCATTTGAAGTCTTGGCAATTCATCCTTGGCTTTGTTTCTGCCCAAAGGGCTGAAACAAAAAATGGACCTTCTAAGAAATTTAGTTATTACTCCATGTGGTTATAGAACGCTGATATGCAATTATACCATAAGTTCACATGATCATTGAGTCCCTGATACCTACCTGTTGAGGTTAGGAAAAACGACTACAGAATGGAAATTACTTTAGTGGTCTTTCTCTATAACATATCTTATGGCTAAGAACCTTCAGACTGAAAACTGAGATGTTTTCTTTAATATGGGTTTTGTAAAAACAATTTTTATATACTATAGATAACTGTACTGTGAAAATTGTTTTCGACTCTTCTGGGGAAAACAAAAAAGTGTATGTCATCATTATGGACAGAGGAAAGAAAGAAATTTATTTTACATTGGCATTGCATTGCTTCCCACAGATATCAACTTAGATATCATACATGTTTTAATGGATTATACCCAGAGCATTTTGAAAAAGAAAAAAAGCTTAGGGGTATGCCTAATTGTGATGAATACATTAAAGAAGAGTTTCTAGGGGCTATTGTTTATGAGGCAAATCCAGGAATTATGTTTAAGTAAAAAAAATGCTTGAGAATTTATTATGTTAGGATTTTTTTCACTCATTATCAGGAAGCTCCGTAGTTACGTGCCATTTGTTTTCATGGCAGCCTAATTGATCAGGAAAGGATGTAACGCCTGTCTTAGAGCAAAACAAAAGTCAGTTTGGTATTAAATCCTCTTAAGCATGATCATGTGTTTCACTAATAATTTACTCTTTGATAAATACATCTAAATATGTGCATTTTTAAATCTTCAAGTTACGATATCAACAGGAGACGGAAATCACCAAGAAAGAAAATGCCCAAAATACTATGCCCAACTCTATAGTTCTACATACATTGTTAGTGTTTCTGAACATTTTTAAAAAATCTCATAGCTGTTTTTACATGGTGATGAATTTTGACAGTTTTACGTTTTCTTTATACATTTTATATTGTTAAAATATCTCTTTGGACAAAACTGTCCAGATCAATTAGGAAAAGACATATATTTACATAAAAATTAAGGAAGAAATGTCACTGCTAAATAAGATTTACAACTGATGTTTCTAAGAATGTTTCCATTTCTCTCTCTAGGCTTTATCAGTAATTTCCAGACAAAGTAAAAGAGATAACTGATAAATTCACTGAAAGAAACTGTACATGAAATGTATATATTCAGACAGGTATTTACTATGCTGGGTTTAGAAAATACTGTGGAATTTTCAAATAAGAATAATATAATGATGAAATTTGTTAACCATTATTTACTTAAGTCTCAGAGTAAATAGTCATGGCCAGAATTTTTTCATTCTGTAATTTTTGTCCATTTGAAAAGAAGAATTTTTGGAAGAATTACACTGATTCAAATCATTAAGAGCAAATATATAGAGTTCATAGACAGTTGATCAAAGTAGAAATGATGATAATTTGAGGCAATTTCAATTAATTAATTTTCAATTCGTTAATTTCAATTTCAAAATTTAATTCAGTTAATTAAATTTCATTCAATTAAATTTCAATTTAATATCTATCTGAGATTGAAATTTTGTCAGCCAAACGTAGTGTTTGGGTCTTTAAGTGAATTTATAAAAATTCCTTCCTTTTTCTCTTACTATGGATTTTCAGAATTTGATCTGTAGTCTGTACAGCTTATATCCATTTGTCTACATCTGTCCCCACTAAATTGTTGCTATTGGTGAAAACAGATTTGCTTTATATTCTTGTTTACAGTCTAGGCCCATGTAATCTAAACCAGCGAACTCTCCTGGAATCGTTTTTTTCCTCTAATGAAAAAAAAAAAATGGTAAAGTCTCATGGAGAAGTTTGTATAGTTACTGATTAATTCCTGAGGTAATGTGCTTATATCAAAAGTGGGAGATAGGTCTCCTGATTTTAGTTATTTTAGTTTTAGTTCTAATTTCTCTTTAAATATGTCATTATACAAGCTAACTGGATTACATATTCATTATTATTTTCATCATTTTAAAAAATTATTTTTGCATTGTTAAATTGCTAATGCCATTGTAATACCATTTTAACCTGATAGAAAGTCAGTCAGTAATTTTTTTTTTTTTTTTTGCGGTACGTGGGCCTCTCACTGTTGCGGCCTCTCCCGTTGCGGAGCACAGGCTCCGGACGCGCAGGCTCAGCGGCCGTGGCTTACGGGCCCAGCCGCTCCACGGCATGTGGGATCTTCCCGGACCGGGGCGCGAACCCGTGTCCCCTGCGTCGGCAGGCAGACTCTCAACCACTGCGCCACCAGGGAAGCCCAGTAATTTTTTTTTAAAGCGATGAAGATTAAGTTGTATTTCTACTTATCCTTAGGATACATCATGACAAGATACAGGGCTTCTGTAATCATTCAATAGTCGTAACATTTATTTGGAATGGTATTATGTCAAGCAGATTCTAGCTTGAAAACTCTCTTACACACTTTTATATGTATATATTTTTATGCTAAGTAATTTTTTCTCATATATTTAGGAAAATTTTTTCTCATATATATTTTTCTCATATATCGAACTGTTAGATGTGATACATTTGTACCAGTGTGCATATTCAAATGTTTAAATACATTTTATCAGTTTATTGTAACACAAAAAAGTAAAAGTAGCCAATATAGTTTACGACGGCTGATACACTATTTTCAAATGTTCCGCTCTTTTGGTGCATAGATTCTCAAGTATTTAAATATGAATTTAGTAGATCTAGTAAAGACCTCCAAAGCTAAAACAATTTGCTAGGAGAAATGGAGTGATTCTCCTTAATAATTATGAATATTTCAGTAAACGTTTTTGACCCCTTTTAAGAAATAGTAGACTAGTTTTCTGAGATTTTTCTAAGATTGAATGAAGAAAACTGACTATTACAACTGGTGTCTTGGTCAGCTAGGAGTAGACCCTCTTCTTATCTTTCTTTAGGAGATTAAAGATTTGCCCTAGAAAAGATGGCTGACTCCAGCGCCAAACATAAACGTTAGATGTGTGTATGCACACGTTTGCATACGTGCTTATACCGTATCTCCCCTGCCTCTGCTGGCACAAAAATAGGACAGATTATTAAATTACATTTCCAGTTCACGGCAGTTTCTCTAACACTAAGATATGCAAGTTGAAACAAGTTTCTACATTGTTTTATGTGTCTGGTACAGTTGTTTCCCCAGTTGCTATTTGATATATCATCAGATGGTTAACATGAGTATAATTACATAACTCAATAGAATTCTATGTTGAACTGAATCAGTCTTCAGGAAACTTATTATCTCTATTTGAGATGAATGTAATGCTAACTGAGAAAGGGAGCATCTTTGACCTATAGCTGATTTCTTATAATTGAGGAGTGGGTTATGAAAAGATAGAAAACTAAAGGTCAGAGTAGCAGGAAATGAAAGTTAGTATGTGATTGGAGGGAACGACATTTTGATCTAACTTATTATGCAATATAATCAGAGAAATATTAAAAATTAACTGTCTGCTGTACACAGGGACTTTGATTATGCCCTTGTGAATCCCCTAAAAGCTAATGAAATGTAAGCTTCAGTGCCCCTTACTTAGACATGCCCTTTCCTAGGTCCTGTACCTAATTTTTCATTAGGAATTTTGTATTACGTTTCTTGAACGTTAGCAAAATTATATATACTTCTGGCCCTAAAAAAATCTGCATCTGTCCCTGTGAGAAAGGTCAAAGTACTCCCATTACTTTATCTATTAGAAATAAGCGTGGGGTATTTGTAGGATATATTTTTAAGTAGTAAAGTTGTGAGTTAATTGAAATATCTCTATATAACTAAGTGGCTTTCTCATAGTACATATTATATGTGGTATATAAGGAGAGAGTTTCACTTTGGACATATTTTATGTGTCAATTCTGAATGATAGAAGAACAATGAATGGGATTTTAATTGTATCTCTTTTTCTTAGTTTGGAAAGAAATAGAGAGAGATTTGAAATTTGAATGCAGAGGAGTCAAGAAATTTGACTTTAGTTAAATAAAACCTTGTTTCATTTCACCCTACGTGATATGCTGTATGTTGGTGCTGATAATGTTTACAGAGCTACATTTTCCGTAACCATTCGAAGTCAGGAATTAAAGCATGGCGTTGTGTGACTGACAAGAAGCTCATGGTGGATATAAATTAGAGTAGATAGAGTCATCTTAGCAGCTTCTGTTTACATTATTTATATATATAGGTAAAAGAATTATTACCTATAAATGTATTTTAGGTTAATTTTCCCATAAACGGTATTTTTAATTTATCTCAATATATATAATACCTAAAAGTGTAACCTCTAGGTATTATTAGTACTGTACTTAAAAAGATATTTAAATAGCCAGTTTTGGGAGTTAATCCTTCTTTTTGTCGCATTTTTCAAATCAGTTGGAGTCTAAAAATAAATGCTTGGTCTATTTTTAGGTCTGATAACAAATTCACAGAGGCATACATCATGGTCTCACAGAAAGTTCACCAGTTTTCCGTATGTTGTGAGATAATTGCCCGTCCCTACAGTCTCGTCAGGATAATAACTTGATCTTTCTGAACCGGTTCTGTTTCCTTCGAGTTAATCACATGGTTCCCTGTATGTTTTATTTTTTTGACATGATATTTTTCAAGATAGGAGTGAGTCTTCATTTTATACAATTACTTGATATTCTTAGCCTGAAACTACCACTCCGGTTATGCCCTTGTGTGTGTCCCTGCCCCCTTCTCTCTGTTACCGTTGGCTTTAAAATGTCAGTGGAAGATGGTTACAGTCTCCAGACAGTTATCTGTTACACGTGTGCATTTTGGCTACTTGGATCAAGGGTACCTTTATAGTATCAATAAGTGCCTTAACAGTTTTATAGATAATCTCTCAAGAAACTGTGGAGCATTTAGGTGTCTAGCGGCCGTACAGATGGACGCACTGTTTTGAAAGTGAGCATACTTTTTTCCCTCAACATGTACACTACTGATTTTATTTTTAAAAGTATGACTTTCAAATGAATTAATTTCTTGGTTAGAAGACTTGCCTCCCGAATCCTTATTACCTCTTGTGGAAGCCTCTAAAGGCCATGTTGAAAACTGGAGAGGAAAAAAAAAAAAAAAAAGACATGCACAGTTATCTCTTTTGCAGCAGTGACTGTATTTTGAGTACTTTGTACAGCGTCTTGTGGGAAGACAGATTAGGCCTTTGGTTGTTACAGCTGTATAACCGGTTGGGTTGTGATTGGCCTGACTGAACTGAGGATTGTGAAGTTAGAGCCCACTTATTCCTACTGATTAATATTCTTCTGTGCACGCTCTGAAGCACATTCATAGCGCACCAGGAGGCGATGCAATGTGGTTCCCTGGTTTGAGGTTTGAGCTGTCTTATTTTAAAGCATGTCTGAATTATTTTTTTCCCTAGCATTTCTCCTTCATTCCAAATTTCCACTTACTGACTAATGGAATATAAAGTAAAAATACTTTGGAGAAGTAAAACACAGATTATTTCAAATGAGCGTACGCTTATAACAGAATAGAAATGATCTACGTTAAACTACTGTGTATGCTAATTACTTCAGACACTACCACGGGGCACTTTTAAATTGCTCTGGAAGCAAAAACAGTACATATAACTATGGTTAGCACACAAGACCCCTGCAAAGATTTTAAGTAGTCTGGGATTCTTTTTTTTTTCTTTTTTTTAAGTCTGGGATTATTTTGATCCTCTTTTTGGAGAAATTTTTTCCTTTTGGTTTTTCCTTGTGAATGTTGTTACTACTGCTTTAAATCTAGAACTTAACTGTTGATACTTAGTATCTTGAAAACAGGGTTCATCTTTTGACAGTATCCATCTGTGTTCAGAGAGTGGCATATCACCTTACTCTTGCTTACTGTGGACACAGACATTTGCCCCAAATTTCTGTCTTTTTGTAGATGGATTGCAGCACAATAGTAATGAATTTTCAGGGGTACCTTTCAGCATTTGGGGAACTTTGCGAACATAAGCATCAGATGTGTTTTAAAAAAAAAACAAGCAAAAATTGCTTATTACCATGTAATGCAGTGTCTTCTCTTGACGCCAAACTGGTGAACAAACGTGTATTGATAGAATTGTTTCACTGATGCTAAATGTTGACTACCTGCAGTTTTATAATAAGTGCAAGTCACAGAGAGGCAAGACAAATGGCTTCTTGTACTGAATGCTTCGAGAACTTAATTTGTCCTAATTTTCTGACAAAGATTTGACTCTGGGTTTCAGAGAGCTTGGTTTTTACTTATCAGAGAGCAGATTAGATGGTAGTGATGTACTGGTAGACATGGTTTTCAGTTATTGACTCAGAATTCATCTCAGGATGAATCTTCCACGTTGTTTTATTGTCTGTATATCTGTATTGACTTTATTAACATGGGTTTAGCGAGCTCTGTGCTAAAATTTGACCTGGTAGCAATAATTTCTTTTTCAACTATCAAGGGGCCGAAAAATCCATATGTATTGTAATGTTCATTAACATATTACTAGGTACTATATATGAATGTATTTCAGTGCTTTTCACAGTCTATGATAAGCTTCAATAACATGTGCCAATGCAATCAATTTACCCAGTGGGAAAGCAGTCCGGTTATCCTGAAGGGCTGTTCTGGCAGCTGTCTCTTTGATCTGTGCTTAGATTGTCATTTATAGACCAGCTATATCCATTAACTTGGATCTGGAATGGGTTCATCATGACCTTGGACCATTCATTGTGAGTCGGGGCGGGTGCGCTTGCGGGGCTGCTCTAAAATACAGGAACAAGAAGTTCAGCTGAGGGAGAGGGAGGCCTGACATCCTACATGGTCCTCATCTGTGGTGGGGTCTCTTCATCTTAGCATCGTGATAATGCAACTCAGTAAATGGGATTGTGCTATTTTATACAAATTTTGCACAATATCTTCTATTGCTAAATTCTTAAAGAGCAACATTTCTTTTCTGTATCTACATTCCAACCATCTTAGAAGTACTAAGATAATTAACTATGAAAATATAAATGGTGCCAAGGGACTTTCATCTGTGGACTGTGCTGTTTCTTAGGGTTCCGTGGCACTGATGCCTATACCAGCATGTGATATGTGACATAAAATGGGTTTTTCTACAGCTTAATGATTTCCCTCCAGGGAGGGTTCTGGTACAGCCATCACACTGCCAGATGGTGTTTACAGGCTATTTGTGTGAGTGGTAAGATGCTATGAAATAAGTGTGATTTCATCTGATGGAAACTCTTGTGTTTTTGTATGGAATAGATTTTGGTGCAATATGACGTCACTCAATGTTGCATTGAATTTAATTTCAATTGTATTTATGTATACGTATACCTGTCATGCTTCTAGTTGCTTCAACCTTTGTATATATATTTTTGTACATATTTTTAGTAGAAAACATTTGACATGGAAGTTAAATAAACATTTGATAGTTTACCTAATAAAAACCATGTTGTGTTTTTGGTTGTTTTGTGTTTGTTTTGTGTTCTTTTTTTTAGCAGTGTCCATTCCATTAAATTGAAGGCTTTGGTTTTAATGATTGGATTTATCTGTCACTCATTATGTGAATTTGTTGAAGTATCCCACTTCACAACGATTTCCTGTACGAAAAACTGAAAGTGGTGGCGGATTTAGCAAACACTGTAGACATTCTTCTTCCTCATGGCCTACATCCATCTGTCCTCTGCTCTGAAATATCTAGCAACTTCTCTTTTCTTTTTTCACCTGTCCTAATTCGGTCTTCTTATTTCCCACCTCTTAACAAAAGTCTCGTTTCTTGTCTCACTATAAGTCAGCCTTCACATGTTTCCCCAGAATGTTCTTTCTGAAACACAAATATAGTAAAAACCCTCTATGGGGACTTCCCTGGTGGCGCAGTGGTTAAGAATCCACCTGCCAATGCAGGGGACATGGGTTCGAGCCCTGGTCCGGGAAGATCCCACATGCTGTGGAGCAACTAAGCCCGTGCGCCACAACTACTGAGCCTGCGCACCCTAGAGCCCGTGCTCCACAACAAGAGAAGCCACCACAATGCGAAGACCCTGCACTGCAATGAAGAGCAGCCCCTGCTCGCCGCAACTAGAGAAAGCGCGCACAGCAACGAAGACCCAACGCAGCCAAAAATAAGTAAGTGAAATAAATTTATTTTAAGAAAAGAGATTTGTACATGTTTAAAAAAACCCTCTATGATTTCACATCTAGTAATTATTAATATTTTTTTCTGGGTGGGTAATATCCATACTTCTGTACAGCACACTGGGCTTTCCATAATCTGCCACGTTTCTTTCTCCAGGTACAAGTGACCACTTCCATATTCTCTGCCACAATATTAAATGTCTTTCTAGTAGTCTAACAAGGAAAATATGCCATCATTTCATTTGACATAGTGCAGATTCCTACAGGAATTATATTTTCTTCTACCATTCCTATCTCCTATACCCAGCGTAGCGTACTTCTACCCAACATTCAAGTTTGAGATTCAAAAGTCACTTCTTCCAAAAACTTGCCCCAAGCTGGTTCGGGACCTGAGCCCTGACCATCTCCATCTTCTGGGGTGCGCTTCTTTTGTAGAACTCGCTGTACACCATTGTAATCGATATGCTCGATTCCTTTCTCTGCCTGGATTTGCCAATTTTTAGTTGTCTTTTACTGACTAAAGTGTAGTAGGTGCTCAGTGCTTTAGATTCATACATTCAAGAAATGAACAAATGACTTTTATTCATTAGGTTTCATGATAAACTTTTTTCCGAAGTAGTTTACAGTACCTTTAAATGTAAGCAATCTGTTAGCTTCTGTGAAATTCTGTGAAATGTCTTACCTTCAGAATATAAGGAAACTGGAGAGTTTCAGACTCTCTCCTCTCCTGTTCGTTCCCTCTTTCTCCCCACTCCTGCATCCCCAGTTCATGTTGGTAGGTGGGTCTTGAATAGAGGAAATGAGCAAATGACCTACTATGATCTCTTCCCATGAAAATGCATTTGGGCTCCTATGTTATTGATAAGGTATCTTCTTTCATAATACTAACTTGAAAACAAATAATGGTCTGAAATGGAGAGCAGAAGAAAATCTATATTTCTGATGACCAAACTTCTCTTTGAAGTAGACACAGGAGGTTAAGTAGCACTTTTTCCTGATGACGTACTTTGGGAGATCAATAAAAAAGGAAACGTAACTTCTGCACCTGTTAAATTTAAACACTTTTGAAAAGAAATACAAACCATGTGATATGTAGATATACTTATTTTAAAATTAATGAATATGACTGGAAGTGTAACGAAAATGTATAGGAAAAATTAGATAATACGTAATGGCTAATAATTTTTTAAAACTTTCATTAGGCTCTTAAACATGCTGGTTTAGCTTCACAATGACTTTTTGCAGCTGAACTACATCTAATAATTTTCTACTGTAATTTTTAGGCTGTGTCTAATTTATAAAAATTTGAGATGATGATGTATCCTGGGATGGGTGGGCAGGTCATGGATAACTGTACTGTTGCTTTTGCTTCCACATGCCCTAAAAATTATATGTGCAGACTTTCTAGGAATCTGACTTAGAAGGTCAGGTCTTCATAGCGATTTTATTGTTTTTATAGTATTAAGCCTAAGAACACCTGGTCACCAGCAGACGTTGACTAAAAACTATGATCTTAAAATGTTTGATGTTTGAAAGAATTTAGAAATAAAAATAGAATTAGGATTCCATACCCTTTAAGTTTTTAGCTTTGAAGATTTATTAATCTCTGAAAAGAGATATGAAACAGGATTTCAAAGGTGTTAATTCAGGTTAAATTACTATAAAAATTGAAATCCCCTCTAGCTGTAATAAACTAAATTAATAAGTATAAATGAATATAAGCCTAAGAAAGGTATGAGCAAACCAGTCATTTTCCTCTTATTCTAACTTCTCTTAAAAATAAGAGAAACTAATCTTACTTTTGTCATAGTAATTAACATTGTAATTATATAACAATATGTCATTATTTTTATGTATTCCATTTCCTAAAATCTAAATATGCCATAAAATTTTTCTCATGTTCTGAATTCCACCTTAACCTTAGGTTTACTTCTCACTCCCACTCTGCCATGTTCCTTTAAGAATTTGTTACTCAAGGCATTAAAGTCAAAGTTTATTTGTTTATTGATTCAAGAAAAATTCCACGAGAACGTCCCCATGCCAAGCAAAGAGATGGGTGCTAGAAATACAATACTGAACAGTTGGTATTGCCTGTGCTTACGAAGTTGAAGACAGAGATACTTTTTCTTGATCGCTCAATTGTATTGTTAAGAATTAGGGTAGATCTCAAGGGCTAGAAGGCAGTATACCCCAATGTGATCTGGTCTGGGAGGTTGGGGAAGGCTTTCCTGAGGATGTGATATGAACTGATATTGAAGGATGGGTGCTCATTAACCAGGTAAAGGGAAGGTGGGTTGAGGAGTGTTACAGGCAAAGCAGACTGTGTGATAAAGACCCTGAACCACAGAAAGCAAGGTTTGTTAAAGGAAATAAATGCAAGACCGGTGCAACTAGAGCACAGGACAAAGTTTATAATGCGCTTTAAAAGAGGAGCAATTGTAGAGGACTTATTAGGCAATGTTCAAAGTTTTGGTCTTTACCCAGTATAATGGAGATGTCACAGACAAAAAGAAATTCACACACAACATGAACATTGAACTTTATCAAAATTTCAAATCTTACCCTCTCCTAAAATTCGAAATAGAATTTTTCAGTAGTAAAAGATAATTTGTTTTACCACTTTTGTATTATTCCTATATTTTATCTAATTAGTTCACACTGCCAAAGGTATCTGTAAACTGCAATAGGCTCAGTGTCTAATATTGAAAGAGGAAGTAATTACAGGAATATGTAATCAACGTACGAGGGAAATCTTTTTTCTGGGAATTTTATTGTTGTCTCTCCTTAGCATGTTTTCCCCTCTCTCTTCCAAGTTAGATTAACATCTGATCTACAGTGTTGAACATTCATCAACTATCTCTAGGGTGGTTTGTAATTTTTTTTTTTTTTGAGAGAGAGATTCCTCTGGTGCTATAATTTTTAAATCTATTCTTAACTTCTAAATTTATTTTTTGCCCAAATGAAAACATTAAATAAAAATCTACCTTGCATGACCTATTATTAACAGAGTTATTGTCTTATGAATAAAGGTATCATTCATCTGACTCTAGTGGGTCAATGTGAAAAATGTCAATACTATAGATGTTTGAAATTTTTTCTGGTTCTGTAGAAACACAGAGAAGAACTTCTAGGGTTTTTTTTTTCCACTCTTCATAATTCACGATGGATGAAAAGTGACTTTTCTAGCAAGAGAACAAGAATTTCATTTAAGGAAATAAGGAAATAAAGTAAGAAAAATTATTTGAGATTATTTAAAGAACACTTCCATGGAAAACGGGGAATTCTCTGATACAGTTTTCCCCCCAGCTTTCTTAAGATGTAACTGACAAGTAATATTGTTTAAGTTTAGTACAATGGGATGATTTGATACATGTACGTATTGTGAAATGATTACCACATTAAGGTTAGTTAACACATCCATCACCTCGCACAGTGACTACTTTTTTCTGTAGTGACAACGTTAGGATCTATTCTCTTAGCAAATTTCAAGTATACAGTACAGTATTGTTAACTGCAGTCACCGTGTTGTACGTTACATGTGCATTATGTATTCGTTTTCTAACAGAAAATGTGTACCCTTTGACCATCTCCCCAGTACCCCCACCCTTTAGCCCCTGGTAGCCACCAATCTCCTTCCTATGAGTTCAACTTTTTAGATAATACATATGTGAGATCAAAGAGTATTTGTCTAATAGTTTTTTGGTGGCAAGTTTAGAGTTTGCTAAATATGTGATCATGTCATCAGTAAACGAAGACAATTTTCCTTCTTCCTTTCTGATGTGGACTCCTTTTATTTCTCTTTCTTGCCTAACTGCTCTGGCTAGGACTTCCAGTGTTATGTTGCATAGGAGTGGTAAGAGTGGGCATCCTTGTCTTTTTCCTCGTCTTGAAGGAAGAGCGTCCAGCCTTTCACCGTATGATGTCAGCTGTGGGTTTGCTGTGTATGACCTTTATTAGGCTGAGGTATATTCCTTCTATACCCAATCTGCTGAGAGTTTTGATCATGAAAGGATATTCTGTTTTGTCAGATGCTTTTCCTGCGTCTATTGAGAAGATCGTACGATCTTAATCTTTGATTCTATTCATGTGATGAATCGCACTTACTGATTCGCAGATACCGTGCCATATTTACATCTCCAAAAGAAATCCCACTTGGTCATTGTGTAAATCCTTTAAACGTTGAATTTGGTTTGCTAGGATTTTGTGGAGAATTCTCGAATCTGTGTTCATCAGGCTGTGCTCCCCAGCCGGATGGTGCCACTGGCTGGACTCCGCTGAGGCTGGGCTGCCGCCTGGGATCGGGCGGTCCACTGGTTGAGCTCCACTCTTAGGCGACGTCTCTGTCTGGGATCCGTGGTGGAGCAGGGTCTCCAGCTTTACCTGGCGGTGGGTGGGGCTGCAGTCCAGGTGAGGCCACAGACTGTGTTCCGTGACTGGGCAGGGTTGCGGGCTGGGCCCCCTGCCTGCAGGAGGAAGCTTGCCGTGCTCAGCCCCAAGCACTGCGGGCTCGGCTGGAGGCTGCCTGGGGTCTTGGTTTGGGCTCCCTTGCAGACGGGGCTGGAAGCTATGCTCTGCAGCTGGGGCTGCCAGCCTGGTTCTCTGCCTCAGCTGGGCTCCAGGATGAGCGTCACAGCTGCCCAAGGTCTCTGGCTGGGCTTGCGGGTCAGGCAGGGCTGGAGGCTATGTCTAGCCGTTGAACGGAGCTGCTCACAAACTTTCACTCTCTTGGTGGGTTTAGAGGAGGGGCTCCGCCACTGGGACAGCCCGCCGGCTGTGCACCCAAACTGGGCAGAACTTCTACTAAGCTCTCTGGCTAGACAGGCCACCGGCTTGGGTCTGCAGATGGGCAGAGCTGCTGGCTGAGATCTAAGATCAGGCTAAAATCACTGCCAGCAGAAATTTGTCTGCCGAGATCTAGACGCTCGTTTCTGTGAGCCTGCTTCTCTCCTCCAGCTCTAGCTGTTCCCCCAGTTATTCCCATGAGGAGATACCTAAGTGGGTTTCCTGGGAAGCTTCCTGGATGCTGGGGAAGCTGGGTGTCTGCCCTGGGCTCTCCTTTTCCCCCTGGAGAAACTGTAGGCCAGGGGAGAACTGCTAGGTGTGATGGCATACTGACCTGAGGGAGGGGAGACTCAGTCACCCTTCTAATGCGTCTTTTCTTGGTTTCTGCGGTCCAGGAGGGTGCTTCAGCCTCGCCCCTACGTCCTGGGATCTTCACGAGGGCGTCTTGTCTGTGGGCAGTGCTGTTTGCTGTTTCTGTGAGGGGGAATGAAGTCATTTTGCCATTTTGCTCTGAAGCAGATTTTCATACCCAGGTCTCCCTAATCTGAAGTTCCATTGCCAGGTGTTTTTCTATGCACTTATAGCGACGTATTGATTTCCTTAAGAGAATAATGTGATACCATCCAGGCGTGCCTAATGATAACAAAAGGTTCATGTAGAAAGTCTATGATTCTTAGTAAAACGCTTTCTCAAATTAAAGCGCTCAGATTTCAGTGAGAGAATATTGAATCAAAGGCCTGAAAGGGCAGAAGAAATTGAACAACGGTTCAATTTTGTAATAGCTGTTATTTATCATTTTCATTAACCTTGTATCAGCCACGTGCGTTGCATTGCCTGGGACACTCGTCACCGCTCTATGAATAAGAGAGGCGACAAGCCTTACTTCCATTTTTGGATTAAGAAAATGAGTTCAAGATAGCTAACATGCCTTGCCTCAAGCAACAGAGAAAGTCAAAAAGGTCAGAGTAGAAATTCTGATTATCAGATCACTCTTAAATTCCTGACTCTTGGATCAAACCATCTCTCAGGTAAAGACAATTACTTTGTTATATTTATACATCCATCAGTCATTAAATGTTTATTTCGTATCTGCTATATGATTAACAGTGAACTTTATGGTATGGGAAATGTACCCTGATTCTTCAGCGCAAGGAACTCACAGTAATTCAGCTTGGATAAAGAAGAATCTATAGTCTAATAATAAACCGCAGGAACACATCATTGAATACAGTGTGTGATTAACCGTGACAATGTGTGTTGGGCTTCGCATTAGTTCTTAAATATTTGGAGGAGGGGGTCGGGTCGGTAGATGTTGACTTTGGATGAAGTGTGTGTGGTTTGCAATTTGGTGGAAGGCATGTATTAAAAGCATACTACGCTTTTGGTTCATAACAGAGCTAATTCTGAGTGGAGTTGAGGAGGGTAAATACAGAGAAGTTGATTGTATCATGTCCACTTATGCCAGTGCCTTTATATCAGGAAAATGAGTTTGACCTGAAGATAGAAGCCACTGAACACATTTCTGAAGGGAATCATATGGTCAAAGTGGCAACTGAGCAAGGTTGTCAACTCTGCTAGAGTTGATGAGGAAAGATCTGGGTTCAGCAAAATCTAGCTGGCAAGCTTGTGCAGTAAACAGGTGTGAAGAAGTCTAGATTGGGACGGGAAATAAAAGGGCAGATGAATGAGAAATTCTGGAGAAAAAAAGCAGCAGGACGTCGTGCCTGACTCACTCTGGAGGATTAAGAGGAAGAGAAGTCATAGGTGACTCTGTGGTGTCAGGCCTGAATGAGCTGATAAATAAAGGGGCATGTGACCGACCAGAGGTTTTTGGTGGTAAACATCTGATTTCCTTTTATGAGGTGATTGGAGATTACAGCACATTTTCATTTGCGAAGTGCTAAAGTTGAGGTCGTGAACATTCCATCTGTACACATCCCCTGATCATCAGATTATAGGTCAAGAGCTCAGGTGAGAGGAGAGAATTTAGATACACATCGTTAATGTTCTGGTGGAGGTTTATAAATAGCACCTCTCTTCCCTGCTTGAGTTATGAATCAATTAAGACAGAAGTCGAAACTGGAAGGCAGATAGGAGAACAAAATATCGCCTTTATTTCTGATACAGCTCATATGGAAGAATGTGATTCATAGCTATGGGCAAGTAGGCGTTCTAACATTGAACTCTGGGGTTAGAGAGGTGTACTCACCCCACCACAGGCAGTCTTGTACCATTTCAGGCCTCTTCGCATGGGTCTCTGCCCCTGTAAAACTTAAGACGTGGAGCAGCACAGCAGAATTAATGTCCTCTGAGGTCAGGATGGCTCCCAAGAGAGAAAAGACATACAGTTGGGTTTTTTTTTCTTTCCAAACTCACCAATAAGATTAAGACACTACTCTTCTAGGATGAGGCTAAGAGTGTTTCCCTAACATGGTGCCTTCTACATGGAAGTAAATATCAGCTATGAGAAAGAACCATCGCTCCTTCTGCCCAGCCCATCACATTTAAGAGAACTCTGGGGCTTCCTTTGTGGCACAGGGGTTAAGAATCCACCTGCCAATGCAGGGGACACGGGTTCGAGCCCTGGTCCGGGAAGACCCCACATGCCGCAGAGCAACTAAGCCCGTGCGTCACAACTACTGAGCCTGCGCTCTAGAGCCTGCGAGCCACAACTACCGAGCCTGGGTGCCACAACTACTGAAGCCCGTGTGCCTAGAGCGTGTGCTCTGCAACAAAAGAAGCGATGAGAAGCCTGCACACCACAACAAAGAGTAGCCCCTGCTCACCGCAACTAGAGAGAGCCTGCACACAGCAACGAAGACCCAAAAATAAATAAATAAATAGATAAATAAATAAATAAACAAATTTATTAAGGGAAAAAAAAGAGTACTCTGCATAGAAACGCACCTTCATGGGTTCAGAAAACATGTCTTTTCTATTTTTTATCCACAATCTGACTCAAGCATGGAACTTGGAAAATGTCTATTACCCAACAAATAGTTTTTGATTAAATGGGTAAATATAAAGTTGGCAGTTGAAGATGATGTAACTTGATGGATTTCCACTGGAGAGAGTGTAAGAGGAGAAGCGTGTAACCCCATGGAGTAAGCTTGCATGAGCTAGGTAGGAAATGGAAGAAGGCAGGGGAACTAAACAGGAAAACCTACTAAGACTCTGGATCTAGGGGGATGTCTGTTTTGGACGACGGCATGATGTATTGTAGTTTCAGAACACTTCCAATGATGTCATTCTCTATTTCTCATATTTTGGTCAGGCTGACAGCCATTCTGGGATTTGTGGTTTCAGGTATGTGGTAAATGAAAAGATGTTGAACAATGATTACTGTTTTACCTTCTGATCCCAGAAGCCATCAAAGATAATTTTCAGCCTTAACAAGGTGGTTGTGATGTGTTGTATTATATTATTTAGGACTCTTTTAGATGCACGTAACAGAAACCAGTTCAAGTAATCGAAGCACAAGAGGGAATGGGATATGGATATAACCATGTCTTGAAGAACCATTTGTCAGGAATGCAATCTGGCCTTAGAAAGCAACACATGTCTGGAACTGGAAAGCTACAGGAAGCTAGGCCACATTCTCTCCATTTCTTATCTCTGTCTCTGTGTGACTCTGTTATACTTCTATTCTTCCCTGTACTGGCCTTCGTTACACAATGCCTGAGTTTATACATCTCTTCCAATCAAGAGAAAAACTCAGACGAAGAATCAAATCTTTTAGTCACAATTCCAGGTAACAAATTTTAACCCCAAGCAGAATCCAGTCATGGCTTTCAGGTTCCTGCATAACTGAGTGGGTGAATGGTTTTGAGGAAGCAGAATTCCTGGAGATTTTAGTAACGATAAAAGGCTTCTAGACACACGCGCGCGTGCGCGCACACACACACACATTCTATAAAGCATGAATCATTCAAGAAGTTGGAAAGAATAGAAAGAGTGAAATGTAGGCGGGAATAAGATAAAAATAACTAATGTTTCACAAATACATATTATGTGCCTTTAGCACTGTTCTAAGCACTAACTGTATACTATCTCATTTAATCCTCATGGCGACTTTAGGAGGTTCTCACAATTAGGAAGAAACAGAGGCAAGTTGGAATTAAGTCCAAAGCATCAAAAGTTCAAAAGTCACATGGTAAGTGCCTGGAACATTTCAGATATCTTTGCATAAAAGCATTTAAATATTATTCCTATTTTTCAACCACTAAATGTTTTCTTTTCAGTTTGTTCCTAAGTATTGAATTTTCTTTGCTTACTGGGCAAAAGCAGAAGAAACCTCCACTGGTAGGAGGACTGATGATGGGTATTACTGGTTCTTTGGGATACCCGTGGGATAATGATGTTCACTTTGATGATGGCTTATCCAGCTGTGGGGAGATGTTAAGAATGGAAGTGTAATTCGCCAGGTTCTCTCTCACCACTGGAACATCCTGCCAATAGTAAGGCAATTCACCTCAAATTACAGACCTCACTTCCACAGTCCTGCCCTAAGGCCGTAGCTAGTAAAAAACGATTTTACTTCTAATTGACAATTCTACATTCCTTTTGGTTTCTTGCTTTCAGGACTTGTTTTTAGTAGGGGTGAAGGGGTGAGCAGTGGACAGAATGACAGGGAAATTTGGATGGATTATGAATTTTAATTGAAAATTTTAACAGACACAAGACATGAAGTTTAGAATGTTTGAAAATCATAATTATATTTAATTATATATAAATTATGTTTATATATAAAATTACATATGTATATATTTAATAAGCAAATATTATTTTTCCGCATCCATGGACCATCCACCAAAACTGAGTTTCTACTGGGACTCAGTGAAAACCCACCAAATCTCAAGGAATCAATATCTTGGAGATTATGATAATAATGTAATAAAATTAGAAAATTTTAATAAATCTAATAATTTTTAAATTATTTTTATTTTATTATTAGATTTATTTTAATAAATCTAATAATTTTTTATTATCTAATAATAAAAAGATAGCTTTAAAAAGTCTGTATATCTGTAATATTAAAAAGAGACTGTAAGAAACTCTTAAGTAAAAATATTTTACAGAATACTTTGAACTACATGGTAATGAAGAGCAAAAACAAGCCAGGAGTTTTAGGTGACAGGTAAAGCATTCTAAGAGGGAAATTTGGAAGGCAAGAAGCATGGAGATGCAGATGTAGGGGGAAAATAATAACAATAATAACAGCACAACAGCACCAAAACCAGGACAGAGACTGCCCAGGTTGATCAAGATGAAGGATCATGAACTGAGAAACCGCTTACTAGTATTTTTAAATGACGATAGTTTTGAATAAATTAAGTGCCATCATGCAATAAGAACGTGTTCCATTCAAATCGGTTTTTAGAATGGAAGGGGGGTTATTTTACAGGAAATTAAATTGATATTGAGGAGCTGTGATAGAAATGCATGTACCAATGAAATAATTGTCAGTGCGTGCTGTAAGTTACCACAGATTTCTTAGTTATTTATGCGTCTGACATCCGTAAAAGAGAGAGTAAAAAGTAAAGAAGAATAAGGATGGTTAGCTTACCATGTTAGCAAGAGAAGTCCCTCTCACCCATGGATTACTGCAATCCCCTGCTTCATTCCAGGGAGTTCAGTCCTGTTTTCTAGATTTCAGAGAACAAACTTTCTCACTTCTCACCTTGCCTGGCAGAACTTTTGACCTAATAATCGGAAGTTTCCAGGTAGTATAATTTTCAAATACCAATATCACACGAATCATAAGATAGTCTCCACAATTTACATTTAACTCTATAGTACATGAAACATGAAAAGAAGCCTTGAGATGGGCTTATTAACCTTTCAGCTATATAAGATAAATATGGCAATGGGAGATCATTCCAGAGACTTCCATTTGTGTTCCAATATGAATATGGATTTTAAATTACTGCTTATCCTATAAACTCTTTTTCCTTCATTGACCAAGTATGAGTCTTATCTGCAACATACCAATGCAAAGGTAATTTATACTTTTAAACTGGAAATACACCATGACAACCCTGGTCTGTTCTATACAACATTTGCTATCTTAGATGGATTTTCCATCTTTTTATCTGGAAAGCCAGCAGACCGAGAAGATGGTGGACTAGTGTCCCAAAGAGTCATCTTACCTGAGTTAGCAGGCAGGCTTCTTTTATAGTAAAAGGGGAGGGAGTGTTGCAGGTTGTGACACACCTCTTGCTGCAGGAATCCTTTGTTCTTGCAGCCATCCATGTGGGGCCTGTCACAAGCTTCCTATAAAACTCCAGCGAGACAAATGTTGTTCTCTGTTCTGCAACTTTGTATCTCTATATGAATGGAAAAGTGTTATTCCTTTAAAGATCAGCGCCTTGAGAATGGGCTATCCTGTATATTTCAGGCTTTAGGCAACATTCTTTTACAAAACGTGCAGAGCCAGCGTGACTAAGCATAGGCTACAGAGCACAAGTGTAACGGATGGGGCTAAAGGAACAGGTCCAATATGGAGTCAGGTTTGTTCTTCTCTGTTACAGGACCTCAGGTGGTGTTCGTGGCAGGTATAAAGGCATAAAGCCAGAGAAGGAGGCAAAGGCCAGGTCATTTGGGATCACATAGGCCTTGGTGAGCAATCTTTATAGGATTCCTTGGGGGGTAAGCAAGGGGCAGCCTTCACAAAACCCTATAGTGCGTAGAGACTGGATTCTAGAGGACCAGTGTGTAAGAAGGGTCATAATAAAAAGGTGGTGACAGTGTTCTAGACAAGACGTGACAAGAACCAAACCAGGGCTATGGACATAGAGACTGAGATAAGGGATGTATTGGTTTCCTAGTTTTTGTCGTCACATCTCTGACTGTGACTCTCCTGTCTCCCTCTTATAATGACTGTGATCACGTTGGGGTTGGCTCACCGAGATAATACCATCCTGTGTCATTAGCCTCATCCCCAAACCCTTAACTGAATCACATCTACAAAGTCCCTTTTGCCACGTAAGGTGATATATCCACCGGTTTGAGGGATAAGGATGGAAGCATCTTTGACGGGTCGTTATTCTGTCTACCACACAGGACATGTTGAAAAAATATTTAGGAGGACTCGGTAGTTTACGAAGATGCTGTGGGATGAGTGAAAGAGAAAGTAAAACATGCCCGGCTGTTTACCAGGCTGACTTTAAGAAAAGAGGTGTCATCAACTGTGATGAAGTATGCTGGAGTAGAAACCGTTCAGGTGTGAGGGATATCATTCAGGTGTGAGGTGAGGGGCACGTAGAGATGGGGGTGCCTGTGGAACTTCAAGCCAACAGGAGACGTCTAGCTATCCAGCAGGTATGTTGCTATGTGAACCTGAAGCATGGATGAAAACCGTGTTGGAAGTTTAGATTTGGATGTTTCCAGCCTTTAGGGAGCAGAGTTGAAGCCGTGTTGGACGAAAACACACGGGGAGAAATTGAGAGTGGGGAGAACCACAGGGAGCCGCCATTAGGGGTGTTTGGAAGAGCAGCCCTCAACGTTGACCAAGGAGGATTTGTCAGAAAATTAGTAAAGGGAATATTTCAAGAACCAAGGCAACAGAGCAGACTGTGCCCCTCAAAGTCCCGCTAGGGATTACTGCATTTCACAGTAGCAGAGAGGAGTGAATAAATAGGACTCCGCACTGCTCACCAAAATCAGAGTGACTGTGCTTTTATTTGAGTCATAGGTTCACATTTTTTCCATAGGGTTTTATTTAAATAAGGGGCTTTTTAATAAAATTGTACTTAAAATATGAAAATCTCTAGAGTAGAGAAGTTGGGGTAGAGCGAATGATGGACGTCACATGGTCGCTTGGTAGAGCATAGGGTGAATGCAGCCAAAACCATACAGCTGTGATTGCGTTTATCCATCTGTGTAACTAACAACTCGTGTTGTCGGTTCCCTATGTTCTCACAGCATCTTGTACATAGCTTGATCATGGCTCCTTCCATATTCCATTTTCATTTTTGTTTTAACTTCTCTGTATCCCCCTCTAGATTATGAATACACTAAGGATCTCCCCAGTGGCTTTCATCTTTGTATTGCAAGTGTAAAAAAATGCAGAAAAATGTATTCCCTAGACTTCATCATAAGGAGAAATTTTGCCTGGATTTAGGTAAAGAGAGAGACCTCAAAAGCGTGCTTAAATAAAATATGATGCTTTGTGGGAGAAAGAGAGAGAGATTGTTTTGTTCCTGAGAAGAAAGGAGAGGAAAAGGAAGAATGAATAAAGAATAAAAAGAAAGGCAGCAAAGAGAAGGCAGGAGATCTTAAGATGCAACTCCGGTCCGTAAGTTGTCAATCATGTTTCTACGCTTATAAATCCTATCCTTTAAATTAATAACTGATAAAGGTTATGAATTTGGGGCTGAGCTAACATAGAGCAAAACAGAGACAGTGTGGATAGAGGAGGTATTTGGCAAAAGTGCCATGGAAATGTAATATCTGGGAGTTTGAAGAGATCACAAAGAGGCTTTGAGCTTTAACTAGCAAAGGGATTTTTTTTTTTTTTTTTTGCAGTACGCGGGCCTCTCACTGTTGTGGCCTCTCCCGTTGCAGAGCACAGGCTCCGGACGCGCAGACCCAGCGGCCATGGCTCACGGGCCCAGCCGCTCCGCGGCATGTGGGATCCTCCCGGACGGGGGCACGAACCCGCATCCCCTGCATCGGCAGGCGGACTCTCAACCACTGCGCCATCAGGGAAGCCCAGCAAAGGGTTTTTGAAATAGAATATTTTAGAACAGTGCTGCCCAATAGAAACATCATGTGAATCACAAAAGACAAGCCACACAGGTAATTTTCAATGTTCTTGTAGTCACATTAAAAAAGTAAAAATAAGTAGTAGACTTAATTTTAATAATATGTTTTATTTGACAAAATATATCCAACATATTTTCATATAAGCATGTAATTAACATAAAAATTATTAATGTACTGTGTCACATTCCTTTTCTGACACTAAGTCTTCAAAAATTGGTGCACATTTTGTATTTATGTTTGAATTTGAACTAGCCACGTTCAAGGACTCCATATGTGGCTAGTGGCTTCTATACCGGACCTCAAAACTGTAGATTTCCATAGTCCAGGTAACCTGCAGCTGATAGTAAGAGTTCATTTTTCAGTGCTCCCCTGGGATTGTGGAACTTGGACCAAATATGGAAGTACATCTTGGATAATGCTTAACCAGTAATACATTCTCCCCATAGCCGCCTAACTGTTGGATGCGTATAAGTTAGGGCTCAACAGAGTATCAGTGAACACAGTTTCTTGAGTAGGAAGAAAATGGTTAAGCGTCAGGTCTTCAATGCATTCTCTTCCTTTACCTGGAAAATGCCTCCAAGAAAGAACGAAGGTGACCCAGTCAATCTTCTTATAGACATTCTAATTACAGAGCTCCTCGGGAAAGCACTAATGCATTCAGTAGTGGGAGAGTCTTTTATCTATGGAATACTTTGAGCTGATGCACCTGGTCTGTCCATGATCGCTTATGATGGTCTGTGGATTGCGGGGGGGCGGGGAATGAAATCTATGGATGTGTGGCCATGGCCTTCTAGGAAGTGTCATGAAAGCTATTTGGTATTAAAGTGAAGGAATTTCAGGATTAAAATAGATCCCCTCTGTGTAGGTACTGTAGTCACATACATTATTAGTGATCTCATACATTCATCAGGGCTGGAAGGTATTGATGTGATAAGAAAGCATCAGGGGACCTGCCCTAGGGATTCTAGATTTCTCTTTGCTTTGCCTGTTCCATGGATTAATTTTAAACTCAAAATCATTACTAAAGTTTGAAACTCTGGTTCAAGTGAGTCTGGTTTGATGATTCAGTCCTTGGCATTTTTTCATTAAGAGATTGGAATATTTAACGTGAAGAAGATGAGGTCTGTAAAGATACACTTAACGATCTGGTTGCCAATATAGCCCTGATAATTGAGCAGGTACTCCAATGCTTAGCAAAGATTACGTGATCTAGAGTGGTTCTAGATGGTAGCCCCCAGCCATATGTGACTAGTTACACTTTAATTAATTAAAATTAAATAAAAGTTCAGATCCTTACTTGGATGAGCTACACTTAAAATGTTCAGTAGTCACATATGGCTAGTAGCTATTCTATGGACCAGATGAATATTGAACATTTCCTTCACGGCAGAAAGTTCTACTGAACAGCCTTGCTCTATACATTAGAGATTTTATTGGGAAATAGAACGTCGCAGACTAGAGAGAGACTTGGGTTTGAGTAAGAACATTTCAGTAAAATAAGACAGACATGTCAGGCATGCAACTAGGAAAAGAATTTGCTTAGGTCTTTTTTTTTTTTTCTGCTAAAAGCTTTATTGTTTCCATTTGGTCCAAGGTTTGGGAGAGGGCTCCAGGGTAGTTAAAATGCTGCCTAGTGGCTGCAGAGAGGGGCTTCGGGCAGAAACCCTGACACCAGAGGGGCTCCTCAAAGGCTGTTGGGCTTTGGAGGCTCCTAGCTGTCCTTGAGGCTGTCTTTCCAAGTGATGCTCGCCCAGCCCAGCCTGGGGACCAGCCGGCCTGCGGAGGTCGGTCAGGTGGTTGCCATCTTCTTGATAAGTTTCACCTGCTCCTCCAGGAAGCGGCTCTCCCGGAAGTCACAGGCGGGGTCTGCAGGCGGAACCCACAGCGTGCAGCTCCAAAAGGGCCAAGCTCGGGTTCTTTGCCGTGAGCATGGTGACTTCCACAGCACGCTGTGTTTCGCCCCACTCATCTTGAGACTGCTTCTGCACATCCTGGAAGAGGGCGCAGCCGCCGCGCTGGTTTTGCATTTTCAAGAGACGCTGGACGCCCTCTCGCTTCTCCTCGGCCATTTCGCGGGAAAAAAAAGTGGTCCACGCCGGCAAGAGCCACATGGTCGTGGTCGAAATAGAAGCCCAGAGAGAGGTAGGTGTAGGGGGCCCGCAGATGCCTGTTGACCAGGTGGTTGACGACAGCCTCCACCTCAGTGAAATAATTCTGATGAATCTGGGAGCTCATGGTTGATCGGTAATCAGGAGTTAAGATTGAAAAATGGTGTTGGCAGGTCCTGGTGGCCGAGGGTAGATGAGTGGCTGATTCGAAAGGTTGAGACTGGAAAAAAGGTTGGAGGGTGGGCAGAGACTGAAGCAAGGGGCGTCCCTGGGTCTGGTGCATCTAAACACTGTTGAAGCAAGAGACAGATCTGTAGGACCATCGAGTGCACTGCCACTTAGGTCTTGAGAGGTGAAGGAGAGTGGAGAAGAGGAGAGAGTTTTAATGGGGAGAGACAGGGAGCTAGAGAGACGGGAGAAGGCTGTACATTCTGCCATATAATTCTATACTTGGGAGTGTACAGTATTTTTAATAGCATTACTAAACTTGAGAATAGGCAGATGTGTGTGTGTGTGTGTGTGTGTGTGTGTGTGTGTGTGTATCTTCTGTTAAAGGAGCTAAGTTTCAGATATGGATGGGTATGGAAAAAGATGACTTCAAGATAAAGTAGGGCTCTGGAATCATATCAATTGTGAGAAAGGCTTTGACTTTGCCAGTATTTTAAAATTTGCAATTCAAGCCATATATCTAGGTCCCAAAGAGAGATAGGGAAGATGCAGTTAGTATTTTGATTATATCAGTACAACATGATGTCTGACAATAAATAGATCCTCAATAAAATGGTTGAATGAATGAATGAATATCCAGTGCCAACTGCCTTTCTTGAAGCAACTTTTGTTCGGAGACAACTCTTGGGGTATGGGAGGTCGATACAGCATAATCTTTGACTTGCTTTGAGTTTGCAATGACGATGTGAATTTGGATCACTGGCAGTTCAGATCGAAGTATACTCTTAGAAGCTAAAAGTAGACTAGGTTGGGCTGGAGGCCCCTTAACTTTTGAAAGGCTATAGTGTTTATTTAGATTTATTGCTACACTCAAAACTCCGAAGTAACTAAGTAGACACCGATCTGCAGCACATTGCTACCTAGAGAATAAATCTTGTAACTTGAAAAGGGTTTTGCAGACACCATCAAGTTGAAAAAACACCAAAAGTAGATGATACGAAGATATTAACCTTTTTGACTCATTCTAATAAAGACAATTCTAGAAGTGCATCTCGGTTTCGATCCCAGCAAACCAGTCCTGAGATGTGGCTCTGGTGCCAGAATTGCCTTGTCTGGAAACTGGTTTAGATTCAGTATTACTGAACTGTATAAAAAAAGACTTCATTAAGTCGGCTTTCATTCTATTTATGCCTTTGTCATTTCTTTCAGTGTTGAAGTGAAAATAACACAAAAGAAATCATTGCTGAGAGGCCTAGAATTTATCTTCAATTATTTATTGTGATACTCCTCTCTCCACCCACCATTACACTCTAACATGTCAAGTATCAGTTAAAGGCATGTTTAAGACCCTGTAATTCTCAGCATGGTAACTGTTTTGACTATATTTAATGGCCAGCACTTACTCCAAATGAGTTAAAGCATATTATTGTGTAAGCATTTATTTTCCCGACTTTTCTGCCTTGGTAAAACATTGTCCTGTTTCTCCACTGCTTTTCTATTCTCTTGTAAGTTTAAATAACAGTATGTAACTAGCTAATGAATAGGATTAGATACCCCGTAGATACTTATCAACCTGCGCCAACCAGGTTGATACACATGAGAAATTACCACGAAACTGACAAATGGATAAAGGCACATAGACACGTCAGACACCCTGGCCTCACATTTTTTCCACATGTTCATGACGATGTGAGACATTTCCCCTTCGACCCAGCGCCTCAACCTGGATTTCCCTCTCTTAGAGAATGGTATCACCATTTACCTCATTGCTCAAGTCAGAAATTTGGCTGTCATTCTCAACTATCACCCCACTCTATCTTATCTACACACATTACATTTGGTGAATTTAGAATCTAATTGTATAGCATACATGATAATTGGGGTGAAGCTTAGTTCTTCCCCTTCACTCCCTGCTGGAATTATCTAGATTTTCTGCGTGAGTATGTGTCATCGACGGATGATTAATTGTATAGACTTTAGTTTTTCTTTCAGTCACAGACTTTTCTATTCCACACTTGAATCAGTCATGATCTTGACTTTGTAAAATCTTACTGCGTTTAATAGCCTTTAGTTATTGAATAAGAAGGGAAATAGGGATTTGGATGTATTAAAATACTGGCTTCTGCCAGTTTTCTTAATTTGTCTTCTAAAGAACTTTGATGAGAGCCTGGCTATCTGTATCAAACGTAGAATAAAACTCAGAGTTAGCCTTCCTATAAGTAAATATAAATGTTTATGCAGTTACATCACCCATACAGCAGCTATTGTTAAGAAAACACTCCACCATCTTGTCAGTTATCTCTATAAGAGTCAGAGAAAAGTATGTTCGTAGCACTATTGGGTTCGTTGGCCAGTTATAATTACTGTATGTATTAGCTCTGTGTCATTTACTGAAATAAATGTCAAGGGAAATTAAGAGAAAATAATAAACGTAATATGTGCATATAAGGAGCTACAGTCTAATGCAAGGGACAGTACAAAAAGATTTTAAATAAGTAAAATTCATAGTCAACTAAGGTTATAAAATTACATATTCAAAACTTGAGTATCAAGATGATGATATTTTTTAGAGTATCATTGAAATGGTATATAATAGGAGACAACTGGCAATGGCACAATAAGTAAATAAATGGGATAGAACATAAGCATTAAAAATGTTGCTTTCCAAAAATGTTTAAAACAGGAGAAACGCTCACAGTGTTACGTTGAGTAACATTAATCTATGACTCAAATACACAGTGAAAAAATTGAGCCTATGCAGCGGCCAGAGTTCACCTTTCACTCTTACGTAAAAAAACAAATCTCTTTCGCAGCTCAGTTCTTACAGTTGTGTTTGCTCTACCCCTTCTTGTTGGTAGCATCTATTATTATCTATCTCTCATCAGTTTGTGAAATCTTTGGCGAGTGGCATGTATTCATCAGAGTAGGCTATTGTGCACTACAGTAATCAACGACACACAAGTCCTGTTAACTTATAACCATAAATGTTTATTTTTCTCATGTTAATATCCTTCACCGGTTCATGTTGACTCTGTTCCTCGTATTTCCTTTAGAACTTAGGGTAATGGAACCATCTCTAGCTGGAAGGAGAAAAGAGGCATGGCAAACCACAAATAGGCTCTTAAAACCTCTACATCTCTTTAACTCACACCACTTCACACACATTTATTTGGCCAAAGCACGTCTAGGTTCAGCAGAGTGGGGATGTCGAAGCATCCCTCCAAGAGGGTCACTGAAAGAAGGGAAGTAGTAACATTTGATCTAACAGCAAGCAATGACCCTCAGCTCTCATTTTGTCTACTATCTCACATTAATTAACTTTTGCCACTACTCCACTTTACTTACCCATACTCATGTCACATCCTAGACTATGGTTTTGGTCTCTCAAAGGAGCTCAAACCCTATCTCCCCACAGAACCTCTTGACTCCTTATTGCAGAAGAGGTAGGAATAGTCCACTTAATGTGCTTTTAGGAGATGTGTTGCTCAAAGCCAAAGAGGCCTTATCATCCACTTGAAAATGGGTAGGGGCTTTCTCTGTGCAGGGCCGGAGTGGTCTGGTACTGTCGGTAGCTGGGAGCATCCTCTTTCTCATTTAGACCATTTATATTTGCCATCTCTCTCTTTTGAATTCCTTCCAACATAATCAGGTAGGATGGGTGAGTGGAATGGGGATGGGATCAGTTAATAACTCAATAAAAATTGAGGTAACTATTCTGTGTCTCTTGGATATCTTGACCACTCTTCTTTCTGAAATGGTGACCTTTACTTGCATTGAATATCCAAGATATGTGGCCATTATTTGGGCTTTGGTCTAGAAACAGAAAGAAATTTTCAATTTAGCGCTTCAGCTCCAGAACTTTTCAACTTAAACACAGAGTAGTTCCTCTCTAAAGCCTAATGATTTTCTCTGGGTTGTGAGACTATATATGAGTTTCTATTTCTTTTAGTTTTTTGTTTTCTATATTTTCCAAATATTTACTTTACAATAAGCACATCATTACTTTTACATTTAGAAAAAAATACAATAAACTTATTTTCAAAAACAACATAAAAATTAAGAGTCCTGCATGAGGAGAGTGACTTCAAGGAAATCAGGGATAATTCCATGTCACTTGAGAACATTTGTAATATCTTGTTCATTTTTATATTTCTTATAGTTCCCAGTGTTGAAAGATGTGTGTGACCCTTATGGTGGTATTAGTTTTAGGAACAGATTTATATCCAGATCTACACTAGACAAATCAACCTTTGTGTGTGTGTGCGCTTCTGGGCACAAAGATGAACAGAGAAGGCATCCCGAGGGACAAAGATACTGCAGAAGTTCTAGGGCTTTAGACCCCTACTCCAATATAAAACTCTTGTGAGTTACCCTGAACCAGAAAGACAGAGAACGTTTTAGATGGATTTTCTCCATCTAAACCATCTATGTTCTAAGAACCTAGAAGCAAAAAGTAGACCACATGTTCTATCTTGTTCTTTCCTTGCTGAAGCACAAGTATGTTTAAGAATTTCTAATTTAGAGCACACCCACCAGTAAGCAAAGGAGAATGCAGGAACAAGATACAAAGCCTTGGTTGAGTGTTTGAACATTTTCTTAGGTATAGAGAAGCTCTCTGCCTTTGGATCTATTTACCTAATGTTAGATGGGGAGATTTTGAGTCAGTAGAGTTAAAGACCTGAAGAGAGACCAAAGAGAAAGGGAGGGATAGAGGAAAAGTAGAGAGACAGACAGAGAGAGGCAGAGATTGACTGACTGATTTTCTCAAGGGGTTTAGGTCATGGAACATTATTCTATGATCCCAGGAAGAAAAGATCTGGAAAAGGTACATTCACATGCATTCACTAACAAAGTGTCCAACAGAGTCTCCTAGGATCTGACCATTTCATAGTACCACTCTTTGTCTTCGGTGAAGAAAAGTGAAGCTTGCTGGGAGCGTTCTGAGCCAACACTTGACACCATTGCAGGAGCTAGTCACTGAATGTAGAAATGAAGAGATGGATGTTGGATGGATGAATCTTCTAATGTTTCAAATGGATTGGAGAGAGAGACAATTTTTGGCCTTTATTCATCACTATATTAAGTCTTTACCCCAACCAACTGGAAGATTGATCATCAAATTTTCATGCATTTGTTTTATGAATAATATTTAAAAATTCTAATGTGTAACAGATCTTCTAAGAAATGTATATCCGGATTATCATATTAATAGTCACAAAATGGACAAAGCTAACACTTCAAATGTACAATCCTCTGTCATACTCACGGCTTTATTAACTACTATTTGCATTATTTTACAAACAGCTTTTAGGGATGTTGTGGTTTACTGGAGCAGTACATTTGTATCACCGTGACTTTTCTGGCTGTTACAAAATTCCTTTTTGAGAATACCTCAGAAGATATTTCTGAATTGAAAACTTCAGGTCAAATTCTGAAAATTAAAACAATCCCAAACTCAAACCTGACCGTGTAAGAAGCAAGTAAAGGTCAATATAAGAAGAAAAGTTAAAGCAATCTCCAGTAGTTTAAAAGAAAAAAAAGGATTTTTGTATAAGAAGATAATTCTTTACCACCTTAATCCATTATTAAAGGTGACCATTCATCCTTAATAATCAGATCAATTTGTGCTGAAAATTTAGTTCTGTATGTGTGAGTTGCAAGTGATCTCATTAGTGTTCTACTATATCAAGTTTGATTAAATCCCCAATCCATTTCAGTTAAGTTTCTATTGATCCAGTTAAGAGATCAATCTGGACTTGTTCAGTTCTTTTGTCAAGGGATTTCATCTGGCTTGAGTTTAAAGTTATGAAATAAACATGATTTAGAAATGTAAGATGGAATGAAAAACAGTCCAGCTGAGTGTTGCCAATTACCTGAACTCAAGTTTTCGCATTTGAGCATCTGATAGGGCATTGGCACTTAGAAATGGACTAGAAAACCAATAGGACAAAGAAGACGGAGTGCCTTTCAAAGTAATGAAGGTCTTACCTTCCCTCACTTCCACTAGTGATTAGGTTTCTGCGTCACTGAACAATGTGAAATCTATTTGTCAATAAAATAGGATTTTACTTTTATTCTTTAGTATGTTTTACGTCTATTGATACTGACTTTCATTAACTCAATGCTTCCTTCATATCTATTTTTCAGTTTCTCATTATTTTCTGCATTTTACCCTAAGTTTTCTGAGGAGAGAATGGATGGATTTTAAAATGTGTGAAGATCTTGGGGACACGGATAAGAGTTTCACGTGATAACCATTTTCCTGACACCTTCTTCCCTTCGGGAACAGTTTTAGGAGTGGTGCTGAAACAGAGAACTGCCCGGAAGCACTTCTCTTTCATACGATTTCTCTTCTCATACTCGCAGAATAGGCGAGGATCTCCTTTTAGCAGGAAGCGTCTTTAAGACCTTGTGTTCCACCTGGTAAAGAATAGGTACATAGGTATGCAGTGATTCTGCATGTATCACGTTGTCAGGGAAGTTCACTGTCCTTTTCTCTTGGGGGTACCTTCTTGAGGACAAAGAGATTTGAAGGTAGAGACTGAACATATGCCAACAAGTCAGAGACTATAATTGGTGGTCCCCATGGTATGTCATGCCACTGTACCCATCAGCTTTCAGTTAGGAGAACAGAGCCACTCTAAGTTCCATGGGAATAAAAGATGTATTAGGTTTTGTGGAAGAAATTAGACTATAGACGAATGTGGGAGCTTGCTGAGGAAGTGATGCTCTGGAAGGGTGATGTTGGAGGATTAGAGAAGCAGTTACTAAAAAATCACAGAAGTGCTAGCACAGGCAGACAAATAGAATCTTGTGGGGAAATCCAAGAAACTAAGCCCTCGCGGTAGTGCAAGTGGGACCAGAAGTACACTCACACACTCTCGCACAGGTTCTAACAGCATCAGACAGAGGAGGAAAAAATGATGAGGAAAGCCAAGGCCGTGGGCAAGGAATCAAGTAAGAGGCGCCCTTTCATCACATTTTTATTTCAGTTGTTGTTATTATTAAATAATTATTAAAGGTAAATTTTAAAGACCTCCGTTCTGGTCATTTCTCACAATTGTTGGTTTACTAGGTGAAAGGCAACAGGCTACTTAAAAAGTTTCACCCTGACACACATAGAAGATTTGGGGGTTCAACTTGTTTCATTTTATAGGTGAGCATGCTGAGACCTAGAGAGTTAAAAGAGATTCATTCAGAATGACCCAGTCAAGATAGAGTTCTGTCAGCCAACTCCTACCTCAGTGCTCTTCCTGTATACATGACTCCTCCTTGAAGAGATATTTTGATTTAAACTGCGGTCAGGTCTCACACTTTAAAAGCCTAATAAGATCACTTCTGGGACTTCCCTGGTGGCGCAGTGGTTAAGAATCCACCTGCCAAGGCAGGGGACACGTGTTCAAGCCCTGGTCCGGGAAGATCCCACATGCCGCGGAGCAACTAAGCCCGTGCGCCACAACTACTGAGCCGGCACTCTAGAGCCCGTGAGCCACAACTACTGAGCCCACATGCCACAACTACTGAAACCTGCACGCCTAGAGCCCATGCTCTGCAACAAGAGAAGCCACCGCAATGAGAAGCCCGTGCACCGCAACTAGAGAAAGCCTGCTCGCAGCAGTAAGACCCAATGCAGCCAAAAATAAATAAATAAATAAAACAATAATAAATAAATAAATAAATAAAACTCTAATAAGACCACTTCTAATTCACACATATAGAACTAAATTTTCAGCACAGATCTGATTACTAAGGATGATCCTGTAACTGGCCTTATTGACATTGACCTTGGCAAATCCACTTTTCAAGCTTAGTGCCAAGAGGCAGGATGGTCTCCTGCTTCCATAGAGGCCATTTGAAAGAGGTGGGTAACAAAATTTACTGTATTCTTACAAGATAAGAATATTCATCTCTAACCATTTTCACCCAGCGATTCTGAGAACCTATTCTATGCCATGTCCTGTATTAGGCAATAAGAAGAGGTGCAAGAACGATTAGAGATGACCCCTCTGCTTTAGGATGATGTACGGTTCAGGTAATCCTACACTGATCCGTTCTATTTTCTTGGGTTATATTCAGCTACCTTTACATCAGCTTTTTAACGATTGAAAATGCTTGCTCATGGGGCTTCCCTGGTGGCGCGGTGGTTAAGAATCCACCTGCCAATGCAGGGGATGCAGGTTTGAGCCCTGGTCTGGGAAGATCCCACACGCTGCAGAGCAGCTAAGCGCATGCGCCACAGCTACTGAGGCTGCACTCTAGAGCCTGCGTGTTACAACTACTGAAGCCCGTGTGCCTAGAGCCCGTGCTTCACAACGAGAGAAGCCACCACAATGAGAAGCCCGTGCACTGCAACGAAGAGTAGCCCTTGCTTGCCGCAACGAGAGAAAGCCTGCATGCAGCAGCGAAGCCTCAATGCAGCCAAAAATAAATAAATAAACTTAAAAAAGAAAATGTTTGCCAGAGACTTCCCTGGTGGTCCAGTGGTAAAGAATCCACCTTCCAATGCAGGGGACGCGGGTTTGATGCCTGGTCAGGGAACTAAGATCCCATATGCTACAGGGCAACTAAGCCCACGTGCCGTAATTACTGAGCTTTTGCGCCTCCACTAGAGAGCCCTTGTGCTGCAAACTACAGAGCCCACGTGCCCTGGAGCCTGCACGCCACAACTAGGGAAGAGAAAACCCGCACGCCACAACTAGAGAGAGGCCCGCTAGAGGGAAGCCTGCACGCCACAACGAACAGCCTGCGTGCCGCAACTAAGACCCGACACAGCCAAAAAAAAAAAATAAAAATAAGTAAATAATAAATCTTAAAAAATAAAAGAAAATGCTTGCTAAATTGGATAGCTTATTCATTCACCTCAAATTTGTTCTGGTAGGTAGAAAATATACAGGGTGAGAAAAGGGGTTAAATAAAGTATTATTGTCAAAGATACAAAAATATAGGGGGAAAAAACCTTACAGTTATTGCAGACTATGTTTTTGGCCTAAGAAAACTACATCCTTGAAAATGGGAACACATTCTAAACCAAAATTTACCCTAAAATTTTACAATGTAAGATCCAACTCTGCTGGTGCAGTAGTAATGAAAATCAGAATACTTAGACGTCTGTACCATTTAATACTTGTTTTGTTTTCCATTTTCGTGAGATTTCTAAGATGGCTTGAACAGATTACAACCAAATTTAGTTGTGCGTGTTGATTTTTCACAAACGCTCTGTTTATGTCATGTACAATTTGCTGATGCCATTAATTAATGGTCATAGCAACTCTTGCGAGCTTAATCTTCAAAACAATTTATTGTTTGTGCAGTTTATAGCCAATGCTGCAGGAGAGATTTTTGTACATTTAAAAATCCCAGAGAAATTAACTTTCTCCTTCAGGGCGCTAGGCTGTTCCTTCTCTGACTTTCTGGAAGTGGTTGGTAGGAATGAATTATTGTCAGCCTCTCAATAAGCTACTGAAGATGGAATCTGCTTTTCAGGAGAATAGTGGCCATTCTATCCTCCTGTTTCTTACGCCAAGAGGCTGAGAGCAAAAGTACATCTGGGCAAATGAAAATATAACTGATGGAAGAGATAGAGCATCGATTTCTAGGATACAGTTATTAAAGAATGAATGAGTGGAGGGGAAGGGTGATGAATGTGTGCTGAACACACACAGGCCTTTCTGCTCCGGGTTGTGTTGTGTGAGCTCGGCCTGATTTCTTCTGCTTCGGGTGGCTGAAAGCCCTCCACAACACCCGTGTGTTCTTGTCTGTTCTGCCAACTCCACTGCTACTGCGTGTGCTTTCTTATCTGCTGTGACAACTAAGTTAGTCTCCTCTGTTCCAGCCGAATGGAGGGCTCTTACAAGCACAGAGATGCAACCTGAATCCAGGCCTGAAGTGGGTACCAAGGGTTTAGCTGCCTTGTATCACGTGGAAAGCACAGGGAGAAAAGGTGGGAGAGGCTCCCAGTGGCCGAGTCCCTCCTCTTTCCTCTATGACAGTGTTCCCTCAACAAGAGGAAGAAGCAGGCCTTACTCTGCTTCATGTCAGTTGGTTTTGGGAGATCTCCTCTCTGTTTAGTTCCTTCATAGATTTCATTGATGTTTTTTTAACCGTACTTCCTAGGGGAGAAGGAAAACCAATTTTGATTTGCCCCAGGTCTGATACTTCTGCCCTTTGGAGAGCCCCATTACAGCTGAATTGATAGGGCCTACAGATGGTCAAGGAAGGGCCTAAAGATGATAAAATTATAGGGAAATAGAGACCTATGAGAAAATCTCATAGAATCTTACAGAAGTTGAGTCATTTTTTACAAAGAATGAAAGACGAGTAAGGATGAACACGTGGTAGCATAGTTTCCAGCCAACCAGCTAACGGTGCATAAATAGAAACAGGAAGTAGCTAAAAGTGCATAGGATGGAAACACAGACCCCCAATTGTATTACGCACCCTCAGGTGGTGAGGAATTGGAAGTGATTCCCTGGTTCTCATAATGTTGAAATCACATCATATTTCTCAGTCACAATTTTTTAAGACTTCCTTCCAATGCTACCTTTTTCGTGATCTTTGTTTTTCCTGCTAAGTAACCCTTCCATCTCTTCTCTCTGAGACAGTTGCATCTCTTCATAATCTGCCGCCAGTTCTTATAATAGTTTTTATTCAGCTGTATTGCTTTCATGCTGACCTTCACAAGGACCCTGAGCTCCGTGAAAACAGGAATTACTTTTTAAAAAATATTTTTGTAATTGAAAGTCTGTCACAGTGCTTCCTGTATAATGGGTGCAGAACGAGTATTTTAAAAAAATCATCTGAAAGAAGTTGTTAGAGAATTAGTCTGGTTTTGAAGCAAAGACTTTAGCAGAAAAGGTTTAATATAGAGATCTCTCTGGAGCACTAGGAAATGGGCAACCCAGCTGGTCACTTGCCCATACCAACCTTGAGCCTTTTCCCAGCTTCTTGCCTTTTTCTACCATCTTCCCAGCTCCTTCTCAGCAATTCTAACCAGCTATAGAGACTTAATAATTAGCAATCAAAATGAACTCAAACTAAAGTTTTAAAACCCCAAATAATGGAAAAGAAAATGAGGATGTAGATGTGGTCCACTGCCATTCACCCACATAATTCATTGACTGTTCAGTAGAATCTAGGGCACCATATGGATGAACTGAATGGACTAATCCTCTGGGCAAGAAAACCGAAGCAGCAGCTCTTTGTGCATCTATGGGAACAAAATGGTACGAAGATTATGTTCACTGTTGGAAACTGGCCCACAGGGCCATGAAGAGTCCATTTGTTCAGTATTCAGTTAATTTTATGACCAGCCATGATTACTTCCTATAAATAGAAATCATCGGTCTAAATATTCAGAACGAATTCTCCAGTCCTTATCCTAGGTACATGTAGTATGTTGTTACCTTCAGCAAAAACCAGGAGCAAAACGTTGACCCCCTAAAGTTGATTTCTGACACTTTCAGGGTCTCCTGTTCTCTGTTAGTCTCCAGGTACTGCTTTCACTTTCTGCTTTTTGAGAGCGTGGTCGCCGTATTGAATACAGCACTCCTTCTGCATAAAGGAGTTTAATTCTTAAGTCTAATTGAGCAACGAAATGCCTTGTTCCTTGTTAAAGGATTTGGGGGAAAAATAATAGAAATCAAGCCTTCAACGAACACGTAAAGAGGGAAACATATTGCATCGGGGGGAGGAGCCTCTTTAACCGCACTGAAATCTGAGTTGCTAGGTGACCATCTCCTCTGTTTGGGTAGGCTAGTCGTGGCATCCAGTAGCAGAGGAGAGCAAGCAGGATTTTGACATATTTGTTCAAGTTTAGTAGTTGATTCATTTCCCTGAATAATTGATTTCTTAAAGAAGCTTTTAACCTGAGTCTTATTGTATCCTGACAACCTGAAGGGATGTGAGTCCCTTAGTAAATAAATAGGCTCTGTGTTCTAAATGAGTGGAATATTGACCTTGACTCTTCCCAGCAGAGTCATAAAGCAGGGCGGTGGAGATAGCTTATGACGCAAGTCTACCACATTAATTTAGACGACAAACTCTTCCCTCACAAACAGCTTCCGCATTCTCTGCCCACACAGCGTCTTCTTCTGAGTCAACAGTAAGATAACATTTGCTCACTTCCACACATTTAAATAACTGGTTCATAAAAAGCCTCATAGTTTGTTTAAACACATTTTTAATTTTAGTTTTTTTTTAATTGGGGTATAGTTGCTTTACAATGTTGTATTAGTTTCTGCTGTACAGTGAAGTGAATCAGCTATATGTATACATACATCCCCTCTTTTTTGGATTTCCTTCCCATTTAGGTCACCACAGAGCATTAAGTAGAGTTCCTTGTGCTCTACAGCAGGTTCTCATTAGTTATCTATTTTATACATGGTATCAATAGTGTATATATGTCAATCCCAATCTCCCAATTCATCCCACCCTCCCCTTTCCCCCCTTGGCGTCCATATGTTTGTTCTCTACCTCTGTGTCTCTATTTCTGCCTCGCAAACAGGTTCATCTGTACCATTTTTCTAGATTCCACATATATGTGTTAATATATGATATTTGTTATTTTTTTTTCTGACTTACTTCACTCTGTATGACAGACTCTAGGTCCATCCCCGTCTCTACAAGTGACCCAAGTTCATTTCTTTTTATGGCTGAGTGATATTCCATTGTATATATGCACCACATCTTCTTTATTTATTCATCTGTCGATGGACACTTAGGTTGCTTCCATGTCCTGGCTATTGTAAATAGTGCTGCAGTGAACATTGGGGTGCATGTGTCTTTTTGAATTATGGTTTTCTCAGGGTATATGTTCAGTAGTGGGCTTGCTGGGTCATATGGTAATTCTATTTTTAGTTTTTTAAGGAAAAGACTTTGTTTTTTGTGAAACTTCATGTTTTGGACTGGCCTTTCGATGACTGTTTTCAGTCAAAACATTAAGTTCTGAAACATTTTAACTGGAAATGAACATATACAAATAAAAGCAAAACATAGCATTACTAAGGATAGGGAAGTTTTGGAAATAAAAAGAAGTTATGACAAAATTTCATCACACTTGCAATGATTTTGCTGTTCATCAGCTTCAGTTTCTAAGTTTTCATCTTATTTTAGTGAGAGAACTACATGTTTTAAAGGTGTCGGTCTTTCAAATGCTGAATGGCCAACAATGTATCATATTTATAGTTTGTTTTCTTGATTCATGCCTATAGCCTTGGAAAACAAGGTCCTTAATGAATAGGACCACTCTGCACTTCTTATCATCTTCCAGCTCTGTGAGTATCGCAAGGAATTTTGAAAGCCAATATTTGTCACCTTTCGACTTTATGATAGAATTGTAAAAGTGAGTTGGCCCATATTTGTCACCTTTCTACTTTATGATAGAATTGTAAAAGTGAATTGTAAGAGTTTCATTTACCTTACCCTTTAGAGAAAAAGAGGAGAGAAAAATGAATAAATGGCTTCCCTCAATATTTGGAGCCAATTAGATCAATAAATTTTTCCAGAACCCTCCAGCTAGTTTTGAAATCATTCTACTTTTAAGAAAATATACCTAAGGGGCAATTTCTTTTTTATTTAATAGTATTATACTTCTGTGTAATATAGTTGACTTTAGGATATCGAAGTGTCCATAAGAGTAGATTAATTTTATGTGTTTATTATTTATGCCCCTCATTGTTAAAATAAAAAATATTTAAAGGGACTTGTAAAATACTAATTTTTTAAGTAATAAAATTGGAAAATAGAGAAATAAGTAGGAAAAGTAAAATAAATCTGGGGATAATTTTTAACCATAAAATATATTTCCTAATGTCCAATAGGCTTTGCTATAGCTTGGCTGAAAATTTGACCTCAATCTTCCTAGCAACTAATACAGACAACATTCAAGTATTTTATTCCTGATAGCAGTGTAAGATTTTTTCCTGTGGCTCCTACCACTGGTTTCTGTGAAATATGTGTTTCAAGCATATATTTTCAAAATGATGAATTTAACAAACAGATAATATAGTGAGAAATAATTGTTGACTAAAATAAAATAGCAAACTAAATTTTAATCATAACATAACCTAAATTAGTCTTGGTATCAGACTTGTAGGTGGGATGAAATGGCTTCCTGGCTCTGCTAAGAGAGAATATTAAAACGGACATCTCTGTATTTCTGCAGTGATATTTATTAAGCACCCTCCATGTACCTTGAGAATATAGTGAATAATCTTATTCTGACAAATTAGCAAATTGATTGACTAGGCCCATAAGGAACTGTAGATAAATATTCAATATAAGGGGAACGTAACTAGTTATCTCTCTAAAACATATTGTGGGAATGCCAGTGATACTGGACAGCTGGGAGGACACCCAGAGATATGTTCGGACCATGATACCCTTTTCGTTTTTCCAGAGATCAGGCAAATCTTTGTTCCCTACCCAGATGTTAGTAAAATAATATTAACAATATTTATTGAGCAACAATTAAGCATCAGGGTTTGTAGTTGCTACAGTTGATATTAAGAATAAATGCATAGTTCACAATGTATATAATACAGTAAAGGTATGAGACAAGTAAACTGGAAGACTGTAATATACAATCTACCGAAGGCCGTAAAGAAGTACCAGCCATGTCTGATGAAGTGAAAAAGAGGGAGGGGGTGGCCTCTTCTGAAGGGATAGGAACAGGTTTCATGGAAAAGATGCTCTTTGAGATGGGTTGTGAAGGCTGGATATGATTGGAACCAGTGGAGGAAGATGTTCTTTGCAGAAAGAATGCCATGAATAGGAGCCCTGAGGGGGCACTTGGTTCCATTCACATCCTTAACTCTGTCCCCAGCCGCCCGGAGGAGCAGTCACTATTAGGGAGTCATTTCATTTCTCCTCTCATTCCTTCAGCTTTCGATTGCATCTCAGTGCCTCCGCTTTAAAACGCCTCCTGCCCTATCTCTGTCTTCCTGGTTTCATCACAGAAACCTTATTTCTGCAGCACTCATTTCAACTGACAACTTATTTGGACGGTCTGCATGGCTCTCCTCCTCAGCGACTCTGAGAAATGGTCGGGCTCAGATCCCTTTCTTAGCTGCACACCAGCTGCCTGTTGATAAGATTACAAGGAACACCTTTTCCTTCCTAGGCCCCTGCCTCCCTCCCTTTGAAGCAGGCATCTAACACCCCATACCCTAGACGAGTTGACTCCACCGGCCCTGATTCTCTGCTTAAATAGGATGTAGGATCAAATAATGGGAAAGCGCCAATGTCACAGGAGCTACGAGTAATCTGGTTTACTAGGAGTGGGAGATACAGCCAGGAGATTGCTAGAACATAGGCTGGAAAGATAATCTAGGCTCACACTGTGGAAGTCTCTGAATGACATGCTGAGAAAATTGAATTTGATTTGATAAGAAATGGGAATTCAGTGGAGCAGATTTACCGTCTGCATTCGTTTCTCCCTCTTTTTCTCTAGAGAGTGTGTGTGTGTTTTTCTGTGATACATTCTCATTGGAAAAAGGATAGGGTCTATTAGATTTCCTTTACGGTGCCATTCACAACCGTGTGCACCCAAGAAAGCCTTCGTAGAGACGAGGGAAAGTGATCAGAGTTGGGAAAGTTTGTTACACCATAGTGCTTTTCAGAATGTCATCTCATAAAAGACTCAAGCATCCTTGAGAGGGAAATATATTGCTTGGAAAAGAGTAAGTAGACAATGCCAGTAAAAATGGAAATATGCCTTTACCCTGTGGAAGTCTTTAGTTTTAACTGGCAGAGACTGGATGGGAACTGAAACAGATCTCAGGGTTTCATGCTCTGCTGACAGCAGAGACGTGGTTCAGTTAGCTTCTAGCCGAGTGTTTAAGGGATATTGAAATCCTTCCAGTTTACAGTACGTTTGGCAGCTCTCTGTGGGATAATCTTTTTTATGTGTATTCTGTTTGGAAGTGAACTGTACACCAGTTATTTTAAGTAGTAGTTTTTAATCTGTTGCTGTGTTAATTATAGCAGAGACAGCGACAGCACAATCACAGGCTGATGTGAATGTTTTATTCAGTGAACCAAAGAAATATCAACCAGGGCTGTATAGAAATTGCAGTGGACTGAAAATAATCGAATACGAATGGGTTTAGGTAGCCAATGGCACTGACAGCTTATGAAGCTGAAGATTCGATTTTTTTCTCCTACTGCAGTTTATGTGAGAGTCACTGAAGAAAGAAACCCTTGGCATGATTATATTTTCTTGTGGAATGTAACTAGTTTCACAGTGGAATAATTTTGACAAGAGTTCTTAGTTTCCTTCCATATGTTGTATTTCATTTTCTAGAAAAGGGGTCCTTGCCCTGGCATATTTCACTGCTATTCACTGCACCATAGGAAAACTGTTTCTTTTTCTTTCTGCAATTATCAGTGGCAGAAAGAGAGAGAAAAAAAAAGATACAAACAAACGAAAAGGGAAGGTGAGTCTGGGTGAATTGCTCTCGAGCCAGCACATGCTAGCACAGAGACCTCGAACCCAGACGAAGCGAGGGATCACCTTGGCTTCTCATTAAGGTCTGAACCCAAGAGAAAGTTATGGGTGAACGTGTGTGTGGAATTCCACACCTTCCTTCCAGCCCCGTCCTTGTATTTTCATTCAACCACAGAAACACTTGAGAAGCAATAGTATGAGAATAAGTGGCTGATCCTAGAAAATTAAATTGTCATTTTTTTTTCTAAAAAAGATATCTTAAAATGTGTATCTAGGATATGCAAGGAGGAAAATAAAGAACAAACAGAGGTAGTCCCGATTGATGTTGGATTCACTGAAGGGCAAGTCTCTTACTTCCTTGGATTTTCTGTTGATTGACTTCAAAGCTATAATTTCTAAATAGATTTCTGGGACTAGGAATCTTGGCACAAAATCTTCAGTGTGTTCCAGGAGGCTGTATTCTGGCGCTTATTTCTTTTATAGATTAAAAAAAAAAAAGCTCAGGCCCTTAAATGTTTCCGTGAACATGCCTCCTCCACTTCCGTCTCCCACACCCATGTGCGCACACCCTCACACACACAGACACACTCTCATGACATGCTTTGAATTGGACCCCAAGTTAAAACCAATCTGCTGAATAATTTCTGCTTGTTATTGTTCAGTTAAGCATCCATAGAGTGGGAAAAGGAAACAGAGAGCCACAACAAAGCAGTGCTGTAAATGCTGTTTATGTAATACATGTAGTTAACACCAATTTAACCTTTCCAGTGTAGCCTTCATTTAAGCTCAAAAGAAAAAAATAGAGCAAACACCAGTTCATTCACAGAAGATTGATTGCTCACCTTTAGGTGCCTGGCATTGTGCTCATGTAGAAAAGTCATGGAAAATTGAATAAGAAATGATATGTGCTCTTGAGATTCTCAAAGTCGAACAGCAACAATATTTGTTTGTAATAGCAAATATAGAAACATTTATGACATAATAAGTTCAATGAATAGTTAATGAGCAGCTAGAAAATGAGGTAGGTTGCTGTGAACAGAATCAAAAGCAAACAGCACAACTGGAAAAAAAATCGCAGCTCATTTAACCGAAAAAAAGATCTAATTTCCCTAATATGTAAAGAGCATCTATAAATAAATGAGATTATCTGGTAGAAAAATGTGGAAATGATATAAACAAATAATTCATTAAAAAGGTAATATATGTGACCTTTAAAACTAAGAAATGGTACTCGACCTTAATCATAATAAAGGAAATGAAAATTAATATTACACTGAAATAGCATCTCTTACCTATTAAGATTGACAGAGATAGGAAAATTTGATAATCCTGTGTTATCAAGAATGGGAGACAAATAAGCACTTCACATATTGCTTGAGAAAATATAAATTTCTACAACACAGACATGCAGGACTATTGAAAATGTTTATCAGAATTTCATAGTCTCTCATAGAACAATTCCAATTTACTCTGTAGGTATGATAGTACGTATGTGCAAAAACGTATTATTAGACTGTTAACTGTATCATTGCTCAAAATGGTACAAGTTAGAAACAACTTAAATTTCCATCAATAAGATACTGATTAAAATATACTATTTATAACCCTGCAATAAAATATTAAGCATAAGAGAATATAAGAGAATGATACCATACTCTGTGTATTAATAGGAAAGCACCTCTCACCAAAACACAACATTAAGTGGAAAAAAAAAAAAGCAATGTGCAAAACATACTGTGTAGTACGTCACCACTTGTGTAAAACCAGAGGAAAATGACGCTCGTGTTTCCTTATTTAGGTATCCGTGGAAACACAAAAATCAACCAATCAATCAATGGGAAGAAAAATTGGGCGACAGAAAACAATGGTGTAAAGGAGATGTCACTGCATGCCTATGTATGTTCTTGGTTTCTGAACCCTGTGAATGCATTTCTTGTTTGAAAAACTAAAAGTATTTTTTAAAAAGAAAAGAGGCAAGAGCAAATCATTCCAGCCTGGATGGTCAGGAAAGAATTTAGAAGGGAAACAGTATTGAGGTGAATCTGGGAAGGTGAGAAGTTCAAGCAGAGATGAAGCCAGAAAAGAATGTCATAAGCAAATACTCAGAAGCATGAACATCCGTGGAGGGTCAGCAAAGCCATAAAATGGCACTGAGAAGGAAGCTTCAAAGGGCCAAGAAGAGAGCAGTGATATATGAAGCAAAGGGCATGGAAGGTTCAGGAAGGAGGGCATGGTCATTAGCATCAGCAGCGGCAGGGAGGTCGTCAGGGCTGCAGCACCCCTGCAGTTCCTCTGTAGTTGATTCCACTTTCAACCCAACTTTTCGTCATTGGACTCTGTGGTGAAGGGTGTTGGCTTTATTTCTAGTTCCATTAACCAGTCATCTGCAGATTGTTTTCTGTACACGTGTCTCTGTGTTAGACGTCTGTGTAATAAAAAAGGGACAGGAGGCATAACAGACAACCTCAAAAGTTTGAAAATCTGTTTTGTGAGAGAAATTTCACACGTTAGGCAACTTGTGGACAAAGCAGTCTGTCTAAAAGGACAGAGTCGTCCGAATTCTCGATTTCCCCAGCACTCAGTTTCTTAAGATGCTTTCCTAGTACTTGTTGACGGGTCATCAAATGAAGTGACGTGCATGTTAGTAAACCATTATAGAGTGCAGTGTGAATATAAAGGATGATGAAGGAGATGATGATGACGTAATCATGATCATGATGATGGTGACGTAATCCTGAAATGAAGTGAAGGTGTCACCCCAGCTTTGGCTTTTCTCTCTGATGCCAGTTTCTCCCTGTGCTTTCCTTCAGGCTTTGGGTAAGTGCTCAGCTGTGTGGTGACAGGGATGAAGGTGCCTGGGATCCCAAAAGGGCTTCATGGATTTATCCTGGGAAAATGAGGAGGACATAAAAGGTTAAAAGAGGGGATTGGGTACTGCGGACAGAAGAAACGGCAACATGAGGAAAACCGTTGTCTCCTGAAGGAGCCTGACGCGTTCTGGCATCAGCAGTGGGAACAGTTGTTGCACTTCTGACCTGGTCATTAGCCAGGTCGTGACGGGAGCCTGATCACCTTGCTCAACTTCACTTTTTTTAAAATTGAAGTGTAGTTGATTTATAATGTTACGTGAGTTTCTGGTGTCCAGTGAAATGATTCAGTTATTCACACGTATATATCTATTTTTTTCCCTAGATTCTTTTCCCTTATGGGTTATTCCAAAATACTGAGTATTTTGTGCTATCCCTGTGCTATACAGTAGGTCCTTGTGGGTTACCTGTTTTTATTTAGTGTGTAATTTATGCATTTGTTAAATGAGTATGGACAAGAGCCATGAGTTTTAATGCTTCCCTTAACAGTGCACTTTATTTTCCCCAAAGAAACTCTGCTTACAAGACCAGTAGCTGAAGGGTGGAGGACCTGCCCGGAAGGAGGCAGGCGTGGGCAGCCCGCGGCTCTCGCCTTTGGGTAGCCTCAGAATGATGCGTTGTAACCCATTTGTAAAGGACCAAATCAAGCCATCTTCTGACCCCTTCAAATTCTAGCTTTTTAATTATCCATGACTGTAAAATTCTGAGAGCACTAAAATGATGAATAACCTAAGAATGGGGTAAGTCTAAGACCCCCCATTAGAAGAACATTCTTTTCTCAACGTTTCCCTTCATTTTAGTAGTTTTGCAACTTTTCGTTGTAGTAAAGCCCATTTACCTGAGCGTTCTGGTGGTTTAGGACACCCCAGTGTGCTTACCGAGATATCTGTTTACCAACTTCAGAATTTTAGTACCAAAAGGTACATGGGCTGAAATTACCGTATTACATAGATTCCAAAGGCAAAGATAATTGGAGCCATTTAAAACAGTATCACCTTAATATCCAATTATATTTCTTTTAATTACAGTATTCTCCTATTATTCTCTTACCTCTATGGGACGATCCGTTCCTCTGGAACAGAGGAGTAATGTGTCAAAAAGTTAACTTTCCTCACAGTGTGGCTAGCTCTGTATCTGTTGATACAGTTGATTACGGCGCAGCGAAAGGTCAGCAAATCCAAGGCTTTAGCCTTGTCATAATTTGGGTTACATTTTTAGGCTATACTTGAAGCAGTCCAAGTTAGTTTATCGTAGAGAAATGGTACCACCCAAAGAGTTAATTGATCCGTGTTTCTAATCCTGACATGGTGTTTAACTCAAAGTCGGTAAGCCAGCTTCTCGTTCACCAGAAACACGGATAGATGTTGCCGAACTGAAATCAGTCAACATTCTCAGAACTTTTGCCAAAATGGATTGTTGAGGAGAAGAACTCTTGGTGTTCAGTGCCCACTTTATTCGGTCAAACTGACTGAAAAGGGTTAACTGCTGGTGGGTGAGGCTGTGGTGGCTTTGGTTGCTTTCTGATCGTTGAGGCAGATGGGTGTCAGCGGTGTGTTTTATCTTGGGCTGGGGCGTCGAGGAAGCGCCCTTGTGTGTGTGCCCAGGACTGACTCCTGTTGCTGAAATACTGTCGCCTAGTCTCGGTAGTTCTTAGTAAGTGCTGTGTGTGATTGGCATGTGCTCCAGAAAGCAGCAAGGCTGAATAAGACAGAAGGGAAAGCAACAATGATATCAGTAGCCTCCACCGGGGGTTTATTTAAAGCCTGCCGTCCTGTCAACATTGTTTCAATATGACAACTGAGGCTTTTGCCAAGTGTGGAGCGTCTGACCCCATTTGACTCATCACTGTAAAGCTCTGCCTTAGTCTAAATGGAAGGGCTGACCCTCTGAGAAGCCATTGTCTGAATCTGAGTTTGGTTCATCACCAAGTTCAAGATAATTATCTGATATTTGTTGGAACCGCAAGGGAGAATAAAATAGAACTGAAAATCTCACCAGAGTGAATTTCTCCAGTGATTTTTGGCCTTTCGGCTTTTTGCTTAGAAATGATTTGAAAGCAGCTTTTGTTTTCTGGCCACTTGAGGCTGGACCGTAGATTCCAAATATATCATATGCCATTCTGATGTGAGTCCGTCAGGGAAAGAAATTTATTTAATCATTTTTGAAACAATAAATAGGACACGGAGTTTAGTCTCGGGTTTAAACATTGTTTTAAATTGTGTTTCTTTAGCTGACAGATACTGTCATTTACAACAGTTTATATATTGATAGTTCAGCCCCTAGAGACTGAGATTTTTCCTACTAAAACGTCAACAACTAGGATTAGTCAAAACTCGCAGAAACAGTCAATACGAATGCAAACTGAGGTTAGACCTCGGTTGAAATTTTGGTCTTACCACTTCTTAGGGATGAAACCAAGAGCAAATTATTAACCTCACTGAGCTTCTACTTACTTATCTTTAAAATAGGGTTGGCCATGCCTCCTGTACAGGTTAAACATAGTGTGTGGATCACAGTAAGTTCTCTAGACGTGTTAACTATTTTTATAGTAACAGACAACACAGTAGACACATAATCTACGCTGTTAACCTACAAACATCTTTAGTCACATTTCCCACCATCCCTTTCAAAGCAAGAGGTTTTATTGAAAACAATAATGACAGTAATGCAGTGATGGCTTTGGAGGGGACTGTTATACTATATACTGCCATTATACATTATACAAACATGATAAATGCTTGTAAGACAGGAATTGTGTCCTTACATTTCATTATATATTGCTGGCATTTGCCAGTTTTTTCCTTTAAAAAATCTGCCATGCCACCATACTCTATCAGCCAATATATATATATATTTTTTTTAAATAGTAATCTTTTATTTTAATATTTATTTTTGGCTGTGTTGGGTCTTCGTTTCTGTGCGAGGGCTTTCTCTAGTTGCGGCTAGCGGGGGCCACTCTTCATCGCGGTGCGCGGTCCTCTCACTGTCGCGGCATTTCTTGTTGCGGAGCACAGGCTCTAGACGCGCAGGCTCAGTAGTTGTGGCGCACGGGCTCATTTGCTCCGCGGCATGTGGGATCTTCCCAGACCAGGGCTCAAACCCGTGTCCCTTGCATTAGCAGACAGATTCTCAACCACTGCGCCACCAGGGAAGCCCTCAGCCAATATTTTAACAATTTTTAAGGAACAGTAACTCTATTCAGAATGATGAGATACGAGAGGCTTTGTTTAGACTGGAGGTGATAATTTATGGAGTTTGGGTCCTAAGCCTCTTGCCTTCCTAAGTGGAGGGACATGACCATTCTTTGGATTGTAAGCGACTATGTCAGGAGTGAGTAATGGTCTCAAGCTGGCTGCAGAATTTGCACGAATATCGAGCTAGTTTAAAGTGGCAATCGAGGACCAAAATGTATTAACTAGCCTGTGACATTTCACCTGCGCTGTGTAGGTAATTTTTCTTCCTAAATGTTTATGTGCTGATGCAGAGTAGCCTCGTGTAACCAAACCGATAGTAAAACAGGAGTGGGTTGGTGCGTGCGTTCATGACCGTTCACGTTGTCTATTTAGCACATGGTCATAGAAAACTTTAAGGGCCATGAATCTGTGTTGAAGGTAATAGCTCTCACTACAAGTTTAAAATGTTTAAAAATGCTTCAGTTTAATTGTAGGGCGCTGTCAGTAAGACGAGGAGGCAGCAAATCTTCTGAGGAAAGGATATTTATTTTGCTATTTGGGGGGAAGCTACAGAGCTTGAGCTGTTACGTAGGATGTGGCAAAGCTGTAGTGCCTGACCGCTTGCATAGCTGGTGTTGTATACAAAATCAATTCCCAAAGCGATGTTTTCAGAATACTTAGAACAAAGTTATCGTTGCACTAATAGCTTCCTTATGGAGATTACTTTGAAGAAAAATACCCGTTTGAATGATAGGTAGTTTTAACGCTTAAATAAGTCTCTTTATAGTCGCATATCATGCTGTTCTGTTTACCAGCTTCCTGTCTTTTTCTTGAGTACCGGCCCTGCACTGCCCATTTTCCCTATGTCGCTTCAACAGACAACTGGAAATTCTCAAATAATAATTAAAAACTCTTTTAAGTTCCATATCAAAAGAAAAGCACCTGTTACTAGTAGCCAGTGATTTTGTTGTCATAGTCACCTTAAACATCCGTCAACTTTCATAGGAAAATAACACAATGGTTGCCGTTATTCTTTCTAGTTCTCTAAAACCAGGCACTTCAATTCTTTCAAAAGAAAACGAACATTTTTCCCCCTAAGATTGACTAGGGAAGTGTACGCATAAGCAAAGCAGCCAATTCAGGAGCAAAAGACAGTTGCTTACGATTCAGTCCATTTACTAAGTGCACAAACTTATATTCTAAACTGTATCCAAGGGAATAATAATAGGGCTGATCGTCATGAGTAGGCCTGTAAGAAGGATGGCGTTAAAATATTGCACACGTGACAGCGCGTGTGTCTATAAAGACTCAGAACAAAGGCTCGTATCTTTCAGGTTCTATGTATGTTGCCCCAGATTTAACTTCAGTCTCTCATATTACATTATCAATTTTTTTATTGTATGTTCTTTTTAATTATCGAAAACACAGAGTTACCATGTCTTGCTGAAATCTGTTACATGGTAGGCTACTCTCTGGGTTCAATGCCTGCTATTTCTTTTAACGAAAATATACTTGAATCTATTCTCTCCTCTAACCTCTGCGAATGTTTCTATCTCCCTGATGACTTGGGGAGAATACACTGACCAGAGTGTTTTGTCAAATGTCTAATCATTCCAGGGATCCTGGATTATCTAAGTTTCCCCCCCAAAGACATAACTGTGTTCAGTAGGAAAATTATTTCATTGCTCTTATTCATCACACAAAGGCCAGTGATGTGCTCTTTAACAATAGCATTGCCTTGTTGATAACAATTTCTTTTAATCCCACCAAAAGGCATTTAAAGAAAAACTAGTTGTTCGATTAGGAACCAAGATGGCAGAGTAGAAGGATGTGCTCTCACTCCCTCTTGCGAGAACACCAGAATCACAGCTAGCTGCTGGACAGTCATCGACAGGAAGACACTGGAACTCGCCAAAAAAGATATCCCACAACCAAAGGCAAAGGAGAAGCTGCAATGAGACGGTAGGAGGGGCACAATCACAATAAAATCAAATCCCATAACTGCTGGGTGGGTGACTCACAGACTGGGGAACACTTATACCACAGAAGTCCACCCACTGGAGTGAAGGTTCTGAGCCCCACATCAGGCTTCCAAACCTGGGGGTCCGGCAACGGGAGGAGGAATTCCTAGAGAATCAGACTTTGAAGGCTAGTGGGATTTGATTGCAGGACTTCAACAGGACTGGGAGAAACAGAGACTCCACTCTTGGAGGGCACACAAAAAGTAGTGTGCACATCGGGACCCAGGGGAAGGAGCAGCGACCCCATAGGAGACTGAACCAGACCTACTTGCTAGTGTTGGAGGGTTTCCTGCAGAGGCAGGGGGCAGCTGTGGCTCACAATGGGGAAAAGGACACTGGCAGCAGAAGTTTTGGAAAGTACTCCTTGGCGTGAGCCCTCCCAGAGTCTGCCATTAGCCCCACCAAAGAGCCCAGGTAGGCTCCAGTGTTGGGTTGCCCCAGGCCAAACAACCAACAGGGAGGGAACGCAGCCCCACCCATCAGCAGACAAGGGGATTAAAGTTTTACTGAGCTCTGCTCACCAGAGCAACAGTCAGCTCTACCCACCACCAGTCCCTCCCATCAGGAAACTTGCACAAGCCTCTTAGATAGCCTCATCCACCAGAGGGCAGACAGCAGAAGCAAGAAGAACTACAATCCTGCAGCCTGTGGAACAAAAACCACATTCACAGAAAGATAGACAAGATGAAAAGGCAGAGGGCTATGTACCAGATGAAGGAACAAGATAAAACCCGAGGAAAACAACTAAATGAAGTGGAGATAGGAAACCTTGCAGAAAAAGAATTCAGAATAATGATAGTGAAGATGATCCAGGACCTCGGAAAAAGAACGGAGACAAAGATTGAGAAGATGCAAGAAACGTTTAACAAAGACCTAGAAGAATTAAAGAACAAGCAAACAGAGATGAACAATACAATAACTGAGATGAAAACTACACTAGAAGGAATCAATAGCAGAATAACTGAGGCAGAAGAACAGAGAAGTGACCCGGAACACAGAATGGTGGAATTCACTGCTGAGGAACAGAATAAAGAAAAAGGAATGAAAAGAAATGAAGACAGCCTAAGAGACCTCTGGGACAACATTAAATGCAACAACATTCACATTATAGGGGTCCCAGAAGGAGAAGAGAGAGAGAAAGGACCCGAGAAAATATTTGAAGAGATTATAGTCGAAAACTTCCCTAACATGGGAAAGGAAATAGCCACCCAAGTCCAGGAAGCACAGCGAGTCCCATACAGGATAAACCCAAGGAGAAACACGCCGAGACACATAGTAATCAAACTGGCAAAAATTAAATACAAAGAAAAATTACTGAAAGCAGCAAGGGAAACATGACAAATAACATACAAGGGAACTCCCATAAGGTTAACAGCTGATTTCTCATCAGAAAGTGTACAAGCCAGAAGGGAGTGGCATGATATACTTAAAGTGATGAAAGGGAAGAACCTACAACCAAGATTACTCTACCCGGCAAGGATCTCATTCACATTCAATGGAGAAATCAAAAGCTTTACAGATAAGCAAAAGCTAAGAGAATTCAGCACCAACAAACCAGCTCTACAGCAAATGCTAGAGGAACTTCTCTAAATGGGAAACACAGGAGAAGAAAAGGATCTACAAAAACAAACCCAAAACAATTAAGAAAATGGTCATAAGAACATACATATCGATAATTACCTTAAACGTGAATGAATTAAATGCTCCAACCAAAAGACACAGACTGGCTGAATGGATACAAAAACAAGACCTATCTATATGCTGTCTACAAGAGACCCACTTCAGACCTAGGGACACATACAGACTGAAAGTGAGGGGATGGAAAAAGATATTCCATGGAAATGGAAATCAAAAGAAAGCTGGAGTAGCAATACTCATATCAGATAAAATAGACTTTAAAATAAAGAATGTTAAAAGAGACAAGGAAGGACACTATATAATGATCAAGGGATCAATCCAAGAAGAAAATATAACAATTATAAATATATATGCACCCAACATAGGAGCACCTCAATACATAAGGCAACTGCTAACAGCTATAAAAGAGGAAATCAACAGTAACACAATAATAGTGGGGGACTTTAACACCTCACATACACCAGTGGACAGATCATCCAAAATGAAAATAAATAAGGAAACAGAAGCTTTGAATGACACAATAGACCAGATAGATTTAATTGATATTTATAGGACATTCCATCCAAAAACAGCAGATTACACTTTCTTCTCAAGTGCACACAGAACATTCTCCAGGACAGATCACATCTTGGATCACAAATCAAGCCACAGTAAATTTAAGAAAAATTGAAATCATATCAAGCATCTTTTCTGACCACAATGCTATGAGATTAGAAATGAATTACAGGGAAAAAACCGTAAAAAACACAAACACATGGAGGCTAAACAATACGTTACTAAATAACCAAGAGATCACTGAAGAAATCAAAGAGGAAATCAAAAAATACCTAGAGACAAATGACAATGAAAACACGACAATCCAAAACCTATGGGATGCAGCAAAAGCAGTTCTAAGAGGGAAGTTTATAGCTATACAAGCCTACCTCAAGAAACAAGAAAAATCTCAAATAAACCAACCTAACGGAACTAGAGAAAGAAGAACAAACAAAACCCAAAGTTAGCAAAAGGAAAGAAATCATAAAGATCAGAGCAGAAATAAATGAAATTGAAACAAAGAAAACTTTTGATAGCAAAGATCAATAAAACTAAAAACTGGTTCTTTGAGAAGATAAACAAAATTGATAAACCATTAGCCAGACTAATCAAGAAAAAGAGGGAGAGGACTCATATTAATAAAATTAGAAGTGAAAAAGGAGAAGTTACAACAGACACCGCAGAAATACAAAGCATCCTAAGAGACTACTACAAGCAACTTTATGCCAATAAAATTGACAACCTGGAAGAAATGGACAAATTCTTAGAAAGGTATAACCTTCCAAGACAGAACTAGGAAGAAATAGAAAATATGAACAGACCAAGCACAAGTAATGAAACTGTGATGAAAAATCTTCCAACAAACAAAAGTCCAGGACCAGCTGGCTTCACAGGTGAATTCTATCAAACATTTAGAGAAGAGCTAACACACATCCTTCTCAAACTCTTACAAAAAATTGCACAGGAAGGAACACTCCCAAACTCATTCTATGAGGCCACCATCACCCTGATACCAAAACCAGACAAAGATACTACAAAAAAAGAAAATTACAGACCAATATCACTGATGAATATAGATGCAAAAATCCTCAACAAAATACTAGCAGACAGAATCCAACAACACATTAAAAGGATCATACACCATGATCAAGTGGGGCTTATCCCAGGAATGCAAGGATTCTTCAATATACTTAAATAAATCCATGTGGTGCACCATATGAACAAATTGGAGAAGAAAAACCATATGATCATCTCAGTAGATGCAGAAAAAGCTTCTGACAAAATTCAACACCCATTTATGATAAAAACTCTCCAGAAAGTGAGCGAAGAGGGAACCTACCTCAACATAATAAAGGCCATATATGACAAACCCACAGCAAACATCATTCACAATGGTGAAAAACTGAAAGCATTTCCTCTAAGATCAGGAACAAGACAAGGATGTCCACTCTTGCCACTATTATTCCACATAGTTTTGGAAGTCCTAGCCACACAATCAGAGAAGAAAAAGAAATAAAAGGAATACAAATTGGAAAAGAAGAAGTAAAACTGTCACTGTTTGCAGATGACATGATACTATACATAGAGAATCCTAAAGATGCCACCAGAAAACTACTAGAGCTAATCAATGAATTTGGTAAAGTTGCAGGATACAAAATTAATGCACAGAAATCTCTTGCATTCCTATACATTAATGATGAAAAATCTGAAAGAGAAATTAAGGACACACTCCCATTTACCATTGCAACAAGAAGAATAAAATACCTAGGAATAAACCTACCTAGGGAGACAAAAGACCTGTATGCAGAAAACTGTAAGACACTGTTGAAGGAAATTAAAGATGATACCAACAGATGGAGAGATATACCATGTTCTTGGATTGGAAGAATCAGTATTGTGAAAATGACTATGCTACCCAAAGCAATCTACAGATTCAATGCAATCCCTATCAAATTACCGATGGTGATTTTTATGGAGCTAGAACAAAAAATCTTAAAATTTGTATGGAGACACAAAAGACCCCGAATAGCTAAAGCAGTCTTGAGGGAAAAATACAGAGCTGGAGGAATCAGACTCCCTGACTTCAGACTATACTACAAAGCTACAGTAATCAAGACAATATGGTACTGGCACAAAAACAGAAAGATAGATCAATGGAACAAGATAGAAAGCGCAGAGATAAAGCCACACACCTGTGGTCAACTAATCTATGACAAAGGAGGCAAGGGTATACAGTGGAGAAAAGACAGTCTCTTCAATAAGTGGTGCTGGGAAAACTGGACAGCTACATGTAAAAGAATGGAATTAGAACACTCCCTAACACCATACACAAAAATAAACTCAAAATGGATTGGAGACCTAAATGTAAGACCAGACACCATAAAACTCTTAGAGGAAAACATAGGAAGAACACTCTTTGACATAAATCACAGCAAGATCTTTTTTGATCCACCTCCTAGAGTAATGGAAATAAAAACAAAAATAAACAAATGGGACCTAATGAAACTTCAAAGGTTTTGCACAGCAAAGGAAACCATAAACAAGGTGAAAAGACAGCCCTCAGAATGGGAGAAAATATTTGCAAACGAATCAATGGACGAAGGATTAATCTCCAAAATATATAAACAGCTCATGCATCTCAATATTAAAATAAAAAAACCTAATCCAAAAATGGGCAGAAGACCTAAATAGACATTTCTCCAAAGAAGACATACAGATGGCCAAGAGGCACATGAAAAGCTGCTCAACATCACTAATTATTAGAGAAATGCAAATCAAAACTACATTGAGGTATCACCTCACACTGGTTAGAATGGGCATCATCAGAAAATCTACAAACAGCAAATGCTGGAGAGGGTGTGGAGAAAAGAGAACCCTCTTGCACTGTTGGTGGGAATGTAAATTGATACAGCCACTATGGAGAACAGTATGGAGGTTCCTTAAAAAACTAAAAATAGAATTACCATATGATCCAGCAATCCCACTACTGGGCATATACCCAGAGAAAACCATAATTCAAAAAGACACAAGCACCCCAATGTTCATTGCAGCACTATTTACAATAGCCAGGTCATGGAAGCAACCTAAATGCTCATCAACAGATGAATGGATAAAGAAGATGTGGCACATATATACGATGGAATATTATTCAGCCATAAAAAGGAACGAAATTGGGTCATTTGTAGAGACGAGGATGGATCTAGAGACTGTTAAACAGTGAAGTAAGTCAGAAAGAGAAAAAGAAATATCATATATTAACGTATATATGTGGAACCTAGAAAAATGGTACAAATGAACCAGTTTGCAGGGCAGAAATAGAGACACAGATGTAGAGAACAAACGTATGGACGCCAAGGCGGGGAAGTTGTGGGGGTGGTGTGATGAATTGGGTGATTGGGATTGACATGTATACACTGATGTGTATAAAATGGATGACTAATAAGGACCTGCTGTATAAAAAAATAAATAAAATTCAAAAATTAAAAAAACCCTAATTGTTCTACCTGGCCTTTTCGTAAGTGTTCTCTTAGTTTCTGATCACTTCTCCATTTCATCAGTGCTGTTTTTTGTTTTGTTTTAATTTATTATTTATTATTTATTATTTATATTTATTATTTATTATTTATTTATTTTCAGCTGCATTGGGTCTTCATTGCTGTGTGCAGGCTTTCTCTAGTTGCGGCGAGCAGGGGCTGCTCTTTGTTGCGGTGCGCAGGCTTCTCATCGCGTTGGCTTCTCTTGTGGAGCACAGGCTCTAGGTGCGTGGGCTTCAGTTGTGACTCACGGGCTCTAGAGTGCAAGCTCAGTAGTTGCTCTGCAGCATGTGGGATCTTCCCAGACCAGGGCTCGAACCCATGTCCCCTGCGTTGGCAGGCAGATTCTTAACCACTGCACCACCAGCGAAGTCCGCTTTTTTTTGTTGTTTAATTGAAGTATAGTTGATTTACAATTTGCGTTACTTTCTGTTGTGTGGCAAGGTGATTCAGTTATATATATGTATATATTCTTTTCCATTATGGTTTATTACAGAATATTGAATATAGTTCCCTGTGCTATACAGTAGGACCTTGTCTATATATTTTATACACAGTAGTTTGTATCTGCTATCAGTGCTGCTTTGAATACCACTTTAATCTCATGAGAATGGCTGGGTACTTGGAAGGTTAGAAAAAAAATGAAGGAAACAGATTTAACGATTTAAAAAAAAAGTGACCATTTTATTCTTTCTAATCTTTGTTAATGTTTGTGGTCCCATCTCAAAGGGGCTTTATCTCATTTCTCGTTGAATGATGGAGCTGACAAAGAATGCTGTAGTTGAGATTCCACTAAAGTTAATCTTAAAGATGTTATCAGTTGTATTTTTTGCATTTGGTTTTAGGCTTCAAATCTGTACCATGCTTTCTCATTTACACTCATGGTTCCATGAGCACACATAACACAGACCACATTTTCTGTGACTTAGCACGAACTAAAGTGAAACGGTCACAGAATGTGCAATACCACTGGCCTGCATTTTTATAACATTGCTTCTCCTAAATACATTCTGTTCATGGTAGGGAGTGCTTCAGACCTATTTTTTTCTTAATGTTCCAGTACTTCTTTCTTCCATTTTTCTATTACTAACATGCACCAAGGAGTAGTGCTTTCAGGCGGTGTACTGTGTTACTCTATTTAACCAGCAGTCTTGGTGTTCCTGTCCCCCTTGATCCTCCCTCCTTGCAGGAGTTCTGTTTCTCATCTGATCTCACACGAGGCTGAAGAGGTGATTGCCTCCCCGGGCTTTTCAGAGTCTTTTAATGACTCTCACGTTGCTCAAAGGCTTCTCTTTCCAACCTGGAGTCTTTAGAAATCCTGATTTCAGTTTTTTCTTATTCGGACTTTGAACTGATAGGCGTTGCTTGGAAAGTTAAAATTCCTAGTCTAAAACTTTAACAGTGACACGCCTCATATCAGTTTTAGAGTCACTGTTTCTTAGAAGATGGATCATTATAGAACACGGGAAAATATTTAGTTTAGAAAGAAAATATAGACAAATTTGGTCATAGATATTAAGCCAAAGAAATGAAGGAAACATGACAAGTTGTGGTACAAGAATGTTTTCCAGTTTAGAAAAAGTGACTCATATTCTAGATCTGTGGAAATCTCTTTTAAAATGGTGCGGAGGCCAGAAAATATACAGTTATTTCTCTGCCCCAAGAATGGTATATGATTGGAACAGCAGAGTAATTTGGGGGAAGAATAAATCACTTTAGATATATTTGTGCTTTCTTCTCATGAACCATTTCCCTTTGCTGCGGCCAAAGGGTTATTAACCTAGTCTCTGAAATTTTGAGGTGCGCTGGAATCCTGTTTTCTGTGAACAACTAAAACTCTCTGATATACTATGCATAAAACGAAATTTCAACAACTGAACATATGCGATCTTAAGATCTTAGGAGGGGATGATAATCAACAGAATTAATGACTGATTTCTTGCAGCGATTTTCACCAAACGTAGCGTGCAATGCTGAACTCCATGCAGTGCATTGTAATTGAGCTCCTCTTGTAATCAATGCAGGCCCTTAATTGATTGAAACTAATTTTGAAATCATGATACCATACCTACTGTCTACTGTAGAAATAATTTATAAACATTAATTGCAGGAAGGAGAGGGGCCATTTGCTTCAAAGGGCCCGTCAGCAAGCTGTCCTTCCTGTTTTATCAGTAAAGCAAAGCTGAGAGCAAATAACAGATGGAACTGTCCCTTGGTAGCGGCACAGAACGCTCATGAAGTATAGCGCAATCTTCCTCCAGTGTGTTATGTTTTGAACAGTAGAAGCAGATGAGGTGAGGGCTAGGATGGATGACTGCCTCTGATGAAACAGCCTTTTCCTCTAGGAAGATTCCTGCAGCAGATTGGGCTTTGGCAGTTGATCTCAGTGGCTTGATAGAGTGTCATTACAGAATGCATCTGGAAGATTCTGTGGGAAAGGGGCAAACCTCAGAAGACCAAGGTGAATCTAAGTTCTGCTCTGTGCTCTCCGTGGGTGGTTAAATTCTAGTTCCTTTAAGTAACCATCAAAGGCACCAGAGACCAAAGACAGAGCCGCCCCGGACACTGAAATTTGGTACTTATTTACCATCTGTCAGGACCATTTCATCCTCCTGCAGTATTTTATTCTACTTACCGTAACTACAAGAAGGTGTTTGTGCCTTTTATGTGTGTGGGTGCATGGCTAACATCTCCCGCGCCTGTTGTTTGTATAATCACGTTGAAGGCTGTTACCGTGGCTGGGGAGGCTGGATTTAGTATACACTTGGTTTTCCTAATGGAAAAATCTATCAGCCCAACTTCAGGGACTATTCTGAAACAGCTTTTTAGGCAGTCAGATAGGAAGTGGTCCTCAATTCCACTAGTAGATCATTTATTCAAGCCTAGTTCATTATTGCTTTTCGTAGTAGCTTTTCTAAATGGTTTCCAGTCACCCCCCATTCCTATCTCTGCCTTCAGCATTGAGCTGCTCTGATCTCCTGTTTAAGTAAACAGATCAAGGCTCTCGGAGAGAACTCACTTAATAAGCAGCTGCAACCTGTCCCTCCAACTCAAAGTATCCCTGACTTCATTAATTCTTTCATTTCCCCCAGTTTCAGGGAGAAAGTTACGCTCCCCCTTTAGAATGTTAATCCAAACATGTGTTATTAATTTTACCCAGTTCCACTCATTCTTCACTTATTCCCTTAACTACTAAAATATTCAGCCTTTTTCTCTTAAATGCATCCTCTGATTGACTTGCATTTACTCCTTATAAAGGAAAAGAAACAGAACATTACTTCCACAAATACATTGCCTTTCGAGCTACTGTCGCTTCTATTCCTACAACAGTTCTTGAAAGATTAGCCTCAGCTTCTGTTATCTTTCCTCTTCATTTACTTGGCTCTGTATTGTAATCCCATTTTTCGAAACTGTTCTATGTACTGAGTATAGTTGTCATAGTTTTAGACCGTTTAGCATCTGAGCACTCAACTCTCGGGGTGTATTTTTGAATTTCCACATCTTGGCAGAAGGCAGGGTTCATGTACGAGGTTGAAGAAATGCAGGTAGAGACAGGCATGCAGTCTTGGCTTGGCAGGGGATAGAGGGGAAATTATTAACAGAGACAGCAGCAGCAACAGAGCCTGGAACAGAGGTGATGGCGCTGGCTATCGAGTCCATGGTGTCCCAAACTAGACTTTTTCTCTGCAGTGTTTTCTGTTGACTCATTCCTTTGGGGTCCTCCCTACTTTCTGAGCCTGGTTTTCTAAGTTTCACATAATTCTGTGAGCTAACTAATATCTTTTCTATAAATGTCTTTCATCCCTTCATTGAAACATATTTGGTTTATGTTCCTTTGAGTTAAAGACCTCACTGACACAGGAAATGGTACTTGGGAATGGGTTTAACGTTGGAGTCTTAGGAAAAGTGGGGTGAAGACTTATTAGCAGGAAGGGGCTGAAAACAATGAATCCTATTCGTCTTCAGGGACAGGACTCTGGCAGCCCATTGCATGCGGTGGTGAAGAGCTAATTAAACACAACCTCTGGTCTCTGGAATGAAAGACTCCCTTGGAATGAAATGTCTATTCAAGGTGAGGCTTTGGGAGAACCAAGTTGCCACTGTCATTAAACAGCTAAAATCAAAGATTATAGGGATACTGGGAATGTCTTGAGAGCGTTGACTAGCTGGAAAAGGTAAATAAGTTTCTCCCCTTAAATTCTTGATGATGGCAAAGGCTGAATCTGAGGAGCTCTAACGATGCCAAAAGAGCCTCTCCAGTCTCTCAGCTTCTTTCTACTTGCATGTACTTGAAAATGAAACCCGTGGTTTGCTCTGGTTGCTGAATCATAATACCAATTAACTTTACAGTCCTGCTGGTCTTTTTATGTGAAAGTGAACACACTGATTGCAATTGGACCATGTGAACTGATTCTAAAGGCTCGCAATACCCTGACCTTGTAGCCTCTCCCACCTCTGCAGTGCTGTGTTGGAGTCAGCTCTTTATGGCTTAGGAGAGCCAATTGCATTTATCGCTCCCCAGCTCTGTGTGCACGGACGGCATGTGCACAAGTTGAGATCCACTATGGTTGGAAGAATTTTAAATGCTACACATCAGGATTCCCTCTCCCCCTCTTGCTGGAGAGCGAGTTGTTAAACAGGTACCAGCACGTCCCTGTTCTTGGGATTTCAGAAGTACTTTTTCCTTGTTTGGTGGGGCCGTCTCTTCTTGCTTGGAGACTGGATGTCTTTTGCTCCGAGGCTAACTTTGCAAGGGAGAGCCAGTGCCCCATTTGGAACCCACAGATCTCTTCTTATTTCCAGACTTTGACCCGACACGTCCCAGGGGAGTCGGTTGCATTGTGTAAAACCTGGGTGGAGAAGTTTTTTCCTTTTATTTTTTGGCAAAACTTGGGACTCTCTGTAAGAACAATAATGAGAACAGTAATAAGAGTGATTGACCTTGAACAGGTAGACAACAGTTTTTCAAAGAAGTGATTGTATCGGTCTGAGCTGGCAGGGATGTTTCTGATCCTCAGCTCATTTCCTTGACTACAATCTGGACTCAGTGGAGGCTTAGGATAATGAAGCTGAGATTCTAGAAATCCCTTAAATAACACAGAGAAGGGTAGCAAGGAACTCGAGGGTAAAATTACCATCTACAAATGACCTTCACCCTAATTTGTCCCCCAAGAGGTTCTAGATCATTAAAAAGGTCTTAAGAAATGTGTTGGTGAGGAGAGTGACAGCAGTTTTCAAAGGTGTTTGTGCCACGGTTCTTTCCAGGCTGAGGATGGTGGCAGACGCTTCTGTTGAAATGGTTTCCCTGGAGAGGAAACTATCGTGGGGCAGCCAAGGCCGTGGGGCGGCATTCAAAGACAGAATCATTTTGGTTGCCATGATAGGCAGCAGGGCGAGCTCATCAGTCAGAATGCGGTGAATTACAAGACTCTTTGGTAGTGGCTGGCGGATCACCGGGTCCCTTGATGGAAACAGGTGATAGTACATTCGTCCTTCTTGCTTTGAGTTATGGAAAACACTCCACAACTGGGAAGTAGAGGTCTGATGGGGGCTACCATTACCAGGAATTTCCCGTTTTCACCCAATTCTCAGATTTATCTCCATAATCAAGAATTGCTTGATAATGGATTCTGCAATAATATCACTTGTATGTGCAATAAATCTTCCTAGACCTCACCAAAGGATCTGTGGCCATTTACTATGTCTTGCAGATAAAGAGCCCTTCATCTGGTTAGCCTGTTCTTTGTTCTGGGTTTATTCAGAATGGCTGGGAAATGCTGTCTTTTTGGAGAAAGCATTACAAAGAACCCTTGCTCTTTTATAACAATGATCCAGGAAGAGTTAAGAATGGCGATATTACATTCTAAGGGTAATGTACTTTTAGGGGTTCACGTTCACATAAACATTTTCAGGTACCAAATGTTATTGTTTCCACGTTGTGACAAAAATGGACTGCTTGCATTTCAAATCATGCTGATACAAACACATCCTAGAATCCGGCTACAGAGACATGTCATGCTAGGTATTACCTACATGTGAACAGAATACAAAGGAGCTGTAAAATTCCATGTAGTAAAAATGTATACACCGAACATGCCCTGGGAAAGGGAAAAAAAGTGGAGCTCTGGGGTATTGTTAAACCCTGATGCTGAGCTACCTAATTCCTGGAGACTGAGAACTCCACTGTGATGTACGGATCAGAACAGCAGATTGTATTTCAGGTTATGAATTGAGTTTTGATCTGAGTCTGTCTCTAGGTGGTCTAGTCTTGTGGTTATTTTTCTGAATACGTGACTGGAATAGGGCTCTTAAGCAATTGGCAGGAGCCCTCCCTGGGTCCCTGTACCATGACTAGGGCTATTATGATTGGAGATGCCAAGCTTCAGGTGTTGCCCCTACCTACCAAAGTACTGAAGTCCAAAGTGATATTGCATCCAGAGGTGAAGCATGACGATGAAAGACATCAAAAGCATGAAAGATACAGGGTTGATGCCTCTTTTCATGTCTCTCTTTAGGCGTGTCTAGAAGATGTACAGGCTTGGAAGACAGAGATACATTGAATGATTATAAATTATACCCAGTTGTCCATTTAACACATATTTATTCGGTACCAACCAAGATTCATGCTCTGTGCTAGATGTCAAGAGTACCATTATGAGCAAATCCTGACGTGTCTTTGCTTTTGCGGCACAGATATTTTGGTGGGAGAGACTGGCATTGCTCAAGCTAATTCTACGAGCTTGTTTTACAGGGGAGCCCTGTGTTGTCCTGGTGTTTGTGTGTATGTGTGTTCAGAGGGTGTTTGGAGGAGGGAGCAGGGAGGGTGAGGAAAGTCCTCCTTTAGCAAGTGACACTCAGATAACCTCAGAGGCAGAGGAAGGTGTTAGCTGGGCAGAACTTGTGGCGGGCGGGGGTGGGGGGGCATGGGAGCAGGAACCAAAACACCACAGAGAGCAGAAACTGAAAGAAGAACAGTGTACCTCGAGGGATGAGTGTGAAGTGCAAAATAGGGAGAGAGGAAGTTGAAGTAGTAGCCACGGGGGCTAACCTTGCTGGATTTGCTCCTGTATGACCATCCGTGAAGTCAAGTGCATGGTTTTAAGTGGGTAAGACGGCATGATCAGATATTTAAAAGACTTCACTGACTGCCATAGGGATCTGAACAGAGAGTGGCAAGATACATTATGGAGCTCTCTCAAGTGAGAGTTTGTGGTAGGGACCTAGAAACCAGGAGGTAGATTGATGACATATCTAGGAGGTGCTGTTAATAGGATTGGTGACGGACCATGATGTGGATTGAATACTGGGTGTGCAGCAGGAGAAAACGTAAAGCAATACCCTCATACTTCTAGCTGGTATAGCAGAAGATATTTCTATATCTCTACCTATCTATCTATCTTATATATAATGTGAACTGGCTGGAGTGGCTCTGATTTTGGGCTCATTTGCTTCACTATAATTTGGATTCACTAGAAAATGTCTGTCTATCTATCTATCGCTGAATGAGAATAAAATTGGGGCAATGATGATATGTCCCTTCTTGGACCTGTAGAGATGGAGGGGTGTGACACATGTGAAGATGTTGACTGAAAACTTAGACACAACGATGAGGATGGGAACCAGTTTGGTGATGAAAGAAATCGTACATATCGTGGGCACTGGTCCATAGATGGGAAGTGAGGCCAGAGATGTGGAGAAATGCAGAGTAATAAGAGAAAAGCCCGAGGATGTGCCCTGAAAGACCCCAGCAGATAAGGCGGTGGTCCCCCTGGGATGCAGTCAGTACAGTGAAACGTACCGGGCAAGAATTCACTAACGGTTTATGGGCTTAAAATCTAAAACTGATAGAAAAGGAGGCCCTCTCACTGTCTACTAGTTGGCTCTAAAACAGTAAAAATAAACACAAGCATTCCAACTTGGATTGTAATGTTTCACTCAAATCCTCTGGTTCTAATAATGTTGGCTACTAAGTATTTGATCTGGTGATTCAAATACAGTATAAAACATTTCTCATTTAGCCAGTGACTTTCTGATGCTCTCTATTTTACTCCCGTCCCCATTTCTTTTGTGTGACATTCAGTACTTAGAAATCTCTGCTTGACATTTCGATTGCGGATCTGGGAGTCTGTCCACCCTCCAAACCCGGGAAATTTGGCAGGACGAAGCCCTTGTTTCATTCACCTTTGTGTTCGCAATGCTGTTGGCGTGCCTCCCTGATAGTAAAGTAAATGCTCTCTTATAACCCTTAATATTTTTTTCTTTGAAATGTGTTTCAATCCCTGACATAAAAAAAAAATATATATATATATTATATTTGCAAATCGGCAACAATTTAAACACAAACTCTCCTTTTTATTGTTTGGCTTAAAAGTAAATGTCAGGTACATTAATAAGCTAATGGTGTTCTTTGCATATTTTCACCCAGATGGTCCCGAATTTTTCTTCCCTTGCTATAAAAGTGCATTTCCCAAACGTGACCACTGGGGGGAAGCAGAGTGCAAAGCTAGCATTTAGTTCATCCTTCCTGTACCCCGGCGAGACTAGGTATAAACCTCCCGCTCAAAGACTTGCGCTGTGCCTTTTACGTAAGCAGAGCTTTTGTCTGTCTGTCTGTCTGCCTGTCCGTCGGTCTGTTATTTCTTTGTCAGATTTTTTCCTGTTCTCCTTCTTCAGGGTTCTTGGTGAGTTAAAACGTTTATTTTGGAACTGCCAGGAGCTTAATTAATAAACATGAGAAAACAAGTGGAAGCTGGCACGGTGCCCTTTTTTGGCTCAACGACATGGGCATGCTAGGGTAACTGGAATTCTTTGCATTTGGCATCCAGCTGGTTCCAGGGGCAACACTGCCTTTTTTTTGCTACGAGTACTGAAGCTGGTAAATTAAACAGGCTAACGTGGCTACAGCATTTCACCCCCTACTATCCCCACAGCTATAGCAAATCTGCCACCTGTCTATTTCCGTACAAATTCAATTATAGCACCACCAGTTATTCTTCTTATGCGAGCAATCAACTTTACACAGTTTCAGGCCCCAAAGAGAGGCCAGAGTGGCCTGCCCCTTTGCATCCCCTTTGCTGCCTTTAGCCGCCGGTGGTTTCTTTTGCTAAGCGGCTGCGCACCTCTGCACCAGTGAAAAATGCAAGAATAGGCTAGACTGCTGTGTAAGGTCACGCCAGTGAAAAAGCAAATACTGAAAAATCACCAACAACCCTTCTGCCTCCCCGTGTCCAAGCAGTGTGGGAGACTTAGAGGTCAGAGAAGTGAGCGGCCAGCCTGCAGCCAGGGCCACGGAGATGCTCCAGCATTGCTGAAAAACACAGCAAAATGAAGAAGGAATTGCTTGAAAAATTGTTGGTTTTCTTTCTTCTTCATCTTTGTAAAAGATGTGACTGGGTCGGGAAAGGTTGGTAAAATGCCGTAACATCCTGACTAAAGCAACAGCACAATTATGAAGCGAGAACATGCCCTTTATCTGCGCTTCCCAACAATCAGCTGCATTTCTTTTCCCCTTTAAGAGGAATAAGTCCTGGGGGCTTCCCTGGTGGCGCAGTGGTTAAGAATCTGCCTGCCAGTGCAGGGGACACAGGTTGGAGCCCTGTTCCGGGAAGATCCCACGTGCCGCAGAGCAACGAGGCCCATGTGCCACAACTACTGAGCCTGTGCTCTGGAGCCCACGAGCCACAACTACTGAGCCCATGTGCCACAACTGCTGAAGCCCGTGCTCCTAGAGCCCGTGCTCTGCAACAAGAGAAGCCACTGCAGTGAGAAGCCCGCGCACCGCAACGAAGAGTAGCCCCTGCTCGCCGCAACTAGAGAAAACCCGCGCGCAGCAACGAAGACCCAACGCAGCCAAAAATAAATAAAATAAGTAAATTTATTTAAAAAAAAAAAGGAATAAGTCCTTAGTACCAGATTGAAAATGCTGACTTTTATCTTTTTTTAATGCCTACTTCTCTTTGTCATATTTCTTTCTCTTTTCTCAAAGGTCTACCAATTGCAAATGATAGTTACTGAATCTTGCATGGAATGATTTCCTACGTGATCTCATAACTGTTGGACAGCAGTTGAGTTACTTGCTTCCCATGAATCCCTTTCAAGCCATTGACACTGATTTTGTTTGAATAACTAGTACTTACGGTAAATGTGTAAACATAGTTTTAAGAGCAAATTAGACTGAAATGTTCATTGATTACATCACACCTAGGTTTCAGGGTAAAGCAAACCTTCTCCGTAAGTGGGTTCTTAGCAACTACTATTGCGGTGTAGTTATTATTAATAAATTCAGAGAATGAGAGAACATCAAAAAAATAAATAGGGTGTAAGTAGAGGAAAGAACCCAGGATGACTCTGAGCTCCTAGCTAGGGCAGGTTGGGGGCGCTGCTCAGGTGCTTCCAACTTGTCACATGTCCCAGTTGATCCCTGAGCAGTAATTACTCAGGTGTGTTGCTGGACTGGCATAGATGTCGATGTCAGCCATTTCCAAAATACTCCCAGGGGATAAAGTGCAGGAGGAAGGGATGAATATCTCCTTCCCTGCCCCCTGCATCTTCAAGGTGCCCCGTGCCAGCCACCATTCGTACACTGCTGGGGTAGAAGAATGTAATAAAGTGGGCTTTGAAGGCAGCATGTCACAGGAAAAAGATACAGTCTCATTAACTTTAATCTTCTTTTACATGGTTACTCAAAAGAGAAACTCTATTAGAAGTTCTAAAGCGCACATAGAGGGCTTCCCTGGTGGTGCAGTGGTTGAGAGTCCACCTGCCGACGCAGGGGACACGGGTTCGTGCCCTGATCCGGGAAGAACCCACATGCCGCGGAGCGGCTGGGCCCGTGAGCCATGGCCGCTGAGCCTGCGCGTCCGGAGCTTGTGCTCCGCAACGGGAGAGGCCACAACAGTGAGAGGCCCGCGTACCGTTTAAAAAAAAAGGGCATATAGAAATCCTTCCCAGGCAAGTCCGTACCTAGGGCTAACAGAGGGCAGGTGGAAGAGCGCACGAGAGTTTAGAACCTGTTTTTTATCTTGATTGTGCTGATGGGACTTTAATGAAGAAAGGCCAGTAGTCCGTGGCCCTGAGACCACATCCTCTGCTGTCACATGGGTTCAAGTTCATGGTCTTGAAAACTGTACTTTTCCTGTCTTCAAATGTTCTCATGAGTCCTTTTCTTTTCAGTTCAAAGTAGAAATTAAGATGGGTTGTAAGTGTTTATTCTTCATCCTAGATTTTGGGCAGATGCCTAATTTCCACTGCTTCCTTACCTCCTGAAGAGTTTCAGGCTTTTTGCTTCTGCCAAAACGGAGCAAACATACAGCTTGGTACTTTGAAGTCTTGAGTTAAAGCAGAACTAAATGGACCATGTTTATCTGATCAATTAAGGCATTGCCTACATCCTTAAAACTGATGCTTCTCATTTAGGCAGCATTCTATACAATCCTCAGGAAATTAACAACAGAGATTGAGTTCCGGGAATGGGGGTCATTATACAAAGAAATGCAGGAAGAGTGTGGGAGAATTTGATTAGGCTCCAACATAAGCTTCATAAACTGACTGGGCTCCAATATAAACTAAAGAATGTCTTTGTGGAAGTGACACTGTAGAAAAACATTAATGACAGTTCCCAAAATAGAAGTTTGATTGAAAACTCCTATTATGTAAAGGGATCTAGTAGATGTAATAGTCTTTCGCACGGTGGTTGTTTATCATGACAAAACCCTTATCTTTTTCTCAGAGGTTAGCGTGTGTTCAATTCAGTTTAACCACAGTTCAGCAGGGCCTGCTCTATAAACAGCACCATGCTAAGCAGAGTATTAGGTTTAGCAAAATAAAAAGAGCATACATTAAAACTCTCTTAGAAGCTGACCCTTTTTCTCTTTTGGAAACCAAACCGATCACCGCCAGTTAAGTAGAATGATACGAAATGGTAGGTAATGGAACCCTCAGACTGTCCCCTGTCAACATCCTGTCCCATTCTTTTCAGAAATAGTTTGAAATAGTGCTTGTGTGGCTTCCTTTCCAGCTAGTGGGCTCGTGACCCATTCCAGAAAGACAGTTCTGTCTCCCTTTCCTCAGAGACCTGGCTGGCTTCCTGAAGTCCCTGGTTTGAGTGACCTACTTCGTTCCACTGGCACCAACAGATTTAACCTTCAGCTTCGTGAGAATGATGACTGGGGTTTTTCATGTTTGGCAGATTCTATGAAGATTGCCTTCCAAATTCCGTTTCCAGAATTGTGGTTTGGCAAGAAAACGAATGTGCAGTCTTTCTGGGTAGGTTTTTTGTTGGATATTAATATTACACTATAGGTCTAGAGGCAACCTGGAATTTTATAAAATAGCTTTCTTCAAGTGCCACGTTTTAAGCCCTCATACTCGCCAACTCTAAAGGGGGGAATTGGTAATGGGGGGGCGGCAAAGATAAGGCTGTTAACCTCTTTGACCTAAGACTTTTCCCTCCCAGCCTCACAGATTTGACCTTCTCTATGATTTATTGATATCTTGTGCATGTCACTCCCACCAGAGCAGAATATGCCTGTTCAGATTTTTAATTAAATTGTAATTACCCTTTAACTTGACTATATTATATTATATTATATTATATTTTGGTATATACCAGACATGATGATCTGTGAAGACTTTTGTAGTTGCCTGTAGAAGAGAAAAGCTGCTCTAGGGAAAACTTTTAAGACGGTATATTTCTTGACAAAAGAGCTGTGTCAATTTAATGGAAAATTTACTTCTCATCGTTCTACGCGTAAAGCCTTTGTATCATTAAATGGCAGCCTATGGGACAAATTTGGAAAGCAAGGCACTTATATTTAGGAGAAATTCACATGTCACTGGTTATATTATCATGGACTCATTGCTTTCTTTTGGACTTAGACGAAGTATCTTGGTTTATCTGACGTGGTTGTAGGTGTTCTTGTGTCTACCTATATCCTTATGGAGACTGGTGAGATGACAATTCTGAAAAGATTGAGAAAGCGTAAAGAAAGCTTTTATTCTCTTATATTCTTTTTTTTTTTTTTTTAGAATATTTCAAACTGCTGTCACTGTTGGCAAAGTAAAGATTCCTCTTCTCTTATCAACAGATAATTAATACAGTCTGGTCTATTTCATGTTTGGAAAAATGTAGGTCTTGGACTTAAAGTTCCTGGTTTGACAAGGGCTATGGGAGAAAAAAAAAGAAGCAAAATGGGAAATCAGTAAGACAGTGAGACAGAATCATGAAAGGGGCTACTCAAAATCTTAGCCTATTTAACCCTTTTGCAGATCGCTTCCAAATACTTCCAATACAGTAAGCTCAGTTATAGCTACTGGGTTTGTCCTTGCAAACCAGCCCTGAGCTACGTTTAACTTGAGAGCTAATTTGCCGTCTCGATAATGACAGGCAAATTGTCAACATTTTGTATATCTTATATGCATCTTTGGTTGGAACGCTTTGACTGCTCCGAATAGTGCAATGGACCAAAAATTGTAATTAATTAAGTAACTCAAGGACTTGGATCTTCAGTTGTCTGTTAACTGGAGATTTAAAAAAATATAATCCCGAGAACAGTATGATTCAAACCCCTTATAAGTCCCTTTCGCTCCTGAGAAACGGTATGGTTGATCCCATGTTCATACAAACTCCTCTGTCTCTTACCTCTGTTAAAAATTTCAAGCACTGCGTCTAAACTTCGTGGGTTTCCTCTGACCCATGACAAGTATGAGGATCTTTAATCCTGCTATTGCATGAAAAGGAATTTTGACCCTCGTTCAGTCACTCTCTGGAGAATTGATGACAAAAGCGTAGTATGACTCTCTTTAGTTCAGAATTGGAGTCTGTGGAAGGGAACTTTTGGTGGGTGATCTCTTAAGAACTCGACATGAACTCCTACTCAGCGCTGCTTCTCCCAGCCATCGGCCAGAACCACGGGGAGAGTGAGGTTGGCATAGATGCTTTCAGAACAAATTACATCACGTTTCTGAGTTGCCTGACTTCATTTCATGTTAAATTATATTTTAAGGCTTGTTGAACTTCTGAGCTCACTTTCCACATGTGTTTGAGAAGACGCTGACAAACGTCCTCCTCTATGTAAATTTGGTGTAACTGGCTCCACTTTCAGAAGGTCTTATTTCTGTTGATTGTCTTGGCCTCTGTCAACCTTGAAGCAAGTTCAGTACGACCTTACATTCCAACTACTGTCCTTCTTTTCCCTCTCACTCTATAAGTCATTGGAAGGTGCAGATTTTATCAAAATAGAGAGACATCATACAGCTTTCAAATTTCATTCCAAAAAATCGTGCTTAGACATCTCTTCTCAAATACTCTCCTCTATCTCTCAAAACGTTCCTCACCGAAGCCAATTTGTGTGTGAGAGGAGCTGTCGTAGTAAAAATAATAAACTTTATTTTTCCAAGTGAAAATAAATGTTATTGATCATATTATGCTCATTTATTGTTTTATTTGGCTTGAATGGACAATTCCTCCTGTTCTCCAGCTACTGTCAGGAGGAGTGCCTTACCATGGATGAATCAATCTGGAATTAACATCATTGTATTTGATAACGTTCCCTAAAATAAGTCATTTCATTTGGTTACTTGTGGACACGTTGTGCACATAATTAATCCTAGCAGCTGCTCCAATATGCTTGTTCAAACAGTGTTTTATGTAATTTCATTAATGAGAATTTTCTATGGTCATTTTAAGCAACTGTTAAACCTTTTGAAAACTTTCCGAGTGAAACCATTTCAGCCAAAGCTTCTTAAACCATCTGTGATAAAGAACTGTTTTGTTGTTGTTCTTATTGTTTATTTGTTTAATTTTCATGCAGTCACATTCCCATACTTTTGTAGAATGCACTGACCGTGTGCTTGGATGGCATGACAATATCAGATTGTGATATAAGTCTCTTAGTGTCTATTACCAGTTTCTGGACTTATATCACTGTGGACTGAGAGCAATAGCAGACGGCCATGCATCCACGGGGCAATTTGAACGGCACTGATAGAGGCTATTGTCTGTGGTGCAGAACTTTGGGGTTTGATCAATAGGTTGTTCTTTTATTATAGCAAAATTGTAATATGTATTCAGGAAAGACTCATTTTTCCCTAAAGGAAAACTTTTAGCCCTGCTTTCTAGAAGTAGGATATTCATCTATCGAGGATGGAATTACGGATTTGTAAAAAATTGTCAACACTGCCATTTACTAATTAGGCTGCCATTTGATATACAACAGAATACTGGGCTTATAATCCAGTGCCTTGCCAGAGAATATAACCTTGGAATCCAACTCCTCTTAAAAGTTTATATGGAAGAAAGGATTATATCCTCTAGATCTCTTTTAGATATTCTAGGCTGTGGTTTAAGTTTTATTTGCGTATTTGGCTTTAACTTGGATTGAGTCGAAGCAGTGACCATCTGAGTTTGTGAATCACGGCGCCTTGACTTCTGGTAGAATCATTTAACTGAGGTAATTATAAATCATGCCCTTGGCTTTTATTTAGAGATGACATAAAAAAATACCAAACTCAAATATTCCATTCTCCTCAGGTATTTTGGGGGACATTTTCCATTTAGTACTTCATATTTGAAAATTCATGTGAATAATCAAGTTTATTTCATTTTTATAGAGAAGTCCCTCTTTGCAAGTTATTTTTTTGAACGCAGTGAACCTCACCTATGAACAAGAATGAATTGTTGATCTGGTCCAGGCTCAGATGTTACTGGAGCAAGTAAGTATGAAGTGCATGGCATTAAGTTCTGCTAATTCAATGATGAGTAAATCAGGCTTTCTTTTTTTTTTTTTTTCTCAAAGAGTAAAGAGTGAGTGGGGGAGACAGGCATATAGGCAAGTAAGAAAACAAATACATGGAAACATATGACTACGATAAGTACTCTAAAATGAAGGTACATTGATATAGACATGTATTTAATTGTTGGATTTATTCGGCCAAAAGGGATGCAAACATGTTCCTCTCCTCCGTTCCCTTGTTCTTTGCTACTAGGTAATGATAACAGTTTGATTTAATACATAGGCATGCAAATCATCTCTATGACATTAGCACTCCATGTGGTGTCCTGAGGGTCTATGAAGAGAGACAGTCATTTTACACAATGTTTCTGCAGGGAGACGGTTGGTACACTGGTGAATTAAGCAGACTTGGCTAATGTGGGTGGTTTTCACCCAACATGGCTGTGGTGTCGCTGTGGAGAGTAATCTGGAGGCTGGTGGTGGAGAGCCTAGGTGGTAACTTCAAACAGAATGATGGGACCAAGCTCGGAGAGTCCCGCCTTAGGGGTCAAGGCCAGCACTTCTATAGACCATGACTGCAGGGCCATCTCCTAGAGCCTAGAGGTCCATATGGACATGGAAAAGCTCTAGCTAGAGTCAGGAAGACGGCATCACAAAATAAGCTTGTCTTCAACTGTCACTGCCAACCACAAGGGGGTCCGGATAAATGCTGACAGCTTTCTTTTGTGGGGAGACGTTGGGTTTTGGATGATGAGTCCTGAACCTTGGTAGGCGGCATCAGATTAATTGCCAGTGATTTCACTTGTGTTTATCTTCTTGAGAACCTTGTTAACCTTTTACATTTTATCCTGTTTCTTAGCCTTGGCCGCGGGAATGGTAAAGTCAGGTCCCGCTGGAGCAATGCTATCAAAGATGGGAAGGAAGTTTGATGCTGACGCCAGGGTGGTGAAGGTTATCCAATATCTGGGAAATTAAATGCTGAAGAAAGGCCAGATCAGGGCAGAGCATCTGGCCAAGACAGTTGCTTCTCTCTGGGCCTCTAATAGCTCAGGTTTGGGAAGAGTCAAGGGGAACAGTAAAGAGATATAAAGACACTCTGGGACTTCCTCAAGGTTTATTTATAGAAGAGCAAACGGCAGCACCACTAACCTCTAATGGAAATAAAGATCATAACTTTAAAGAAACTTTAATTCCCGACTGGTTAAAATTAAAATATATGTTATAATGGTTGATGAAAAAGTCTTAGAGGGACTAAAAGTGGGCTAGTAAGTAATCTCTGGTGACCCCAGATTTGTTAAAGAATTGCCCAGGAAGCACAAAGGTTTTATCCAGATTGAATCCTTGTAGATTCCGTTTATCACTATGGATTTGCCTTTCTATATCTTTTACCAGGAAGAGCAGAAAGTCTCCTTTCATGTTCAGCAATTAGCTACAAAGGTTCCATTGCTTTCCTTTAAAATGTAACCTTTTGAACCGCAAGCTGTGACGGCAACGAAGCTTATAAAACATGTATGTCAGGAAATTGTATTTGTTCACTTACATTTATAGACTGTATTTGCCATTGGTGATTGAATTTTCTCACTAACCTTGTGATAAGGAACCCATGGGCTATGACCTCATGGTCTTGCCTTTACTTAATCTACCAATATAAAAACTGTGTAAAATTTCTTGTTAGTCAGAGGATACCTTGGACTTTGGGTCTGTTTCTCTTTTCTCCTTCTGATCATGTAGGAAAGTAAATATAATGGCCTATGGCAGAGGTTGCTACTCTCCCACAATATCCAGTCCTCTTTCTTTCCTTAGTAACAAAATTCTAAGTTTATTCAATGCAGCAATGAGCCTAGCTAGTTAGGAATCATTGTGTTTTCTAAATATCATTAAGGAGTAGGGACTCTCGTGTACTAGCTTGTCTCTTGACATACAAACGACTTGCATGGTTTAGTTAAACTTTGGAAATATTTAAAGAGTCACACTCATTTCAGTGGATGAAATATTTTTCAAGCCTCACAGTGCCTGGTGAAAGCCCTCAATTTGCCCTGACTTCTGAATCTGTGGAGCTGAACTAAGCCGCAAAGGAAAATTGTGAAAGAAAGAATATTGGACTTTAATATTTTACTCCTTTAATTTATAAGGAGACAGGGCTTTTATTTGGCATTTTCATTTCTGTGTGGTAAGATAATCATGGAATAGTGTTCATTATGTTCACATTTAGGAAAATGTTCCATTCTTATATTTGGAATGTGATGGCCAGTCGTGTGCCTGAGACACGCTAGTTTGGCCTGTTGGGTATCCGTCCCACTCCTTCACTAATAGAACACTCCTGTTCTGCTTTACTGAGCCAGCCTTCTCCAGTTCTCAGGCCGCGTGGTTGGGAATGGTTGATCTTCTCTCTGACTGTGGGGCTGGGGCTGTCCTAAGTCCTGGCCAATCACAGTCACAGGATTCTTGTTTCAGGGACAGGCATGTGACATAAGCCTTCAGCTCATCTGTCTTTCAGGATGAGTAGGTGGAAGGATGTACACACTGAGATGCTATTGATTCTCTTTTCCATGATGTAGAAGGAGTCTGCTTGGGAATTAAGCCCATACAAAGGTAGAAGGACTGAAAGATGAAGGTCAGCCAAGTCCTGATGTTACACAGCACGTGTCTGAAGTTTTGCCCCGTCCGGCTTTTTCAGTTACGTGAAACAATACATTCCTTTCTTCAGCTTCGTTTGGGATGGTGTTCTGTTCCCTGGAATAGAAAGAATTCTGACTAACGCATGGTGTTCACTGTCTAACTCTTTCTTGTGAACTCTGTTGGGCCGGGTAGCTGGGCACAATTTGAGATTAGAAGAATTGCGAGAGAATTTCATCTAGTAGTAAGTGTGTTTTGGAGTTAACGTTTGGTGGCCGTTCTGACCTACTTTGGAGACTCCGTGGGCAAAATCTTAGTCTCCCACTCCACTAGGCCTCGGAGACTACAAAAAGAGCTCTTCTCCTAAAAGAGATGCCATTTTCATGGTTGAAACTTGACTTCATTGTTGGATATAGATTAAAACAGAAGAAAAATGAGAGGGTGTGAGAGAGAGGTGGGCTCTTCTCAGGCCACGGTTACCTCTGCCAGTACCATTTTCAGAGCCTCCAAGGGAGGAAGAGACACTAGTTTGATTGGTCAGCCTACAGAGCCAGCAGCTGGGCCATGCCGATGTGTGGATGGAGTGACTGCGTGGTGAGACCCTGTGCATGTCCAGGGGCGGCTCCTCATCTCTCTTCCATCCCTGGATCCGTGCAGCTGGTGGGTCTATTTGTGTGAAGGCTCTTCCTGGGACATGACACCTTCTTCTGCTGTGGTTCTCCCTCTTTTCCTTCTCGGTCTTGCGTGGATAGACTGTTCTTAAGACTCTAGCTTCATGGATGAGGTGCCTCTCCTTGGAGCACTTAGATCACGTACTCCAGCTCGGGCTTCACCAGAGTTCTGAAATTAAGAGTCAGAAGCTTGCACAACATTGCCTACAGAGGTACTTTGATTCACATTCTACTATTGCTGTTTATGCGAACAAGAAACGGTATATTTATACGATAAAAACGAGGTAAATAAATGTATTTTCTTTTTAGATTATCTGTCAGGAAGTTCAAAGCCAAACGTGTGTCTTAACTTTTGTGTATGTGAGGAACCCTTGGGTTTTGTTAATCTGTGTTCGTAAGACTGCACACAGGTGTCGGTGGGCTGCATTCTCATCTGGAAGCTTGAGTGGAGGGAGTCCACTTCTGTGCTCACCCAGGTGGCACAATTCATTTCCATGTAGCTGTATGACTGGGGCCCGGGCGTTTTGCTGACTGCCAGCCAGAGGCTGTCCTTAGCACCTAGAGGTTACCGGCAGTTCTCTGCCACGTGGCCTTCTCCATAGGTAGTTCAAACTATGGCCGTTTGCCTTTCTGAGGGCAGCAAGGCAGTCTCTCATACCAGCCTGCTAAGAAGGAATCTTATATAAGAATGTAATCACAGCAGTGACATCTCATTACTTTTGCTATGTAATGAAACCCAGACAAGGGCTGCATATCCTATTAACCTTGCCATGTTCAGTGGGCTAGAAGAGAGTCACCGGTTCTATCCACACTCAAAAGGAGGGGATTATGCAGAGTGAAACATGAAGAGGTGGAGATTACGGGGGTCATCTCAGAATTCTGCCTACTGTAACCCATGTTTCCCAAAGTGCATTTCATTGAAGGTTACTTCCAGAGGTTGTAAGTGTGTATTCCTCAAGAATCTTTTTCAAGTAACAGAATGCAAGTGACAGGAGACTGATTCAAACCGTCCGAAGAAAATAAACAAAAAAGTGATGATGTTTGCTCATAGAACAGAAAATTTGAGCTTTAGGCAGATGGGGCAACAGCGCAGTTAGGACTGAGAAGGACTCAGCTTCAGTAAAGCCTTGATACAGTAAATAAAAGAGCATATCAGAAACGGGAAGTTATGAACCTTCAACAGCACTCAGGGAGAGCTCTGCCGGAGGAATCAGCCATGACACAGGACATGCTGGAGTTGGGATCAAGGGTGCTCCACTTGTGTTCCCTGTGACCGAGATTAAATCCGAAAAGCCCGCGCTGTGCGTAAAATGAGGAGGGAAGAAAACACAGGCCGACGTCCTGCCACCTGTCATACTCTACTGTGCCGCACAATGTTGTCTCTCACACCTTTCTGCATTTGTAAATATCATTACTTTTTCTCCTACGATAACCTTTGTTCCTCTCATCCTTGTCTACTACGCACCTGAAAAACAATCACGTTTCCATGATTCAGCTCAGTAGCTCTAAGAGGTCTTCTCTCACCCCTGCTTGTCATTTGGGTAGATTTGGGTGCCACACCCCGTGTGCCCATAATTCGGGAGATACTTTTACTAAGCTCAGCCAATTCCCCATTCCCGACCCCTTTTTCCTTCGTACCTCGAGCCAGTCGTGGCCACTGGACATGGTTCTTGCCAATGAGACATAAATTAAGTCTTGACGTGGGAAAAGCTTTTGTTTTCTTGACACAGGAGTCCTACCTTTTCTCACCCTATTCTCCTCGGATACAAAACACAGGGTTGATGGCTGGAGCTATATAGCTGTCTTATGACCGCTGTGAAAAGGGCATGAGACCCAGAATGATCTGATATTCTTAAGCGGATGAATCAGCCTAGCGACCAGCTCCCACTTTACTTCTTATATGTCAAGCAAAACAAAATAAAACCTAACCTTTAATTGTTTAATTTCTAGATGATAGCACTGATTTAGAACAGGCAGTTACTTACGTATTTACCTACCCTGTGGCACCATGAACGAACTCCTTCATATTGTAAAGTTTGTCTTGTTTTTTTCTGTCTTATTCATATTAGCATCCGTATTCTTAGAAGAGTACCTAGCACATAGTAAACATTCAGCAAATATTGGTTAAATGTTTTATCTTCCAAATTTGAATAGCTTATGTGGAGAGAATAATGTATTCTTGACAATCAGCATGAAAAGTTGCTAGTGGCTTGATTTATCTAGGTTTTTAGTTATTGATTGATTTTATTTAGCATGTTATCAGTAGCTTAGAAATACAGGAAAGGCAGATGAATAAAATCTATAGGGGTGTAAAACTGCAGCTGTGGATAAACGATTGGATGATAAAAGCAGGATTCAGAATGAAATTGTAAAAAAATTGGGGAGAGTCTCTTATGCTAGATGTGGTAAAATCAATAGGAATAAATGAAGTTAGCACTTAGCAAAAAAAAAAAAAAGTACAATTTTGAAGTCAGAGTAGATCAGAAGCAAAACCTAACAAACCCAAACCTGTTTGCAGAACACTAGACGCTTCTAAGTTAACATCAGATGAAAAAGCGTTGACAGAATGAAGAATATTTAACTTGGGGAAGATGAGGAAAGGGTAGGGAGAAAGAGTGTTTATAACATGTGACATATTTGAAGCACTTTCTTGGAGGAGATAAGTTTGATTTGTTTGATATACTTTTAAAGGTACTAAGAGAAAAATTTGCAACCAAGTGTAGAAGCTTCAGGTTGAGAAATTGGAGCTCAAGGTGAGGAAGATGTTAGCAATACAAAATTTCCCCAAGTGGATTTTCCTGACTTGTGAGGCCCAGAGCTGTGCTGACTGGCAATGAGTTGTCATGTAACTGTCTGTTAAGGAGAATGACAAAGTTTCCTTCTTTGGTTAGGAACTTGATTAATTTGCCCGTTAAGAGGCTTTCATTTTTTTTTTTAAATTATTTTTGGCTGTGTTGGGTCTTCGTTGCTGTGCACGGGTTTTCTCTAGTTGTGGCGAGCGGGGGCTACTCTTCGTTGCGGTGCGCGGGCTTCTCATTGCGGTGCGCGGGCTTCTCATTGCGGTGGCTTCTCTTGTTGCGGAGCATGGGCTCTAGGTGCCTGGGCTTCAGGAGTTGTGGCTCGCGGGCTCTAGAGCGCAGGCTCAATAGTTGTGGCTCACGGGCTTAGTTGCTCCGCGGCATGTGGGATCTTCCCAGACCAGGGCTCGAACCCATGTCCCCTGCATTGGCAGGCGGATTCTTAATCACTGTGCCACCAGGGAAGCCCAAGAGGTTTTCATTTATAGGTTAAAGCAAGTTGACAGATTCCTTTCATTTGTTGCACAGCATGGTATTTTGGGGTAGCTTCTGAAATAAAGTGACAAGTTGGTGGTAGTTATGGGGTGAGGACTTGCTAACCAGACTCTGTGTTCAACTTGGTTTTTATAATAAGAGGGTTCCCTATGCTGCCCCTCACTTATCTCAGGACGAAAGTGTATCTGATGCTGTCTGTCGGTGTTGGATGAGGGAGGCTCTGTGGTACTTGCCTGTTTCAGATACTGTGTTGCCAGCTACTTATACACCAACACAAGCATGTTCATATTCTGGGAATCATTGAATCACAGGTCACAGTCTATTTACCTGCATGATTATTACATATGTTTAATTTGGCTTGTACAGTTCTGGACTTTTTTGAATTTTCATGCTTTTGAAGGGGTCATCAGTGGTGGACAAAATGGAGTTTGCCACAGGTTTTCCAGACCCTGTTGTATTTCATCCTCTGCAAAAATCATTGGCTTTTGCAATCCCTGGAAGCTGTTTTGACTTCAGGGATACATCTGAATTTTGCAGAATAGGGATGAGTTATTGATCTGATGACTCATACATTAGTATTTCTGGCCCTCACTGCCTGGTCCTAAGGCATATTAGCCACAGTTCTAGCGCTCAGAGGCCGCCTGTGGCTCGTAGCCACTGTCGTGCACAGTGCTGGCCATGTGAATGACACAGAAGCTTCCATGTGTTTGCCACGTGAACAAACCCTCTTCCATAACTCTACCTCTTCTCTCTTTCCTCAGTCTCTCGCTCTTTTTTAAAAATAATCTTTAAATCTCCTATGGTCCCGTAGACTTCTCTTTCCAAAATAATTTACCCCATTTTTAGAAACCATTGAGTCCCAAGTCCACTTTTGTGTCATGTAAATTATGGAAGAGTAATTTAGTCGGTCTGTTCACTGCTAAATCCCCCAAGCCTAGAACAGTTATGAATACATAGGCAGGAATTAAGAAAAATTGGTCAAGTGAATGAATAGATCAATGAATGAATTCATGCTCCAGGATAAGCCATGAATTGAAAATGTTTCCAGCTCTGCCAGATTTCTGCACCTGTTTGGGGAGAAATGTGGTCTCCTGGGTGAATGAGAAGGGACAGCCAGCTAATCCAACACGGGGAGACCCTTCCCCTTACCAGGCATATTTTTAAAAAACTAATATCCCGCACTGTGGAGATGAGTGTTCTCAGTGAAATAATCCTGTTCCCTCTGTTAACATAATTTTGATCTCATTATCAAGAGATATTGACTCTTTTCCTGATGGAGGCTGTATTACAAATCCTCCAATTAATTTGAAAATAAAGGGGTCCAGGTCTGCTAGTATTGCTCCTATCTTGGTATAACGCTATTAAAAAGGTTAAGCTTATCACATATATTTTAAATGTATATATCTTGAGAGCTGTAACCGCCTTTTTCCTCTACCAGCTTAGCCAAGAGCCTTAAACGTAGTAGGCTGCGGATAGACACCTATCGCCGGATCAGTCAGCGGAGCGAGGCATCATACAAGTCACATAGAGTACCTCAGTCAGCACACTAAAGCCCTTACGGAGTTCACATTTAGGTGGAAGGATGGGAGGGAAGAAAAATAATAAGCCTCAGTCACAGTCAATGAAAACATGTATATTCAGTAGAAAGTGACCGACGTGATAGAAATAACAGAGTAGGAAAGAGAATCACGAGAGGGGAAGAGATGGGTTGTAATTTTAAGTAGGCAATAAATTCAAACATTTGAATGCAGAGCACTGTGCTTTGATCTCATACAATATAGTATGATTTTTAAAAGAGAAACAGTAACATTATTTACAGGTGTGAAATTCATCTGAGTTTACTTTAACCTGAAATTTTATTTGTATAATATTACTTGGCAGTCCTTTAGCTTGGATGTGACTGAACTGCTGTAAACTGAGAGGTAATGATAGAGGACTTTGCAACCACCTGGGAAAAGTATAGTAAAGGAAAATATTATACACCTTACTCAATAATCTTGAGTTGGAAAAGGACAGAAAAATCACGCCAACAAATCTTGAGGCGTTAAATAGTTCCTGCAAATGCCAGTTGTGAGAAACCACTAATAACAATGAACTGAAAAGGGTAGAACTACAAAATGAAATTCTACTTGAAAAAGACACATAACATATAGAATCAAAATTATAGAGATTTAGAAAATAGTAGTGAGGAAATAGAAGATGTAACAACTCAGAAATTACATATATTAAATGGATTTTTCAGATTATATGTTAAAAGTAAACCGTATGAGCAGGGAGCTGCCCAGATATATCCTCATTCATAACTAGATAAGAATGAACTCCTTATCCATTGTATTTTAGATCAATCATTAAATTGAGAACAACAGAAGAAGTAGCATGGCAGAAGAAATTACAGTGATTGTCAATCAAGAGGTGTGACTTTGATCTCATCTCTGACAAGTGACCTCTCACATTTGTGGCTGTAAATGAAATGGTTAGGCCAAATGCCCAGTAAGAGCACTTCTAACTCTAGAATTACATGAGTCCAAAGATCCTTCTGGGATCTTTCAATTAATAGAAATAATTACCTGGGCTTAGATAACTGGTTGATGCTACTTAAAATCATGCAATCCCCATCACAAACCCAAGGAACATTATTAGCACAAATGTTCCTTTTAGTTGGCCCCTTCTGGCAATCTGAAGTTTTTCTTTCATTTCTCATACCAATCTGTTCTATCAGTATGTTGGAAACAATAATGGTAGAGGATTAAATGGGCATAAAGTTATACGGTTGGTCCTGATGCAAAACATGTAAAAATCTTTTTTCTTAAATCAAATAGGTAGCAGAGAAACACCAATACCTTTAGTCACAATGCCCTCAATACCGGGGATATGACAATAAATTAGTGGGATACCAAAAATAAAAGCCACGGATATAAAGACTTTAAATATTTGGGGATCATCGTTACATTATCTTACCTTTAAGACTGAAGCTCAGGAGAGCTCCACTTTCACGACACCAGCATGAAGAGTTCCATAGGTGAATACCTAGAGAAACAAGCAAAGCTAGTGCAGACTATAAAAAATAATCCAACCATTTAAAGTTTCTGGAAATAGTCCTAAGGACAAAGCAGTGGAGAAAGAGACATTTAGTCAATAAAATCTACTAAAATGCAGTAAGGTAACGAGCCTCAATCCACTTCCTCTTTCTCCCCCCCACCCCCTTTCTGGCTCAGATCCACAGAAGCTTCACCCTAGGTAGGGGTGGCCAAGAGGATGAGGCTTCCTCTCTTCTCGGTTTCCAGTCAAAGCTTACTTTATCCCATTGAGACAGAAAGTTACCAGCATTGCTCATTTCCTCCAGCTTCAAGTCGAAGAGGCTATATTGCTGGTGAGTATGGGTGAGAGGTTAAGGGCTACCTTCCTGCAACCTGCTTCTGTCCACAGGATGAAGACTCCACGCGGGGCAGGTTGAGACTACTTGCACCAAGATTGCCCTCACTCCAGCTCACTTTAGGACAGAGGTCCCATGACGGGAGAGAGGCAAGTTGAGAAGAGGCTGCTGCCCTGCCCAGTGCCCAGAACAGTGTTGCAGAGAGTTTGTCCAGGGGGAGAGGCAGTCTATAGGAGAAGAAAGTTCTGCAGCTCCTCCCAAAGGAACTGATTTCGTCTGGAACAGTGTGTGGAGAAATTCAGGGCTAAGGGGGTCCTTGCAAACAATAGTCCCTCTTACACATTGTTGACTGGAGGATTTTTGCAGAAACTAACACCTGTGGCCCTAATACATCTCCGGTCAAAAATGTGTTAATTAAGAACAAAGCTCAAAACCACAGGTGAGCTAGTTCAACAGAGAATTAGGAAAAGAGATACCTAAGAACCCTTGTAGGATCAGAAAAAAACTTAAAGACTTGCCTCAAAAATATATCTGCAAAGGAGCCCAGATTTCATTGGATTAGACTTCTGAGCAGTATGTTCTGTCTTGAGGACATTGTCAACAAAAATAGAGTAGTCAGCTGGTAATTAGAAAAGCCCAATGGGTAGGGACTAACGCCAAATGAAGCCGACCGTTTACCAGAGAGATCATGGAAAGAGACAAAAGAGAGCCCTGTTAAAACTGCTGTTATCTCAGGGTGACTAGGCCCCATCCGAGGCTGCACCCAAGGAGGTATAAAGAAGGTAGAAATAGATTTCATTGAAAGAGCCAAACCAAGTCACCAAAATACAAACAAGCAAACAACAAAAACAGATCTTTGGGAGATCCAGAGTGGCTACAATATATTACCTAAAATGTCCAGTTTTTAATAAAAAATAATGAGACCAGGGCTTCCCTGGTGGGGCAGTGGTTGAGAGTCCGCCTGCCGATTCAGGGGACACGGGTTCGTGCCCCGGTCCGGGAAGACCCCACATGCCGTGGAACGGCTGGGCCTGTGAGCCATGGCCGTTGAGCCTGCGCGTCCGGAGCCTGTGCTCCGCAACGGGAGAGGCCACAACAGTGAGAGGCCCGTGTACCGCAAAAAAAAAAAAAAAAAAAAAAAAAAAAAAATTATGAGACCAGCAATGAAACAGGAAAGTGTGACCCACATATAAGAAAATAAGAAAGAAAATCAGGAAACAGAAACTGCCTGTGAGAGGAATTGATGTCAGATTTCACAAAGGCTTCAAAATAGCCATGATAAATATGTCGTAAAAATAAAGGAAATTATGCTTGAAGAAGTAAAGGAAGGTATGAAGACAGTGTCTCATCAAATAGACAATATTATTAAAATGATAGGAATTATAAAAAGAGAACCAAACAGAAATTCTGGAGTTGAAAAACATATACATAAAATGAGAAATTCAGTAGAGAAGCTCAGCAGTAGACTTAAGCCAGCCAAAGAAAGCACCTTAACATTATTACAGATAGATAGGGATTATGCATTCCAAAGGAAAGAGAGGAAAAAGGATGAAGAAAAATAAACAGAACATACTTTAGAAGAAATGGACAAATTTCTAGAAAGACACAAACTACCAAAATTCTGCAACCTCACAGTAAGTAAATAGACTGAATTAGTAACTTTCATTTATTTGCGGGAATATCCTCTTTCTTATATTCATTATGGAATGATGGAGCTTACATTTCCATCAGACAAGTAAACTTGTTTACCTCCTAGTCTGTCCCCCACTGTCACTTCTACTTCCTTCTAGTAAGAGATGAAAGAGAAAAAAAAAAATCTAATGGATCTTTTATTAACAGTTGATTGGAAGAAGAAATTTGTAAAGAGTGTTCATGATGGTACTACTTCTGCTTTGGTATTTACCCCTGCTTAGTTATTTTCTTTTGCCTTCATTTCTTCATAGTTCATACTTGTTGCAAGACACAGCCCGAGTGCCTTAACTGGTGAATTCTCTTAAATATTTAAGAAAAATATAACATTAATATTATACACGTTCTTTCAGAGAACAGAAAAAAATTATTAAACAGTTCTCAACAGGAATTATGGAGTCAGTATAACCTTGATACCAAAACTAACAATAAAAATTTGTGAAAGAAAAATCATAAATAAACAACTATGAAAAAAACTTCTAAACAAAATCTAACAGAATCTACAACTATATAAAATGTATACTACACCATGACCAGGGTAGGTTCATTTGAGATTTATTATTTGAAAATCAATTAAGTCATACATTCACAGAATTTTTTAAAAAAAGATCATATAATCTTCATAACAGGTACTGAAAAAAAATTTGGCAAATCAAACAATTATTTATGATAAAAAGAATTGGGAAACTAAAAATAGAATAAATTTCCTTATTCTGATATTACATTTCTAAAAATGAAAATCTTATGGCATGCTTCATATTAATGGTGAAATATTGAAATCTTTTTCTCTCATATAAGGAAAGGAAAACAAGAACGCCCTCTATTACGTTTATTCATTATCGTGCTTGAGATACTAGCCAGCACTATAAAGCAAAAGTATACAAACACATACGTACGTGAACTGTTTAATATTGAAAAATGGAAAACAAGTTGCCATTTACTCATGGATAATTTTATTATATATAGACATCCAAAAGAATCTACAAATAAATTATTAGAACAAGTAAACGAATGTAGCACAACTGATGGATAGAACTTTACATTTTTAAATTGTATTTTATATAACAACAAAGAATTTTAAATTTTACAGAAATTACTAAAAGAATGAAGATATATTTTCCACTTTCAAAATGAGCAGAAGAGAAAGAAAACAATCTAAGGAATCTTTGGAGACTACCAAAGACTGATGTCAAGAAAAGGGTTCGGTAACTTAGGAGGTGGGACAGGGTTGTTTGTACCTCTGCTCTCAGCTCCGCTTCTCATCTTCTGTGCTCCGCTCTGTATCACAGAGGGCTGGATGCCCGAAAGGTACCTTCCTGAGACTTCCTTGCCTGCTGGCTTCTGTTAGACTCTGACACCGTGGCAGGTGAGTAGAAGTTGGGAGGAAGGAAACTAGGCAAAAACTCACACCTTTTTTAGGTGGGGAGGGCAGAGCGTTTAGCATAGGCTTCAGCTGCAGTTGCAGAGGGTGACAGTGAGCCCCTGGGCTCTTCCTCAGGCAGCCTGCTTCCAGCAGCTTATACAGGTTTCCGGGGGCATCGCAAAGCAGCAGGGGCTTTAGCGGCCCTGGCTAACGTGCCCTGACTCCGTCTGTTTTGGTGACAGATGCAAGGAACTCTGGGCCCCAGGATTCCCACCCTAGCAACAGGAGAACGGGCCATGGTTTCTGTGAGGCAGCTTCCCCACTGCTTCCAGATAGTAGAGGCCACAGTGGGGCCCAGCAGCTCCACAGGGAGTGACTGTATTACTGAAGACACCCTTTCCCTTCTGCTTGGGTAGCCTAAGATGGCACTGGCTTACTGCAGATACTAATCACTTGGGAACCTTTTCGTTTCCCTTTTAAACCTTTTGTCACTTATTCCCTGTATTAAATTTCCTCCAGTTGAAATACCAGTCGAAGTTTCTATTTTCCTGACTGGACAGTGAGACTGAATACACGATGACACTACAGCACTGCAGAAATCAAGCCAGTTTATCCTTTGCCTTTTCTTCCACTCTTACAGTTTAATTTACCATTAGGTATTTTAAAATTTACATATGTAGAATAAATCTTCTCATTGATTTAATATGTAGTATGTAAATGAATGAAGATTGCATGATAAAATACATACCAATAGAAATAAGAATATTAAGTCAAGGAAAAATATTAAATGCTAGTGTTTGTATTTTAATACAAAAAAATTACTAAAATAGTATACTAAGTCCTCCTGGAATTTACTATGTGGAGTATAAATAATAATGACTTAAATCAAGATAGGCATCATAGGGTGAGTAAATACATCTTCCGTTCTCCTAGTTCTTTTTTTTAAAATTTAATTGAATTTATTTTTGTACAGCAGGTTCTTATTAGTTATCTATTTTACACATATTAGTGTATAAGCATATATATGTCAATCCCAATCTCCCAATTCGTCCCGCCACCACCACTGCCCCCCCCACCCCGAGTCCTTTATTTGGCACATATCGAGTAGAAAATATGATTATACTTCTAGACTAGAAATCCCTTCTAAGATTGTTCACTAGAATCCAAGTTTCAGATTTTGATTTTTTTATGACTTGTCACAGTGAATCTATTAACAAGTATTGTATTTCCTGATTGTGTTTGAATTACGATAGGGTATTTCTCCATTGGGTTTCAAGGATCGTGATGTGATTCATTGTGTATAATTATGAGTTGCTCATATAATTACAGAGACAAAAATACATATGAAATGAAACCACAATTTTAGGCTTAGGAAAAAAGCTTCACTTTTATGAACATTATCAGTGAAACATGTGACACACCAAGAGAGAAATACACCAGATGAAGACAACATGTTATAAGAGGATGTGCTTACCTTGTTTTGTGCAATCTGGTGCATTCCTATATCTAGAAAAGTTCTCAACGTCCAGGAATACTAGATAATTGTATAGGAAAGGTCTTTTATTGTTTATTGATTGATTGATTTTTTAATATTTTTATAGATCTTTATTGCAGTATAATTGCTTTACAATACCGTGTTAGTTTCTGTTGTACAACAGAGTGAATCAGCCGTGTGCATACACATGTCCCCATATCCCCTCCCTCTTAAGCCTCCCTCCCACCCTCCCTGTCCCACCCTTCTAGGTCGTTGCAAAGCACCAAACTGATCTCTCTGTGCTATGCAGCTGCTTCCCACTAGCTATTTTACATTTTGTACTGTATATATGTCGCTGCTAGTCTCACTTCACCCCAGCTTCCCCCTCCCCACCCCGTGTCCTCAATGCATAGGAAAGGTCTTTAATCCAGGATTTTCTAAGGATGACTAAAAGATTTATTGAGAATGAGTGAAACCTCAATCAGAATTAGAACTACAAATTTCACTACACATTAAATTAGGCACTAGTCAATGTGCCTATACATTTATAGATGGTATTTTGATATAAGCTTTATTTTTTTCACTTCCTTATATGCAGCTGGTCCCCTACTGGGTCCGTATAGATTGCCTTTACATAGTATTGATATAACAGAGAGGGCAGAGTGTGGACTCAGGATGCAAGCTGTCTGGCTTCGATTCCTGGTTTCATCACCAACTGTGCAGTCTTGGTTAAGTTTCTTAATCTTCCTGTACTTCAGTAACATCATTTATTAAATGTTATGAGTGTAAAATGGATAACACAGGCAAGTACTTAGCAAGATATCTGCCACGGTCTCGGTCTCAGTACGTTGCCACATTAAGGTTGTTATAGCTGGGATGCAGAGGACAAAGCAGTCGAGGTCAGCTGTTTGCACTTTAAAACAGGCTCGTAAAGTCCATTTCAGGTGATTAAAAGTAGGCTTTCAATCACAAAGGAGACTTGAAAACAGTTTTCTAAATTATCAAATCTTCTCTTTAAACATCACATCAGGAACAGAAGTTTGGAGGATTGAACATGAAGTTTTTACTACAAACTGTGGAATAGGAAGCATGATTTAGGGGCAATTTCCTGCTGAACAGTGATTAGATAAAAGTCCTTGGCCAGGGGAAAGCACTGAAGCAAGAGAGAGAAAAGTGCGTTGAGGCTTCAGAGGGAAGCCTACTCCCATATCGTAGGTGATTTCAGGGACAGAGAGCATGTTCTCTGTTCCCATTTGGGAGGCAGGGCTCTATAATGCTCCCCAAATGGGATGACCAGAGGATTTTACGTGAAGGTTTTGCGTATTCATGCAGAAAGAGGGCTTGGCTTGCATCTTTTGTTGCATGGCGGAGTTCTGAAAGACCTGGTGGTGTGGAGAAAATCACGAAATTGCTTCATGCCTGAAGAGAGAACATCTGATTGTAAAGAAGGTTAGTAGATCACTGGAGGCGTGGGGTTGAGATAAGGGGCAAAATGAGTGTGTACACATCAAGACCATGGTAGGGGCTCTGGTCATGAGCAAGGATCTGTGGATACGTCAGCTGTGGATACAGAGAGAACAAAGGTGGTCATAAAAGGTTAATATGGAGGGTGATAGAGGGAGGAGTACCCTTGAAAAATACACTCCCCCACTCCCTCTGTTGTGATGACCTGTCAGCAGCTGCTTACTTTCCAAAGCTCTCCCACAGGGGACCGGGTCAAGAGGCAAGCGCCCAAGAGGAGTGCATGTCATTAACATCTCTGTTAATTAAATACACCAAAAAGAACATTTCGACAAGATGTGACAGAATTACCTGCAGAAGCCTAGATTATATTTCTCAAAAAAATAGACTTTAATTTGTAGAGCAGTTTTGGGTCCACAGCAAAATTGAATGGAAGGTACAGATATTTCCTATATAATCCCCATCCCTACACATGCATGGCCCCCACCATGGTCAACAACCCCCATCACAGTGGAACATTTGTCACAATTGATAGACCTAAAATGACGCATTATTACCAGTGAGAGTCCATAGATTACCTTAGAGTTTTTCTGGGAGGGTTTACTTGCCCTTCGTTTTTGAAGGATTATTTTGCAAGGTACAGATGACTGGGTTGGTGGTTTTTCTTCTCTTAACACTTTAAATATTGCACTCCACTCTCTTCTGGCTTGCTTCTTTCTGAGAAGTCAGATGTAATTCTCACCTTTGTTCCTCTCTCAGTGTTGGTTCATTGTGGTGTCTTGCAGGATTTTTTTCTTTATCTTTGATCTTCTGTAGTTTGAAAATGATATGCCTAGATGTACATTTGGGGGGCATTTATCCTGCTTAGCATTCTCTGACCTTTCTGGATCTGTAGTTTGGTATCTGATATTAATTGGGGGGAAATTCTCAGTCACTACTGTTTCCAATATTTCTCCTGTTAACTTCTCTCTTTCTTCTCCTCCCTGTTTTCCCATTATGTGTATGTTAGAACTTTGGTAGTGGTCCTATAGTTTGTGGACATTATGTTCTGTTTTTCTTTATCACAGTTTTTTTTCTATTTGCTTTTCAGTTTTGGAAGTTTCTATTAAGATATGCTCTATACCTGAAACGAACACAACATTGTCAATTAACTATACTCCAATAAAATTTTTTTAAAAAACGATATGCTCAAGTGCAGAAATTCTTTCGTCACCTGTGTCCAATCTACTGCTAAACCCAACAAGGGAATTCATCTGTTACAGTGTTTTTGATCTCTAGCGTGTTTCTTTCTCTCTCTTTCATAGGATTGCCATCTCTGTTTATATTGCCCATCTGTCTTGCATGCTGTCTGCTTTATCCTTCAGAGCTCTTAAAATTTTAATAATAATTGTTTTAACTTTCTGGTCTGATCATTCCAATATCCCTGCCATGTCGTCTCCTAATGCTTGCTTAGTCTCTTCAGAGCGTGTTTTTGCCCATAGTATGTCTTGCAAATTTTTTTGGTAGCCAGATATGATATGCTGGGCACAAGGAACTACTGTAAATGGGCCATTAGTAACGTGGGGGGGAGTTGTGTAGGGGGAGGGGAAGCATTCTATGGTCCTTTGATTCGGTCTCGGTCTTTTCATGAGCCTCTGCACCTGGATGGAGAGCTTCATGTGTGCTTCTCAATTACACCCCCTCACCCCCCTCAGGTGGGACAGGATGGCCAGAGTGGGCTGGAATTGGGGATTTCCCTTCCCCCAGAGCACTTAGACTGATAAACCCCAGCCGGTTAGGCTCTGGTTAAATAGTTTCTCCCGAGGGCAGATCTTGCGAAAACCAGAATGCTCTGGTGCATTTCAAGATGGCTTCTTTTCCCATCCCCTACGAAAAGCGTGAGAGGATTTTTCTCAGATATTCACTGTCAGAACCCGGTAACGCTCCCAAAGTTAAGACTCACAAAAGTGTGGCGTCCTCCCGGTGACTGGGTGCCCCTGGAGCTTTTCCTCTCTCAGACTTGTCCACGCTGACCAGCAATTCATCAGTTACAGCTCGGCTTTTTATACCCCCGTGCTTGGTTCCTGCAGAGGTTTCTGCCCCCGGGCTTCTGATCCGGTAAGTGCTGATTCTTTGTATTCGCCTGTCAGTGAATTTGGTAGCAGCAGTTTGTCCGTGTGACCCCACTTAGAGGTCTAAAGAGTTGTTGATTTTTCAGTCTGTTCAGCTTTTCACTTCTTGTTAGGACAGAGTGGCGACTTCCAAACTTCTTATGTGCCGAACAGGAAATTGGAAGTCTATATTACAGTTTTTAAAGGAAGCTCCGAGAACAAGTTGAATGCAGTGGGGAGAAATACGGAGAGTTGTGCTTCTGCACATCTGAATCATAATGCATAAGTATCCAACTTGCTATTAAAAAAAACACTGGGGGCTTCCCTGGTGGCGCAGTGGTTGAGGGTCCGCCTGCCGATGCAGGGGACGCGGGTTCGTGCCCCGGTCCGGGAAGATCCCACATGCCGCGGAGCGGCTGGGCCCGTGAGCCATGGCCGCTGAGCCTGCGCGTCCGGAGCCTGTGCTCCGCAACGGGAGAGGCCACGGCAGTGAGAGGCCCGCGTACCGCAAAAAAAACCAAAAACAAAACTGTATACCACACACTTGTAAACCATCGACACTAAATCATGAATATGTGAGGGACGGGAAAGGGCTCCTCTTCCAGGGGCTTCTCCTTTTCTGTCTGCATTGCCTTCGTTCTGCAGCTCTTCTCACTCCCTGGATATCTTGCCCCAGCCTGTGTAGGGCTGAGATATGACTTCATTTTCAACCCTTACTTCCTAAATTCTTAGTCATCACATTTGCAAACACTTGGTATTCCCAGCCTGCCAGGTGTTTATATTTGTGTTGTTTCTCTCAGTTATGTTGTCTCGTCCTCGTTAGTTGGCCATGGTGACGATTTCTATGTGTTTCTAGGTTCTGCAGCTCTGCCTAAAGCGAACCTCCTGAATCCCACCTCTCCCTTCACTGTTTCTGTATTTGCCCTGCTATACAATCAGCCTTCCGGATGATACATCAGTGGGAGGGTCATCGTAAATCACCTTAGTCAGGAGGCCTTGCTTTGTGCTTCCAGTTGAGCTGAAAGGTGGTTCCTCATTGCAGAAGCAAGATAACATTTCCTATTTAAAGATTAAATGTTCCCTTGACAGCAGCAACTAGATGTACCCCTTAAACATTTTCCATCCAATGGTGTATAGGCAGCAGGAGTTCTGTTCATCCCCAGGTAAAGATCTAATGTAGAAATAATGATACTTTTCGTTATGAAGATTGAGAATGCTATTTTGCTATGTTCACTTCGTAAGATAAATATATTATTCCACAACAACAAAAACTATTGCTGGTTACTGTATTCAGTTTTCAATAGTTTTGAGTAGATTTGAAAGGTATGGACGATAAGTCACTGAAGAAATTAAATTTCCTTTTTGAGGAAAGATAATCACAAAGGAACCAAGTTTAAGTTTCACACACCAATGTTGATTACCTTTCTACAAGCAGTTAGAATGTTATTTTCTAAGCTGCAGAGCAATTAATGGCTAGAACTGCAGGAAGTATTTAATTGAGTATTGATTTAAGGCCAAGCTGTTGGTTGGCTAAGGCATTGCATTATAATTAATGGACCTGAACCAGGCTTTAATTTTTCTACACTCTACCTGATTTTCAAGCGTTGTAAGAACAACCCTCAAACAATCCGTAGAGGGAGTCTCGGACTTTTCCTGTTAACTTTTTAAAGTTTTGACTGAATTTTTAAACATACGCAGAAGATTTTTAGCTTTCGGTAGTAACTTCAGTCTGCTGCCTTTTTAATAAATTTAAGATTAAATTCTCCCATTGCCAGATTGCCGGTTAGTCAATCAATTCATACATGCAAATTTAATACAGGGTAATATGATCCATGGCATTACTGAAGAGGACGGTGCCTTACACTTCCCTGGAGTTCTGTAGACAGAGAAGAAATTCTCATTTGTTTGGGGTAGTGCTGAATGCTTACTTGAAGGGCAGAGGATGGGCAAAAATTCCTTTCAAGACCTCACCTGTAATAACCTCCAATGATTAGTCCCTATAGAATGACAGAAATATATGAGTTTGCAATTTTAAAAATAGACATCTGGCCGTTTTCTGATACGGCACATTACTCAATTCTAGCCTTGCTATGTTTAGGATGATGACTTACGTTTTTCTCAGTTTAAGTGTCAAATGCATAGCCTCCTTGGGACCTGTAGGTATACAAAGATGAATAAACATAGTTGGGAGTGGCCATCTCTATGCATGTTACAGCCTATTTTGAATATAAACATGACAGAACTGTATGGCATAATTAAACCATATGGCAATATGTAAGACATGCTATAATAAAGAACGAATTATTGGTTAAATCTGTGAGCGAAACTTTCTAAAATGATCAGCCATCTCATTTTCCTTGTCCTACTTGCTCACCTTCCTCCCCAGTTCATTCTTAGAGCTAAAACCCCTTAATTTCGAGTCTCAACATTACCCAACAGTTGCCGCAAAGCCTTCTGCGGCGTAAAAGTTTCAGTCTCTTCAATCTCATCTCGCTCTTTGAACATTTGAGACTAGCTGTTTGTTTCTGCTGTGTGGTGGTTTGGGAGTTTGTTGTAATCCCAGCAGCAATTTCAAGTCTGGCAACTGGTACTCCCTTTCTGAAGTGTGAACAGCTACTTTGTGTCAGGTCCCCAGAGAGTTTATGCTTTGGAGAAAAAGCAATGGAACACTTGCAGGAAGGGTTATACCCGCTGAATTTTAAAGCACTTCAGTGGATTCAAGGCTCCAGTACCTTTTAATGATCGTGGAGCCCAGAGTATAGTCAGTCAATCTCTCAGAAAGTAGGTGCCCAGGATGAACCTTGAGGATTTTAGATATGCGTCACTGAGCGACTACTTTAATTTACTCTGCGTCTTCAGAATTAGGTGGCGTGAAGAAAAATGAGGTAAACTATAGATTTCTTTCCGTTTCAGATCAACCAAGTTACCTGCTGATAAAACAGCGTAAAAGATGAGCATGTTTATAACTATACTCATTTTGAATACTGAGCAGTGAATTTTAGGGGCTGGAGCTGTGCTGGAATCTGAGTATACTGATGAAAAGGGTAAACAGTTACCTTTAGCTTAGCTCTTTGTGAATGCATTTTACGTATAAACACGTCTGAGTGTCATTTAACATTTGCAGGATTGTCAGTTCGCTTAGAGTATTGTACTTTTTATTCTTTAAACCTGATATTTATTCATATCTTATTTGAAATATGTGAAGAAAATTCAAAACCTTCTTGAGGATGTGTGTTTGCATGACTCAGTCCTCTGGCGATGCTATGGAAAAAACATTTTCTTAAATACTAATTATCAACACATTCGTTCCAGTAACACTGTGCCTTTTATTTTTGTATTGAAATATTCTCACTATGAGCACAGAGAATGAAAGCTATGTTGCAGTAGCAGAGGCACTCTGAGCTTTTCCTGTTTGAACTGAGTTAGCAGTTAAGAGGCATGTATCAAAGGCATGTACTATGATGAGCTGATGAGAACATGGCTTCTTCTGGAAAAGGAGATGGGCATTTGGGCCTGAAAGTGCTTGTGGATTATATAGTTAGCATTCCGGGCACAACGAGGGTAAAATGGAAAAAGGGTGGGTATCCTGTGAATGAATGAATGAGAAAATGAAAGAATAGCCAATACTATTGTTGACGACCGTGATTAAGTTATATTTTCTGTTACCCCTCCTGTATTTTCTTAGTCCTCACTGGGGAAATACTGTCAAGGAGATCTAGCTAAGTAACAATACGCAATGATATCAAAAAGAGTGTTTGAACACTGACAGTGGAGGCCCTGGAAGTAGAAACCCAAGCCTCCCCTCTTCCCTGCCAGGGATTCTGTAGTGATTGGAGCACAGACTGCATCTAGGATAGGTCTTTTCCAAGCTCAAGCTCAGCACAGTGATTTTTTTTTTTTTTTTTTTGCTATGAAACATTGGTAGATAATTTAGCCTACTACCCCTCAGTTTCCTCATCTTAAAAAAAAAAGATAATAATTGTTCCTACCTCATAGGGATGGCTTGAGTATTAAATAAGATGACTTATGTAAACTATTTAGAGTAGTTCTTGACAAATTTGAAGAATTTTCTAAGTATCAGTAATTATTATTAATATCACCATCATCATCATCATCACTTCATCTGTGGAATCCTGAATGTTCCATCTATTCTTCTTTATAGCCTTTAAAATTATCCGTCTGAAAATGGTATTGGACATTTGTATTCTTTTTTTTTTTTTTTTTTGCGGCACGCGGGCCTCTCACTGTTGTGGTCTCTCCCGTTGCGGAGCACAGGCTCTGGACGCGCAGGCTCAGCGGCCATGGCTCACAGGCCCAGCCGCTCCGCGGCATGTGGGATCTTCCCGGACCGGGGCACGAACCCGTGTCCCCTGCATCGGCAGGCGGACTCTCAACCACTGCGCCACCAGGGAAGCCCGGACATTTGTATTCTTGATCACTGGTGTTCTTACCGGCTGTCCATGTGACTCTGATGGGGGTGCTGATCTGACCCACGTGCTGCTCTCAGGGTGTCTCAGCTCTGATGTCACTCTCTCTTTCCTTGTGTGGTCCCTGTTGTTTTTCCCTTATGAAATTTTTACCTGAGGGAAAGGATGTCCCTATCCCCACTAGCCTTAATAGGCCTGGTGTTTGCAGTTTCTTAAAATACCTTGATATTAAAACAATACTTATTTGTCTTTCCCTTTCTCTTGTAGGTGTCTCTGCAAGATTCCCTCGGAATGAGTTGGAAAACAAGAAAGGTGGATTCTTAGAGTGCTGTACTCACAAATGCCACTCACTCCACTAGCACGCAGCCAGTGGGCTAGGCCAGACCTCAACCACTATCCTCCACTTCAGGTATGTTTGCTGGTCACTCAGACCACATCTTAAGGTTTAAAAAGAATGTTTTAACTGACCAAACCTCTTACTTGAAATTTGTAATTTTGTTACCGTAAGCTCCAACCATCACTTCAAGTGGTAGGCTAGTTTGTTTATTTGAGATTTTTCTTGTTTTTTGAGGAAGGCCTGTATCACTATGAACTTACCTCTAAGAACTGCTTTTGCTGCATCCCAAAGGTTTTGTATGGTTGTGTTTTCATTGTCATTTGTCTCAAGGTATTTTTAAATTTCCTCTTTGATTTCATTGTTGACCCATTGGTTTTTTAGTAGCATGTTGTTTAGTCTCCATGTAATGTTTTTTTTTTTTTCCTCATTTCTTTTTCTGCGGTTATTTTCTAGTTTCATGCCATTGTGGTCAGAAAAGATGCTTGAGATAATTTCTATACGCTTAAATTTGTTGAGGCTTGTTTTGTGCCCTGGTACGTGGTCAGTCCTAGAGAATGTTCCATGTGCACTTGAAAAGAATGTGTATTCCGGTTTTTTTGGATGTCCAACTCTCACGTCAAAAGATATCTTTTAAATTCCTCTGAGATTGCTGCTTGCTTCTCTGTATATAAAGGAGACGGAGTAGAGACGTGGGCAGGTTAAACGCTCAGGCTGACACATGGACATAACAGAGCTATTGCAAATGAAGTCTCAGAGCCTTGAATTTTCAATGGAAGCAGACTGCTATGGCTCTATTTAGTCACAAATATGTATAATGGTACAAAGGGAAACAACTTGAAGGTGTTTTGCATAATCATTTTGTTCAGCTGAACCGTAATTCCACTGATCCTTGAGGTTGGAAATGGTTTAGGGGAGGAGCACACTCTAAAGAAATTATAATGATTTTCCTTTCAGCATGTATGTAGTTTCCTTATGGAAGACTTGTGCTTTTGGCTATTTACAAGCCATTTTGAAGAGGCTGAGTGTAAGTCTAGTTAGTGACCAAACAGGGAAAATACTGTTTATTTTTTTTAATAATAAAAATCCAGTGGAGTGGATTAAGGGAACAATTTGTTACTCTGTCGTGAGAGATTTCAGGAAAAAATTGCCAATTTTTGGCCAAAAATGGCATTTAAAAAAATCAATTCCACTCAACAGTATTGATTTGAGCAACGTTATGGGGAGTAGAGTATGTAAAACGATGAAATTCACAGGGAGACAGAATGATAAAAAGTAAAGGCATTGCTCCAAAGCTACAGTATTTCTCATTCTTAAAAGGGACATGAGAGTATGAAATAAAGTGATGACTGAAAGCAGAGGTACAGCACTGGGTGTGCTGTTGTGTTGGTATAAATCATAAAAAATGTTCCACGATGTAAATGTTTAGGGTACTTTTATTGAATTATTGCAACAGTAATAACGTGCCATGAAAGAAAGGCATCCCCAGATATGCTAATTAAGAAAAGGCAACACACCGTAAACCGTGCACAAATCATAAAATATTTAGTTCGTGTTTGCTGAGAATCCAAAGAGGTTCTGTTTTAACGTTATAGGTGCAATTTGGCTGGAAAAGAGGTGTGTGTGAAGCAGATTGTTAAATGCTCTTTTGCTGTTACTCGATGTTTAACAAGGTGCTCCAGGATGATGAGAGGGAAGGACAACTTGACTTAAATACTCTTTTAAATCACTTTGATGCGTATACAGTCTGTTGGGCAACCATTGACCAAGTGGATGTGTTAAGTAGTTGGGAAGGTTAGCTATACATGTGCTAGTACCTATGTTGTATCTGCATGCTAAACTCAGAATGAAAGATGAATGAGACCCATACCTCATTCCTTAAGTGGCTTTAAAGGTATCCCATCAAATTGGCATTGTTCTCTCTGCATCTAGACATGAGGGAACTTAACTACCCATGAATGGAAAATGTCATTTCTATTGTCACATCTTAGGGTTCATCGAAATGAGCTGACAAATGTACTGTATATGTTCTCATTTGCTGTTTTCTCTCTCCTTCGTCAGTATTTCTAGTCTTTGAGCCAGGCTTATGTTATAAAATCTTTGGACCCTGAACTTTACATTTTCTAAGTAACATGCCTAAATTACGTTTGCTTCTGTGACTTTGCAGATAATAAAATTTGCTCCTTAATCTCTTTCCTTACCATTATGATCCTAAGACTGTCTTCAGAATTGGTTAGGAGATACTGAAAATGGATCAAAGCACTATGCTGGGAACTGCTGTTTTGGAAACTCCACGTCCCTTTATCTGTCAGCAACTCTCTTTGTGTTCCAAGTCCTAGAATGATCAGGGCGGTTTTAGCCTAGTGTTAACAACTTTGTAGACCAATGTCTTTAACTCGGTTTCCTCACTATTGCATGAATCCTAATCCTAGCAAGATTACTAGTACAGGCATGAAATTGTCTGGAAGTGCTGAAGGTTTTGCACCAAGCTGGTGCTCTGCCTGAAGAAATTCCTCAGAGGGTATGCGTGCAGGGGCACTTTATAGAAGAGCATTTTGTCCTCCAATTATAAATTTGCTATTAAAAACTCTCAAGGCTGGCCAAGGCATATAGATCCAGCTCATCACCTGAAAGAACTCAGTCTCACTCTAGCCGGTTAGAAATATATTTGGAACGTATGCAGAGTGCAGACGTTTCTTTACTGTTCCCATCAGGTCATATTTACTCCGTGTAGAGACTACTTTGAATCAATGCCAGAGGTCCAGTATCTTCTTTTGCATCCTTCCTTGTTCCTTTTTCATGTCTCCCTTCTGGAAGTGCCCGTTTTATCCTTCCCACTCCCTTCGTAATGGAACCAGCTGGTTAGGATGCGATCAGGAGGGATTCTTGTGGGAGATTTGGAGGCAGGAAGTGAGTGGCAGCCATTTTGTACCTCCCACGTGCCACTGAGCTGCCGTGTCACCTCATTGGTGGTAGTGGGCTGGCAGCGTTCCACCTTCTGCTAGATCCGACTTCAGCGTCTCTGACTCCTGGGCCAAGTGTGTGTGCCTGGCTCCACGAGGAAGGGCCCTAGTCTCTGTAGGACGCCCTCATCACCAAGGTCACACAAGCATGAAGAACTGACAAGGGTTTCCCATGGTCCCTGTGGGCTCCGGTTCATGAGTTTCAGCTTGCTTTTG